>NC_092464.1:7304853-7611030 GCF_047495875.1 Pithys albifrons albifrons
GCTTTGGAACTCTCAGATAACTTGGTTCCAAAATCTGGTACAGCAGAATCTGGCACTTAGGAGAATGGGTAATATATTTTGGTTTAACTCAAATTGGTGCAGTGCCAAAGACATATTTGAGACTTACACTCAGTGTTAACAGCATGAGCACTAACAAACCCATGAGCTGTTCTTTGTAAAATCAGAAGTATGGCTTTGTTAAAAACACTTTCCCTTTGTTCTCTTATTTTTATTTTTAATCTGACTCTTATAGGATGAGCCATCATTTTGTATATTTGTCAAATCTTTAATGCTCTATTCCTCTGATTGCAAGGGCTGGAGACTTACAATGAAAGCTGAAACTGTAACCTTTTTTCTTTTGGCAACAAAGGCTGTAAGAACATCACTAGGATTGTTTGATTTACAACAAATTTTTATGTAATGAAGTGCTGAAATTAAATTTTGTTACAACCACATTGATCTGTTCACCATTCTATTCAAAGGGATGTTGCCCTCATTTCCTTGTCCTCACTTATCTTGCCCATATGAGAACCAAAATTCTCATAAGTACCATACCTCCAAAATATGTAGGCATTAAAATAAGATTCTTGGCTAAATCACTGGCATTTTCTTTTAATGACAGAAAATTATATACTCTTTTTTTTCCCCAAGGATAGACAAAAGGGGTGAGCTTTAATATTCATTTAGCATTGAAAATACCTTTTAATACTTCTTTTTCTGCAAACATCTTTTGCTTTGCCATCTGAAGATCCTCTGAAACAAAGCTGCAAATACTAAATATCCAGTTACAAAAAGGTATGTTGTAGTACAGGAGCTCCCTCCAAACTCTTACAGGATCACTTGATTTTGATCCAGTTCTTTATACATGTTTATGTCCCCATGGTTTATGTGACTTTATTTCCAGAGAAGTCCTGGATAATCAATACCACAGGACAACTTCCTAGCATAGAGAACTGCCACTTAAGTTTGGAGAAGAGCCATCCATACCAATTTAGAGGCAGAAAGAAAATTCTAGTTTATCTGTCCCAATCCAAATTTTCTTCTCTTTCTTGACAAGACTATTCCAAGAAAATCTCGACTCTTCTAAATCCGTCTTATAACAACCAGCCTAATTTCAGACCTCCAAAATATTTATTTCCACTTCTTTCTCTTCTTATCTTATTCAAGATACTACTACTATTAGTTATTAGCATTTCTCTAACAAGTGGTACTTCACATGAAGTTCTACGGGAAGTGTAGGGCTCCTGTAAGAGCATGTCCTCATAGTCATTGCACTACTTGGGACACAAGGAGTGTCCTCAAGGTTCTGGGTTACACAGAAACAGCAAGGCACACAGGCCACACCTGCTTTGTACCTGCACAGCCACTGCTGTCCCTTAAAGCCAGTGGGGCAGGCATTACTGTTAGAGCTCAGGTTCTCTGGAGCAGTGATTTTTTACCCCAGGGGTAGGAACAGAAAGCCTTGCTCTCTAAGGCCTTCCTCTTTGGCTCAGCACCTTCTATTCCTCCCTCTCCCCTTGCTGAAATAGTTCCTTCTCTCGTGTGCCCTCCCTGCTTCTTCCTCTTCTCAGCAGCTCCAAACAAGTAGAAGTTGCTGTAGACATAAGACAGGATGAATTGTTTCCTGTGGTCATAGGGACCAAAACAGAAGGCTGCCCAGGCAGGTCTGGGTGTCCTATAACCCTCCCAGTGAGAGATCTGTGTGAAGAATGAGACTCCTCCCTCTCTGGCTCTCCAAGTCTCTCCAAACCTCCCTTCCATCTATAGCATCCCTAAAATGCTGCTGACCCCTTCCCCAGCTGGATCTCACCATACAGCATCCTCTAAGTCCTGCTGTTGAAAATGTTACCTAAAACTTAGGAGCTTAGAGCTAATTCTGCTCAACATGGCAGTTGGATCTTAAATGGCATTGCTAGCAATCCCTCTCCTGCAGCTTTGTGTCCTTTTGTAGCTTCCAGTTACCTTTTACACTTTCTTATCCCCTGTTAGTGCTTCAGGTGTTTCATCCTGGCGTTTTAACCTGCTCTGTGTCCATGGACCACGTCTCAACAGAAATAAACACCCAAAGTTTTCAACGCCAGGGGGCATCTTACCATTCGATCAGAATTCCTTGCTATAACATGCTATTTATTCCCTTGCACAGCACAATGTCTATCCAGGCCAGATTTCAGAAGTGTTTATCTTCCAATTTCACCATTTTCCGTAGGCACTTTACATCTTTCAGAGCTTGACATCTTCATATAGTGAGATAATGGTTTCCCTCAATCATTAATTTAATAAGCCTCAAAATTACCTTGAGCTTTTTAATCACACAGACTTTTTTCCTCATGTTAAAATAAGGAATAAGTCTACAAGTAACTGCACATCTCTTGGGTTCTGTACAGACCAATTAGAATGCTTAATTTCTAATTTGTTTTCATTATTTGTACAAATCAAGATTATGATACTTCCAAAACTTGCATTTTAGAAACACTGCTTTTGATAGCCTACTTTAACACATTTCTCTGGTAAACCACAAGTTAGTGATGCAACAAAGACAACATTGCTGATGGGGATTTTTGTTGTTTGCTTTGGATTTGTCTGGAAAGCCTGAGAGAGGTCAGGAGTCCTTGCCTGTAGTGATACTTAATTGCCCAACAAGAAACTGTAATAGGCTACAAGTGCTTCTAATCCAAACAGATAAAATAGGTTGTGGGTGTAAGAATTTTATCAACATATAGTATATAACTATAAATAAATAGATGAAGATATCAAGCAATAAATTCAGATTTATGGAAACAGTGCCTTAAGGGACAGTCATGTTTTCTCTAATTCTTGTCCTCTTAGCTATGAGAATATAATTTCCTCTTCAGTTTCATGTGCATAAGATAGGAAACACAACAACTACTGAATTTCACATATTCTTTGAAAAAACAATACAAAGAGGAGCAAAATTCCTAATATACCTCAAGCCTCTGAAAAAAAAGTACCAAGTTTCTAAATTTTTGTCTTGTTGTTCATGACAATTGTCAAGTTGTGAAATTCTTTTAGGGTGGGTCAGAGAAACAGCAGAGAAGAATGAAAAATCAGAGAGGAGAGTAAAAGAAGGGGCACAACTCTGTGACTCTGTGATTACAACAGATAGTAAAAGAAGCAGGAACTAGTCCCAGTTGGAATGAATCAGCATAATTTTGTAAAACTAATGGGAAAAAATAGAGCTAATATGGAACTATGAGTCTTACTGGATAATCATCCTTTTCTTGTTATACATACATTCTTTTCATGCATTTCTCAGTGCTGGAAAAGGGAAAACCCATCCTTGAGAATGTAGAAAACAAAACTGCAGTATGAAAAAAAAAAGACTCAGCATCCTGTTGTACAACAGGTATGGGACTAGAGGCTGAGGCATCTTCTGATGAAAGATCCTGGGAAGATTATACCTGCTATGAGAAAAAAATCACAAAAAAACCCCAAACAAAAAACCCCCTGTACAACAGAAATGCCACACACAATTTAGGCTTGGAGTCTTTGTCTCAGTTTGAACTCTATCTAACCCCTGTTTTCATCACATAATTAAAGGTTTTGTCAGACTTTTCAGGAAGTCTGAATCTTTCTCACATACCTATGAAAATTACTTTTCAGATGTTTTCATTAAAACAGGAAGACAGAGTGATGCAACAGAATGAGCACTGAAGGACTCACTTCTACTTTTTTGTCTGCCACTGCTTTGTTGGATGACATGGAACAAATAACTTCATCTTTCTGTGCTTCAGCTTCCACATCTGTAAAAAGAAGATAATGAGACTGAGCTCCTCTGTAAATAAACTTTTTTTCTTCTCTTATCAGGGACAAGAAACAATGATGGAAGGAAACTCTTAGTAGTTTCTCATAGTTCATTGGGAAGAAGCCAATTCAATTATGAGATTTCTGGAGTTTATGGGGTTGTTTTCATTCTCAAAACTTTGCAAAACAGTCAAAAGTGGAAAAGAAATCAACCCAGGCTGGCCCAGACCCCAAGCCTGTGAAGTGTTCTGAGCACAGTTGAGCAACACTGGACAGAATGTTTAGCCAATTACCTCCCTTCACAGATTCCAAGGAATGTTTTATTTCAGTAAAAAGGAATTCTAGAAAATGTAGAATCTTGCTCCCAGATCTTAAGAGTGAGAATTTCTGACCATGAAAAACAGATAGAATTTAGTCAGCAACACCTCAAAGATAAAATACAACTTTTCCACAATTCTAGAGAGTCTATAGAAGAGAGGTATTAAGTACAAAAAAATAACATAGCTGGGGCTGAAAAATGAAGGAAAAAAGTTGAAGGGAATTATAGTGGATGACAATACTACTCTCTGTATGCTCAGTGCTGCAATTCCTTGCTAAGACAAAACAAGTCTTAGCAAGGTTCTTAGATCTGTGAATTCTCCCAAGCATTGTCTATCACACACATGTGGCTTCTTCCTCATATTCCTGCAGATTTTAGGGCCACATCACATATGTTCATCATTCCTACCCACAACTTGTTTCTTGCTCCATTAGCATGGATTGATGTTAATCTATCTAGCTGGTTGTTAGATCTTATCTGTATCCTGTGTATGGGAAATGAAGAGGGCCTGTCTGTTACATGGTATGAGGTTTGCTCTCATCTCTGTCTCACCTCGAAGAGCAGGACATTTGAGAGTTACAGAGCTCTGTTAACAGCAGTGATGCTAGGAGGGTGTCTTTATTTTTTATTTCATTATCAAGGCATTCTCTCAATAAATGGCAAATGGGAATATTGCTGAAATAGCACAGCTGGTCCAATGTAGTTTTAAAACTACAAACGTTCCTTCCATCCTTGTTTAAGTCCAAAAAAAAGAAACTGTGAGCGTGCTGACTTGTTTTGTTAAAACTGTCATCAGCCCAAGAGGACAGCACTAGTGCTAAAAGTTTTGTATGCCAACGAGAAAATGGAAATAATCTGAAGCACAAGAGACTGAGGAGAAAACTGATTCTGCATTCCCAACTCATCTAATTATCATCTGGCTTCTCTAGTTATCCTTCTAATTTCTTTGTCCTGAGTTTTAGCCTAAATTCTCTTAGGCAGATTCTGCTACTCTAACAAGACCTAACTGGTTTGATTCACAGAACGATGCAAAGCCTTTCATCAACCAAATTAGTTTTGATTTACCTTTGTGCAAAAAATAATCCCTTTCAGCTACAGGATCTAATGGTTTAAAAATCTGTCATCTGGTGGCTTCATCAGCAGTGCCTGTGGCTGTTCCAGAACTCTTGGCTGTCAGGGATCTTCCAGGCTTAGGCAATCATGCAGTTGTGTTCAGAGTTCAATCTACATCCATGCACCATTAAATACCTTCACACAATCATTATAAAGAAGTGTGAGTATCTTAAGATGACTTTTCATACATAATAATCTCTTGTATTCTTCTGCTAAATGCTGAAGTCCCACCACGATGAATCAACTCGCTGGCCTGACTAGCTAAGTGAACTTAAGGAAATAGCATCAGAAACCAAGCAATATTCTGTCTGTACAGCCTGGTAAAGCCTATAAATTCTGACAGGTTGAAGTGTCCCATGCAGATGTCTTCAAGTGAATGCGAACTCCTCCTACAGCCTATACAGAGTGACTCAATGCAGCTGATGAAGCTGACAGTTCAAAACACACTTTTTTCTATTTGAAGTGGTTTGGACAGTTTGCTGTCCATGAGCACCCACAAGCAGGGTTTGGCTTGACAGCCATCAGTTCTTACTGACAACTGTGGTGGACTGAAATTTCAAAGACTTCCATGGGAGACTTCAGATAGAACAGGCTTTTTAGGAGACCTGCTGCTTCCTGGAGCAGGAGGCCAGGTAGGAAAGTCCCCATGCCTGAAGTGGCACTCGATGCCTGCATTTATGTAACTAAATCCCACATTAGTTCTCTGCTAAGGGGAGCTTAGACATCTGGTTCACATGGAGACACCTACACACTGAAAACCAAATTTAGGTGCCTTAATCTGCTGGCTGAATCCACCCCTTTACTTGGAGATTTCCTCAGCTGGCAGCTGTATTAGCATTATGCTTGAGGGGCTTCAATGCACATTTTTCTCATTTCCATTTCTAATCCACTCATGAGAACATTTACATGTTTGACCTCTCCAACACACTTGCAGTAATTTACAATTGTAACTCTAGAGAAAACATGCCTTTTTTGTTTCTTTTAAATTTATTGCCTGGTAATTTCAGGACATCTAGATCTTGTCCTATAAGAAACACAGAATTCACTTTCTCTATGACAAGAGATTTTTAGGCCATTACCATATTTCTTCATGGACTTTTTCCAAGTTAAATCATTTAAGTGTATTTAACCTCTTTTTTTTGTTGTTGATTTTTGTTTTTAAAGGAAGCAATTCCACACCTCCAATCACTTCATTGCCTTTCTCTACACCTTTCTGGGTGCTTTAGGGAGAATTCCACACATTATTCAAGATGTGCAAGCATTTTCAGTTTTGCAAAGCATCCCATCCTATTCTTTAGTCCTATCTTAATATACCTGACATCCTTTTTGCCTTTTCACCTACTCCAAAGCATAGAATTGATGTTTTATTTCAATAGATTAGCCACAATAGCTCCATGGATTCTTTTCTGAGCGCTGCTAATAAATTTAAGAGTATGTGAAATGACCTTGTTCTATAGGCTTTTCCTCAGTGGTGGATAACAGTCTCTCTTCTATTCAGGCATCTATTTTTGCAAAGCTATTTAGAAAATAATCCCTTTGAGATCTTCACCCACTGTCAAATTTTATATATATGGCCCAAGATTTCAAAAGTATTTGAGAAGAGAGAGCAGATCAAATAAACCCAAATATGTATTCTGAGTTGTCATTTGACATTATTTACTTTGGAAAGTAGGAAAAAACCACATTAAGAGATCTGCAGCAAGGGTAACATTAAGTGATCTGCAGTAGGAAGGAAGAGGTCTGAAAGCAACCAGACAAATGTCTTACTTCCTCAAACCCTCCAAATAAACTCTTCAACACTTACAAGGGCTTTTTTCACTCAATTCACAGCCATAATCACATAGAAACTCTGCCAGGATATGTGCAGACTGACTTTAGTCATGAACAGCCCATAGGCAAACAATTGTAACAGGAAACCACTGAAACAAATTCAAGTTCTCCCACTTCTTGAGGGAATAGTAGTTTCCTCCAGTCTATCACAGCCGGTCAACAAGCTCTACTCATCAGCTGGGGAAATTTGTTCTGAACAATTTGGAGTTAGAAAAAGCACAAAATAATGCTGTTTGGTTTGGAGGACATTTGCCTCTTTTTTCACAAAGTAGATGAGTCAATCTAGGAAATGAAACAGGATTCCAAGAGCATCTTTTGCAGCTCAGAGTGTCCTTTTCTCTTGTGTCATTTCTGTGTCTGAGATATGCCAACAACAGAGATGAAATTTCAGTGCTTAAGTACATATGGATCGCAGACTCTGACCACAACTGTACTGACAGAGGATTACTTTGGGTTACGACTTCTTACCGGCACTTTTTATGAAGTTCTTGTCCCTTGCTGTGCGCACACTGGAAGTGGGTCAATTAGTTAACACTAACGAGTTATCATAGAGTTTATTAAGCAATTGGCCTGGACAGATTATCATTATCAGGAATTTTGAGAAATGAAATATATCTCAAAGACCTTACAGTAAATGACGCTAAAAAGTAGCAGTTTATTAATTCTGTTAATAAAATTACCATCCAAGCACCAGGGAAACTCTTTTTGATAAGAACTAAAAGAGATTAAATACCTGGAATTACAAGGTAGGCAACAACTGGCCAAATTAGGACTTCAAGGATAATGGTTCTGCAGAAAGCAGATAGCATATGTGCTGAGGTTGCTTCTACCTAAATGAGCTTAACACACTTCTGCAGTTCTCCAACTGAATTATTGTAAGAGGGAGATCAAAGCTGTGTGTTAGCCACTGTGAAACAGGAATTATGAAAGGCTGTCTGGTGGGGATGCTGACTGTGTGGCTATCTCATTTAACTGCACACCTTACTTTCATCTTGATCCCTGCTACCTCCTTGTCATCCACCTACTAACCCTCCACAGGCTGTCACTCCGTTTTCTCTTGCTGCAGCTCCTGATTATGGATTGCCTTTTTGCTCTCTGTACTTTAATGCTGTAGCTACAGCTTTTTGACTGGTTCTGTACTCTGCTCTATTTGTGTGTTATAAAGCACCTTGCCATAATCTCTGGATACTGGGGACAATATCCACCAAAGAATGGGTTTGGGTGTATTAACCCGATTTAATTTCCACTTCCCTAAAATAAAATCTGCCATCTTCAAAGTCTCACTTGGCAGCTCAGGTTCTTTACTCTGGGTATTTACAAAGTAAGCTCCCAGTCCTGACTGTGCTGTTCAAATCTGACAGTGAGTTTATTCTCAAACCCCATTAGGGTTTATGAATCCAACACCTTCAAGTTTCACCACTTTTTCTGGTGAAAGGGCACCTGCCAAGTCAATGCCACACCAAGACAGACCTGTGGTATGGTGGGCACCCCACCATGCTGTGGTTTAGCAAGCCAGCAGTTTGATCTCTGGGACAAGAGCAATGGGCAAAAACTGAAGCACAGAGGTCCTATCTGAATATGAGGAAGGACTTCCTTACTGTGCAGGTGACAATGCACTGGAACAGATTGCCCAGAGAGGGCATGGAGTCTCCTTCCCTGGAGATACTCCAGAACCATCTGGATGCAATCCTGTGCCATGTGCTCTGGGGTGACCCTGCTCAGACAGGGAGGTTGGGCCAGATGACCCACTGTGATACCTTCCAACATGAACCATGCCATGGTTCTGTAATCACTTATTCTGGATATCAAGGATCTGAGGTTTCAATGTGCCTCTTCACCTGTGAGGATGTAAATCGTGTTGCTATGGAAGCCCATGAACTGCCAATCTCAGATTACTTCAGCACAGTTGTGGTTGATTTCCCTTAGCTATGTCCCCCTCTCAGCTGAAGAAAGCAGCCCCTACATTGCACACAGTGAGGGAACCATAGTTGGTCAGCACAAGCATGCCCCATCAGCCTCACCTACATGCACTCCTTTCCTCCCTTTCAGAGCCCCTGGACAAGCACAGGGAATGGAGCATCTCTGTTGAGGACAGACTGTAGGAGCTGGGCCTGTTCTGTATGGAGAAGGCTAAGGGGGATCTCATTAATGCACATAAATATCTCCAAGAAGACGGTGCTGGACTCTCCAGTGCCCAGCGACAGGAGGAGCAGCAATAGCCATAAACTAAAACACAAGTTTCACCTCAACATGAGGAAAAACTTCTTTACACTGAGGGTGGCAGAGCACTGGAACAGCTGCCCGAGGACGTCATGGATTCTCCCTCTCTGGTGACATCCCAAACCCAACTGGATGTGTTCCTGTGTCACCTTCTCCAGGTGACCCTGCCTTGGCAGCAGGTAGGGCTGGATGCTGTCCAGAGGCCCCTTCCAATCCCACTAATTCTGTGCTTCCAGGAAGCAATTTAAGGCCATGTACGCATATATGTATGGCCAAGTTTCACAAACGAAGATTTGGGAAGGGCTCTCCCCACGTGGGTGTGCCCTTCCAGCCTGCGCAGTGGATTTTTTAGGTGAGGCACAGCGTGCACAGAACTGGCCCCACCGTTTCAGTCCTGAGGTTCATCTGCCACGGCCAAGCGAGCGTGGACAGTGACAGGAAAGTCCTCGGGACTGTCACAGCACCCGGTACTAACCGGGGCTGACCCTGCTGAGTATCCGAGATCTGACGGGATCGGATGGCAGCGAGGCATTGAACTGCAAGGGGACAGTCCCCACTGAGACTCGAACTCAGGTCCTTGGGATTCGGAGTGCAGAGTGCTCTCCTTTACACCACGGGGCCGCCCTATTTAAGGCCATAAATCCCCAAATAAACACCTCCTTGCGGGGCTTTAAACTTCAGAGAGCGGTGAGAGGGACCATGCAAGCTCCGTGGGAGCAAATCTGAGAGGAGGGGGAAGATAAAAGCCGCACATCCACAGCCCTCCATCCCTAATTCCCCCGCTCAGATCGGTCAAAGGCAGCCAAGGCACAACCCCA
Source organism: Pithys albifrons albifrons (assembly GCF_047495875.1). Taxonomy (NCBI): domain Eukaryota; kingdom Metazoa; phylum Chordata; class Aves; order Passeriformes; family Thamnophilidae; genus Pithys; species Pithys albifrons. Next base: position 7,314,916 of record NC_092464.1, read on the forward strand.
GAGCCCTCAGCCCTAATTCCCCCGTTCAGATCGGTCAAAGGCAGCCAAGGCACAGCCCCAGAGCCTCTGCGCTGTCTCTGCAACGCTCGCCACGTTCCGGGGCAGTGCCACCCCGCCTGTGCCTGTCATGGCGGCGGAGGAGGAGGAAGAGGAGGGGAAGGAGAGTGGCGGGGGGCGGAGGAGGAGGAGGAGGCAGCGGTCACATGGCGCCGGCGCCGCCGCCACAGCGGGCGCGGGGTGGGCGAAGGGGCGATGCCGCCGCCGCGGTGAGTGCGGGACTGTGCGGAACCGGGGCCGATGTGCGCGGCAGCCCCGGGTTGTGCGGGACGGGGCTGGTGTGCGGGGTAGCCCGGGACGATGAAGGGTGCGGGACGGGGGCCGGTGTGCAGGAGCGGGGCCGGTGTTGGGGCCGGGGGCCGGTGTGCGAGGCAGTCCGGAGCGATGAAGGACGCGGCAGCCCCGGGATGCGGGTCGGGACCAGCGGCGGCTCAGGCTCGTTCTCACGGCGGGACCCGGCCACGGGGTGCACTCGGTGACCTCGGAGCTCTTTTCCGACCCGGTTGAAAGTGTGGTTGTGTTTTCCGGGGCTCCCCCTTTGTGGCTCTGAGCTCGGGTCCGGCCGCACTCCAAGGGCTTCTGCCTTAGGGACAGAGCGAGGGGCTTGAGCGTGTTGTGTTGCACACGATGGACAGTATCGTAATTGCTGTTTTAGTCTCCAAATGCATGTGAAGGAGCAGAGCCCGCCCCAGGTAGACCGAAAGTGCGAACCTCAGTCCAAATTGTGAGGATGGGTGTTAGTGTCGCTGGCGCTGCTCCGTTCATTGATTCGTTTGCAGGGCGAGGTCAAGCATTGTGGGTTTTTGTGAGCCTGCCGTCTGCTAAAGCTTTCTTATCTTTATGACTGGGAAATTTATTTTTAAACTGGTTTTTTCCCTTTCCTTCCCTCCCTGTCTGCCCCCCCCGTGTTTTTCAGTATATACTTCGCAACATTGAGGCTCCTCTTTTCCTCTTAGCAAATATGTGTTATTCTTCGTGGCTCGTCTCCAGCCCTTCTAGTCAGTTCATTATTACCATGTGGTATTTTTCTTTTTCTTTCTTTTTTTTCTTTTTTTTTAAATTTATTTTGTGCGTTGAAGCTTGTAAGGAAGGCTGCAGCAGAACACACTGAAGCAAATGAACTGTCTCCAAGTTACTTGCAAGGCAGAATAAACGTTCCATGATCCCTGCTGGCGAGAAAACAGATGCATCTGAGTGAGCAACCAAGAGCTCTGTGCCACTCACTGGCAGTGGGGAACTGAGCAGGTCAGATTTCTCTGCTACAATGTAGCACTGGAATCAAACAGTGTGTTCAGAGGTTGCCTGTTCAGACAGCTGCCTCACCTTCATCAGTTTCCTCATAAAACTGGCATGGAGAGTAATTAAAACACTGATGCTGTCTGGTACCGGCATCTCTCCCAAACTGTCCTGAGCTGGTTTGAGTGTCAGTTGCAGGGCAGCCGCAGTAGACCTTAGAGAACTTTAGTGTATATTTAGATACAAAGTTGCGCCCCCTACTTTTCTGAAGAAACAATGGAAATCTCATGACCTGGCTTTGTTGCTGCTCTGTAAACAGTCAGTGCTTTATCCTTTTGGTCCGGTGTATTTGGAGCATTGCTTTGTGTTTGAAGGAATGGTAAAATCTCTCAGTGCCAGCAAAATAATTGTGCAGGTTGGCAGGATCATCAACATTCTGCCAATATGCTGCTTTTTTTTTTTCCTGGAAAATGTATTCCAATATAAGATCAAGTCCCTTCTGTCTGTCCTTAGAAAAAGTAGTCTGTATGAGACATTAAATATTCTTGAATGTTTAGTGATCTAGCCTCTGCTTCTTTTTTTTTTTTTCTTTTCATATGGATGTTATCTTAATAAGAAGCTGTTCTCAGATGTCTCTGATTAGCTTAAACTGATCCAAGTGCAGGCTGTGCCCAGAAAAGGATGGCACCAACCCCTCCCTCACAGTATGTTTCTGCCCTGCTGCCTGTAGAGAGCCTTTGAATATGTGAAATAGTCCAGCTGGGATTCCTAGGCCTCATTTTAGAACAGCATAAATGTCCAGGTGGTTCCAGATAAGAGGCTTTTGATTAACAAGCAATTGGCCTCCCCCAGTATAACTGTCTCTGAAGAACTGCATGCCTTCTGCATAAGCTTTTCCTCATCTATGGGTAAGATAAGCTCCTGCAGAGTTTTAGGAGCTCTTCTGCAGCAGGGAAGGAAAGAAATAACAGAGCAGCTCTAATGAGCCTTCCTCTCTCAGCCTCAGATGAGGAGGACACCAGCAGGCTAAGTGGGGTGTGTGCTGATGTAAGAGAGTGACTGCAGATCTCAGGGTCTGTTGCCTGTCTTCTACTATCTAATCACCTTCTCAAAGGATGCAAATCAATACTCCATTATGCACCAGAAGTAACTCTGGATAGAGTTCCTGAAAAGCTGCTGTGTGACAGTAGTTTATGAGAAAAGATGAATCTGATCGTCATTTTCATAATGATGTAAATTAACAGTAGGTTGATTCAAGCATTTTAGGAGGCAGAAAGCCCTGAAATGGCAAGGCAATGGAAATGAAGGTAAATTATTAGTGTTTTGAAAATTTATCTGTACAAAATATGCTTCCTGTAGTAAAGTGACCAAATCCCCAAGTTTTTAATGTGTGTGGTGTGGGTCACATGGATGAAATTAGAAGCAGGTAGTAGAAGTGGAGATTTTGCATCTTCCAGAAAGAAAGAACAGGATACTGTTGAAAAGAACAGAGAGAGGATGGTTCTTTAGTTACATTCCCTTGGAAGGTCCTGTGGAAGGGTTACAGCCTGAGCAGCTGGCAGCTGAGTTTGGCACTGTGGCAGCTGTGTGTTGATTACTAAAGCAGAGACATGAGGGAATACTTCCAGCTGAAGGGAAGAGGTAAAACTTTCAAAAATTGTAGTCATTCCTTTCTGTGACAGTTGTTTTTTGACTTCCTGAACAGTTCCATCTGCCTGGCTGGGTAGTACTGCACTTACAGGTAACCGCAAAACTGATTAATTTGCTATGGTACCATTCATCTTGGAGAGGTGTGGCAATACAACTCCATTACTTGCCATTGGAGAGCAACATACACATTTCAAGGTCAGAAATTAATTTGGTTTTCCTTCTCAAAAAATCTACAGATGTGAAGTCTGTTTCAATCCCTTTTACAGTGTGGGAGGTAGATAAACTGTGTTCTTATCTAAGGTTTCTTTTCAGAACATATGGTGGATTGTGGATATGAATGCATGTGCTGTTGCAGCTACTGAGTTAATATATAAAGTACTGTCAGTGCAAAGGCCTTGGCTGTTCAGCCATGAGTTAAAGCATTTGTTCAGCTCGTTTTGTGTAAGAGTTAATAGTATGCATCACATCCTTCAGACGGATTCTAGCGTGTTTCTCATGTGAGTCAGCATTGTGTAATAATTAGTGTAAATGCTCTATTTGAAAACTCTGTTAAAACTAGAAATATGCTGTAGCAAAAAAGATGGACAATTAGGAAACTGATCATACTGTTGTTTCATTCAAAATTTGACTTCAAGTATACTTGATTTCAGATATTTTGGTGTAAGAACTTCTGAACTTTTCCCATGAAACGATGCTAAGTCTGTAAATAAGTGACTGATGGTGTTAACAAGATGCAGAGTACAGAGTGAAGTGCCTGTAGAGTGTTGGGTTGTATCTCAGTCCTTTCTTGAGCAGTCTGGGGTTTTGGCAGCCGTATCCTTTGCATGTTTGAGACTGGAACACAGTGCTCGGGGTGAATCAGCTTCTCCACTGTTTGCGCTAGTTAAGAGACCCTTGATGCAGGGAACCTCAGGACTTGGTACTCCCTGCTCTGTGCTTTATAGTATGGGCAAGAAATATGTGTGCAGGCCAGGGAGGAGTCCAGAGCCCACAACCCCACTTTGGTGTCTTTGCTGTCTCTTAGGTTTGGTTTGAAGCAAGTGAGCTCTTGTGGTTTTCTCTCTCATGGCAACAGTGGCATTGCAAGTTCTGCATTTCTGAGATTGAAGGTTCGCTGTGGCTGACAGGTTTTACCTCATCAGCTCCTACTCTTCACATTCCTGCTCCAACCTCCCTTGCCATGGAGTAGGCTACATGGACAAAAATAACTTCTCTTGCTGCATCAGAGGGAAGGAATATGTGCATGAAGTTGCAGAGAGGCTGATGGGAGGTAACTGCTTATGTGCAATACCTTCTTGTCATTCCTAAGACTTCAATCATGAGACACTGCACCATTTAAGAAGCTGAATTCTAAACTGACAAGTTAAGCTAATAAACTTGCAGGGGCATGCTGAAAGGAGGGGTACCTCACTGAAGGTCTGCTCTGTGCCAAACTGATTTAAGCAAATGCTTAATGAATGTTAGAAGCATGTTCGTGGAGGTCTTTTTGGTTTATGTAAAACCATCCAAATATTGCTTGGCCAAATGACAAGGATTTTCTTGTGCAGACAAGGATTAAATTGGATGCTTTAAACCTTGGAGGTGCCCATAATTAAAACAGATATCCTTTTCCAGGAAACACAAACTATCCTGTTTTGATTCATAACCCATTATGAATCAATCTTTGTAGGTATTTTGACTCTTGCCAATTCTTGAACTAACATCTAAAACAGAGGATGTTGCTGTCTCTGTTGATACTTCTCATATTTGTTATTGAATATGTTTCTAGAAGTATTTTCTTTAGTTTTCTGTTTCCTGGAATGTGTTAGTTTTGTTGGTTAGCATGGGTCTCTTACCTATGGAGTCAGCGGATGCCAAGACTCATCTCCTGTGAGCTGAGAGAAGGTTGAGGTTTGGATTGCACATCAACCTCCCGTGGTAGCAGTGTGTTGGGAAGCACAGCTCCTAGTGAAGTGGGGAAATGTATTTTTGATCTGCTATTCATTTTGTTGCAACATCCATGATTTCAACATCAAAATCCTGAGTATGTTTCCCCATTAGAAACATTGGCAGTAGATAAGAAGAAAAGTGACCAAGAGGGATAGAAAAGGAGTGGTCCACAACTGTTTCCTCAAAGGGATTTCTTTGGAGAATCACAGAATCACAGACTACTCTGAGTTGGAAGGGACCGACAAGGATCATTGAGTCCAACTCTTAAGTCAATGACCCACACAGGGAATTGAACCCATGAGCTTGACATTATTACAACCAAGTTGAGAAGGAGAGATTGAGTCTCCATAATCATGGAGAAAAAATGAAAGGCAAAGAAAATTAATTTTTGGCATAACTTGTTGAAGTTTGCTCTCCCTACAGACAGCATAAAACTCCTGCTAGTGACTGATTCTAATCCAACCATTAAAGTATTTGCCTTAATGCATCAGGTTTTATAGGGGAAAGCTGAGACACTTGAGTTGCCAAGAATGTCATCAAAATCTGTAGCAGAACAGACAGTTCAACCAGAACGATCCCCAGGTCAATCTGATACCTGTACAGATGTCCTGGTACAGTCAGGGCATTGAAGAGAACATGTAGTAACTTTATATCCTTGGGATTCCTCTCCTACATTAATGGCTGGAGACAGTAAGAAAATGAAAGATGTAGAGAGAAACCTGGGTGCAGAAATTACTTTAAGCTTCTGGTGCAAAATGGATCCAAAGCAAGAGGACTGCAGGGTTTTGGTCTATGTCAGAATTTCTTGTTGGGAAAAATGAAAGTTCCAGGTGGTGTGGATACTGTGGACTCTCTACTAAAACTTGGAGTGAAAATCTCCAGGTGACCTTTGTTCTGGACATAAGAAATGCAACTGGACATTGAATTCAGTTCAACTCCTGCTGTTACTATTTTTTTCACTTCTCATTTTTTTTAAGAATGAGCATCCACAAGAAAACCTCAGGACATGATATACGGGGGAAATCTCCATGTATCATATAGATAGATAGATAGATATCCATGTGATCGATCTATCTATCTATCTATCTATCTATCTATCTATCTATCTATCTATCTAATCTATCTCCTAATGGCATGGAGAAATGTAATAGGGTTAAGAACTCTGAGCAGTTTAGAATAAGTTAATATTTTCAGAGGCAGTTTGGAGATTTAAACTGTAACTTGTTTTAACCTCCCTCCTAGTTCTGAGGCTATTTGATCTATTTTTTTAACAAATAATATCTCTGTATTTTAATATCTGTTACTCAGGCTCCATAGAGGTGTTTGCTCCTGGTCTAACTGAAAGAAGTTGCAAGGGCAACTTACTGTATTTTTATGGAAGTTGCTGCCTATTGGAAGGGAAAACCGTGAAGAAAAAGAGAAATGAAGTAGACTGGTATGATTTGTGGGAGTAAGACTGGAGGTCTAGGAATTCTGTAATCTGATGCTGCAGGGGAAGCTGCAACATAACTATTCTCATTAAGACAGCTTCCAATTCTGTAGTACTAATAGTAACTTAATTGCAGTGATCTTGCATTTTATATCTGTTCAGGTAGAGTTTTTTGAAGTTTCTGGTGTGAGCTGGCAGATGTCTTTTGTGTATTTTTTTGTATACAGCTGTTGATACCAGTACTGAGTTCTGTACAAGTGCGTGGTGCACGTCTGCTGGGAGATGCTGCAGAACTTGTGCCAAGTGCAGTGTCCATGTTCAGTAGTCACAGGTTTAAAACTGAGAATGGTTAACCCCAGTTTTTACCACTGTCCCACTCAAAAGTACTTCAAGTGAGGTCTGTTTTACTGCCAAATTTGCTGCCAGCTTTTTTGGCAGGAGGGCTGTAGAAATGAAGTCTGTTTTTTTTTTAATTATTTTTTTAGAACTGGAAAACTTATTTTCAGTTTGCTTGTAAAAGACTGGGAAAAAAAACCCAGACACTTTTGATGAAGATTTCTTAAGATGAACAGGAAACATGCCTAAAAATTTTTAGTCAAAATGTGAAAATCCGGTGAAGTTACTAATGGTTTGGAAAATGAGTAAAGGAATTTTTAGAATTGACATTTTTGTACAACTTCGTGATTATTTTCTCTAGCATTACTGTGGTCTAATCAGTTGATGTTATGATGAAGAATGCCACTCATTGATTGTGCTTCTCTAGTGAGTGACAGCAAAATGACCATGTGTCTGTTGCCGATCATGGATCCATATGGATTGTCCTTCCACTGGGAAACAAACAAACAAACCCAAACAAACAAAAAACCACAAAACAAACCAAAAAAAACCCCCAACCAAACAAACAAAAAACCAACCAAAAACAAGAAAAGAGAGATGAAAAGTAATCCCAAACATAGAAGAATATACTGATGCTTTTGGGGTCAGTGCATGCAGCCAAATGAGAAATACCCTGGCAGCCTTGGTGTCCTAAGCCCCATCCAAACTAGCCTGTTTTAATAGGGAAAACCTGTGTTTGCTGCCCCATTCCCAGTCAGGACTCGCAAGCAAGAAAGTGTTAAGTTTCCGGCTCAGCGGTTTATTGTTCACCGGGAATGAAGACACCGACTGGATCCGCCTGCTGGTGCAGCAGTCAATGTGCTTTCCCTGTGTAACCTTGCACTGCTGCTTCAGTGCCGACTCTTCTGGAAGAAGGTGAGGGCTCTACAGCTCGTCTGTTCCCGGGGAAGTCGGGCTGATCTAATTATTTTGCATGAATCTGCGTTTTTACTGTTATTTCGGCAAGCTTTGCAGATATGAAATGAGGAACGGCTAAGTGGATTTTAAACATTTAGAAAAAGTATTAATCAGCTTGCTTGTGAGTAGTTGACCTTGTAAGCTCCCTTACATTCTGCATTTCTATATAGTGCTGAAGGGTTATTAAATTAATATTTAGATGCATCGATCTTAAATGTGAGAGGAATGGCTTGAAGTTGTCAGTATCTGTTTTTTAACCTTGCTGTTTTCTAAGCTCTGTATGAAGAAGGAAGGGCTGTGTTACAAAATGCATTGCATCTTTCTTTGGAGACAGTATGTGAAAATCCAGACTTCCTTGAGAGCTGGTTTTACTGATGAACAGAAAAATCTCGCTGTTTGAATTAGAAGAAAGTATTTATTAGCAATAGAAAAGGAAGAAGGTATTTTTAGGACTCTGGGAATGGCATGACATGTATTTGGTGCCAGATGGCTTAAAGTAACATCCAACCGAGCAGCCCTACGGAGCAGCACTTCTCAGGGGGTAGGTAAGAAAATTCCTTTGCTTAGGACTGTGCTTTGGGAAACAAGTAGCTTTAAAGGATTTTGGTAAGCTCATGTTTCTAATCCAAGTGCACTTGCTTTCTCTAACCAGACTGGGCTGTTATGTTACTTTTCTTGATGCAACGTTGTAACTGGTTGTAACTGAACCTGGTGTTCTTTTCAGTTGTTTGTTAACATGAGATCTTGATTTACCAAACCTTTTCTTTCCAAAACTTGTAACTGCTTTTTCCATTAAAACTGTGTTCTTAAATGAAAACCCTTGTGAAATACTCTCACTCCTCAGAGAGGAGTATATGGGGAGAAAGCAAAACCCAATGTGTTTTATTGTTGACAAAGAAGTGTAAGATGTTGCTGCATAAGATACTTTAAAATTTCATTGAGTGAACATGGGTAAAGGAGGAACTTCACCTTTTTTTATGAAAAAGCCTAAGTTTTCACATTTACTCTGGTATGGCAACCTGCTAAGTAAATCTTTTTTACTGAAGTTGAGAAATTCCAAAAACCTCGATAAGCAAAGTTATGCTCCTAGAGGAGGTGTTTCAATATATAGTTCACAGATTTGAAAATGATGCTTTGCAATATTTAGACATCTCTGGTTAAAATCCAAAAACTGAAATACAAATGAGTATATGATTGAGTAATTTGACACTGGAGAAATAGTGAGGGTTGAGAACCTAAAGATGTAAAGAAGATGAATTTTTAAATTTGTCCTAAAACACCTTTATTCTTTTCAGACTTGGTGTACTCATAGGTCTTAAACAATTCATGCAACTAGTCTATTTATGTCTTTCTTTATCTGTAAAATATAATGAATGTTACTGATATTTCAAGATTATCTGTAAAATATTGCTCAAGATTTTGTATTCTTTCCAGGATTTATTTTAGATGGCATGACATGGATTTATGTAGCTGTGCTGAAATGACTAAACTGTTGGCCCTCAAAGCTTTAAAGCTGAATTTAGAAGGGACTTGCAGAGGTTAATTAAAAATAGATCTTAATGTGTCATCTCATTAAAATGAGTGGGAACAGTGATCTTATGCAAGAGGACAGCCTGTGGTCCACAGGATATTTCTGTGAATGGGGGTTGCTGTGGCTGAATTTGTTAGTCTTTTTTAGCTCTTTCTTCCTCCCACCTTGCACCTCACTGAACAGCCTGATTCTGTTCTCTTGGTACCATCTGTGCAGGTAGCAGCAGGTTGCTGTTAGTTCTCATGCCAGAGCTGTCTCTCCTGCATGCTGAAGTTGCTCAGCATCCTCAGTTCTCACAGGTTGGGTGTTCCAGCCTGTGACCATCTTGGTGGCCTTTCACTGAGCTCACTCCAGTCTTGTGCTGGAAAATCCCAGCCTGGGTACAGCACTGCCGGTTCTGATGGAGGCTGTGTGGGTTGGTGCAATTGCATCCCTCAGTCAGCTGGCTGTGCTCCTGTGGATCCATCAGCTGTCCTTACAGCAAGGGCGTGCTGCTGGCTCAAGGTTGGCCAGAATTTGGCTGGTCCTTCTCTGCAGAGCAGAGAATTTGTGTGTCCCAGGTGCAGGACTTGGCATTTGTCCTTGCTGAATGGCACAAGGTGGGTTCCTGTTGGCCCAGCCTGTCTGCATGAGTAGTTACCTGCCTGTATTCTGTCAAAAATAGCCACTTAATTCATAAAATGCAGTCATCCATCCTTCTGAAAGGACAAAAATTAATACTTGTTTTTAATTAAAAACTAACTGTCAGGTAGATCCAGTTTAGTGTTAAAACAATCTAGTAGGTGGGGGTTTTGAGCATTTAAGTTGGTTTGACACTTAGATTGTGGAGTATGTGAAACACTTTTATTTGGAAGTGTTTGTTGCTTTTGTTCTGACTCTGTGTTCAATGGATTTTCCTCCTAGTGAAGAGTGTTGGAATCTGAAGCAAAAGCTTCCCAAGGTGTCCCTTTTTCTTCTTCCTAGTCTATTAACTGTGACTCTCCCTTGAGAGAGAGATGAAATGGAAAGGTTTCCTGGAAAAACATAATTCTCATGGAAGTGCAGAAGGTGTTTGAATGGCATCTCTGTTTGTGTGATGAGTGTGTTACTGGAGTACGAGTCTTCCTGGTCTGGTCTCTGTTCATTGTTTCTTTGTACTCTTGATGCTGTTGTTCGATAGTAACTCAGCCAGAAAAGAGGAAAGCCTGTTTGTGCTGATGCTCTTTTTGGAAAAGGATTGTGGTAGCCATATCATCTATGAGGCTAAGAAGTATAAAAAGATTTAAGGGTATTAAAAGAACAAAATTGCAATTGTAAGTAGTGTTTTATATTCTTGTGTTTTGCTCCCCAAGTAAATAAGAAAGTAAAAATTGAAAGTGTCTGTAGAAGGTCATGCAGCAAATTATCCTAATCTGTAGAAAGATAGAGTATTTTAATGATTTTTTTTTCACTAGAATACTCATTAAAAATGAAGATTATACATATCTGTTCCTTGCCTCAGTATGGTTCCAAAATACACAGGCAGTCTTGCAGGGAACCTGGGTAGTGTGAGTTGTGTAGCTGTCTTAGGGAGTTTTTTTAAGGAGAAAAGCTGTTCTTGGAAAAACTACAACTAGACTTTAAGGTTTTCTCAAATAAATTCTACTCCTGTTTCAGAAATCTTGAGGTTAGTCTGATCCTCTGTTTGACCTCTGACAAACACAAGTTTTGGCACAGTTATGAAATATCTAGTCATACGGTGTGTTTACTAAACTGTTGAGGTTAATCCAAGCAGATGTCCGTGCCTAAGCAGTGGCAGGTCAGAGAGCCTGGAGGCAAATATTGCTCTTTAAGCCAAAATACTGTGGAGTGTGGTTAGCTCTTTTTTTTTCTTTAAAAATATTGAGGGCCAGTACATTGGGCTGGTGTTAGTGAAAGCTGCACAGGTTAACAACAACAAACTCTCCTGGGCTGTCTGGGGCAACACAGTTGTGTCCTTGTTGGGCCAGTTATAACATGAACGTAAATGTTCCTGGGTTTGATGTATGAAATGAATGTCATGGGTGGTGTGAGGATGCTACAAGAAGCTGGTGTGACATGAAAAGCATATTCAGGTTTGCCAGGGGTGCTCTTGGAGGTTTTTTCAGCTTTGTGATTGATTGACTTTGAGAGATTTTTATTGAGTTACTAATATTTAACCTATATCGTTCTCTTAAAAAATCAATGATTTACTTCTTGTGCAGGGAACTGAGACTTCTCTACTGGAATTCATGGAAATTAGTGGGGAATATTTTACACTTGGCGTTTCTGGCAGGTGGGTCTGCAAACTCAGTTCCAAGACTTCGCCAAAAGAAAACTATCAGGCAATAAATACTTGACAGTCAAAATGGAGCAACAAGAGAGAGACTGAAAGGCTGAATACTTGGTTGGAAATTCTCAGAATACTGTGCCTTGCAGTCGTAGTGTCTTCTAAGCTGATGCTGATGGGGCAGCTTCCAAGATAATTATTTTCCTTTCTTGGTCACCCTGGTTGTCTCCAAAGTCGGTTGTAATTTCTTGTTGTAGGAGATGCTGCCACTTGAATGATTTATGTTTGTCATGTTGAAGTGTCTTTGGATTCCTGAATATACCAATGTGAACAGCCATGAATTCCATGAATCAGTAGGGCCTTGTGCACAGGAAGGAATGCCTGTAAAATACCTGAAGGTGTTATCATTAATTATGGAATATGTGGAAGCTCTTTTATTGCCCAGGGAGAGGAAATGTCTTGTGCTCATTATGGATGTTCTTTGCTCTATGATTTTTTGGGAAAGAGAATTGTGGTATTTTTTGCTTTTGGCAGCTGTATTGCTTTTCAGAAATGAAGGGAGATACATAATGGGTCCTTCAAGACTAATCTCCTTCCAGTAAAATCTGTGAGGAACTGTATGTGAAACAATTCTTCTTGCTATGTTTAAATCATAGATTATTCTTTTGTGGCATTTAGTGTTTTTGTTTGCACTTGAATAAATAAAATTTTCTGCAAGTGTACTGTCCAAATAGCAATTTATTGGTGACTGAGCTCGGTGTTACAGTACTGCGTAGGTGAAGGTTATTCTTATGAGCCAGTGGACATGATTATCTGATTAATGCAATTCTGCTTTTTTTGCTTTCAGTTGTTTCTGTCTAACTGTTCAAACCTGCCAGCTGTGCTTGCATTAGCAGAGTTTTAGGCTGTTGAGATAAAAATACATATAATCTGTTTTTCTCATGTAGCATATATCGGAGCCAAGAAAGATCCTAATACTTCGGATTTGAAAGGCATGTCCTTTTCATCTCCTGTATTCAGGAACAGTTTGTCTCCACTTAAAAAAAACACCAAAAAACCAAAACAAAACAAAAAAAAAAAACAACAACAAAAAAAAAAGGTGAGGAAGAAGTATTAAAAAAAGGAAGGATTTGGCTTTGCTTAACTTTCAAAATCGTGCTTGGAGAAAGCAGCTGGGAGAGTATGGATGTTTAAGGTAATATTCAGGGTATTGTGACCCTGCACAGGCAGAGCCAGGTGTTGGGTAAATTGACAAAGTGTGTTTCCTAGAAATCTTCACAACACTGGAGTGCAAAGGAGCCCAGACAGGATGAGGGCTTTATTCACCACATTAGACGGCTTGTGGAAGGAAGTCATGGATAGGGAGATGATTGAGGTCAGAACTGAGGGTTGAGTGGCAGGCTCTGTAAACTGAGTGTTTCCTCTCAGGTCCTTCTGACCAGCTGAAGTATCCTCTCCTCCCTCCCTCTGGCATTTATCAAAGTGGATATTCTTTTGTTGCACACTGAAGTGGGTCAAGGGATTCTTGTTTCTTTGTATAAGGAGGAGAGGGAGTGTTACATTAATGTTGACTGTATTTTGTATGTATGAAAGTGTTGGGCTGAAAAGGTTCTTGCAGTTCCTTGGGGCAGATCCCAAGCAGGACTCACATGGTTTAGGACTTGAAAACCTCCTGTGGCCTAAACCACATCTGTAAGAAGTCATGGTCACCCTAAAACTGTCTAAAATTGGCGTGTGCAGCTCTGACGCAGGTTATGACTCTGTGGCTGTTTGAATAGTAGAGGGAGTTGAAATCCATAGGACAGTGGTTGTGTAAATGCATATGTGCTGGTGAATAAATTAGTAAACCTCAATGTGCTTTTCATATGCAGAGTTTAAATTTTTTTTCCATTCTACCCTCAAAATTGTCTGAATAGCAAGTCTATATTTTCCTGCCAAATAAATTACAAAATGTCTTGATTGAATAGCAATGTGCTGAATGGGCATAGTTCTTTCATTATGGGGATTCTGTCCTTTGATTTAAATGCAGTATTTCAACCTTTACAAAAATACAAAACAGTGGAAGAGAGGCAAAGAAGGTAAAGGGGATCTGCTCTAGCAAAGAGCAGGTGGAAATTTGAAGCTTTGGTTTGCATTTGTTACTTTTCTAAGGAAACCAAGCGTGAGCCTTCAGCCTGGTTGGAGGACTCTCTGGAGATGGAAGGGTTGTACAGCAATCTTCTCACTCTGGTGGCTACTAGTTTACCCATTCCTCTGTATGTAATTTGAGTGTGCCTGATGTCAGTCATAGCAAACTGTAATGTTAGTGTGGCTGAAAGTGTCATAGCATAGCTCTGACCTGTGAAAGAGATGCAAGGAGCTAGGGAAGCACTCAGTCCATGATGAATTCTGCTGTGTGCCTGTCTTCCTACTGTTAGAAGAGATAGAAAGGATTATCTTTGATTTTTCTGTGCAAGCTGCAGTGTAGATGTATCCTTACACAGGTCTGAAATTAAAAGATTCCATTTCTGTTACAGTAATTTTTATCTTACTAGGACAGTTCTGTTCCACACTGTCAGTGCATGTTAAGATTGTGCATCTGTGTTACCATAGTGAAGGAAAAACAACTCCAGTAGGTTTTGAGGAGCTGTGTATTAGGCCAGGACAAGCCTGAAAGCAGGTGACCTTCTTGTGGCCATGCAAAAAGAACCTGGCAAGCATCCAGATCTTCTTATGTATAAGCATTAGTTGTCTGCAGACTGTCTGGCAAGAATTATTATAATGAGAGGATGTAACTGTTTATCTGTTGTTGCTCCTCTGCAGCCTCCTGTGCTACATTTGAGCCAAGATTCACTTTGGTAGGCTCATTGGCCACTGTTAGCACAGGGCATAAAGCACTGGGGAGGACTGGTGATCTGTACTTTTCCAACTGGTAAACCTATTCTGCTGGTTAGAGTGAGGATTTTCTGCAATCTTTTCTGCCCCAGAGCATTTGGTGCCTGACTAATTTGATGGCTTTACAGTTAAGCAGCAGATTTCTGTGTGGCAGTGTTAGAGAAAGCGCCTGTTTCACAGAGCGTGCGATTCATCTGCATGCACAGGGTCAGTGGGGGATTTAAACCCTGGTTAAGACTTTTTTAAGCTCCTTGGGCTCAACTGCTGCGTAGATTGTTGCCTTGCAGAAGTGGGGGAGTTTGACATGTAAGAAAAATGGATAAATTATTTTTGAGGGCTGGTTTCTTGGTGTTTCTTTTTACTTTACTCTGTGGATATTTTATTCTTGGGAGATGACCTGCTACAGTCTTGGAAATTTTAATTTTGACATGTATTCTCTTTGGATGCAAGTGACTTAGGACTTACATTGCCAAAGTAAGTGAGATCTTTATAGTGTTTTTTGGGATCATGAACAACTTCTACCTTTGTTTAGTAGTTTTCCATATTGAGAAGGGAATTGTCTGTTTGTACTCATAAATATTCTGGTTTGTTCCTTGCCAGCTTGACCTGAAGACTTCTGGTAATTTCTGACTTTTTGATAAGTCTGAAAAATGCATTGGCATAAATGATGGACTCCCACCCAAATATTCTGTTTTCTTAAAACACATGTTTTGCTAATTAAAAGGTGATGAAATGATTTCCTGACTTTTTATTACCATGCAAAGAGTTTGTTGTGGTTAGATAATGATGAGACGAATGTAGTTCTGTCAGTATTCTTTTCCTCAGTTTTGGGAACTGATCTGTATAGTTTTTAAGGTGGTTTTGTTTTTTTTTTTTCTCCAGCCTTTTTTAGATTTGAGGAACTCCAGAAAGTTTACTGGATTCTCCTGGGTGATAAATAAAATATTACCACCAGCTTCATATGCTTGATTTCTGGGTTTTGCTTAGGATAGTAATTTTCAATATAGCTTGGGAAAATTGTCTTAGTGGATGGATGTCTAAAGTAGAATTCTAGTCTGTGTTTTTCCTTCCAGCTCTAGGTGGGCATCTCCTCCAGGGAGTATGGAATCTCTTCTGTAGTCTACAGAGGTCTGCAGGAACCCAATAAATTACCATGAACCTGTTAGTTCTTTTCCTATCCCATACCTGTTTTCCTTCTATGGAGAAGCGTATCTGTAAATGTGCCTGTCTTGGTGCTGTGTTGCTCCGTTACACCCCACGTTTTCTGGGAGTTCTGGGACACTCATGATGACTGTTCTTAGATTTGGGGCAAGAAGAACCAAGCCAAGTAGCTTTTTCGACCAGTGTTCTCTCATTCCATGCTTTAGGATAGGATCTGAACTATAAAAACAATACATGTGGCAATTCTCTTAGGCAACTGGCTCAAAGTGGCCTTGCTTGAGCAAGGGGGTTGGACAAGGTGATCTCCAGATGTCCCTTTTAACCAAAACCATTTGGTGATTCTGTGAAGAATCAATTGCCTGTGTGTAGTATATTTAAATAGTTACATGTTTAAATGGATGCAGGCATACTGGAAATATACTATTGTGAAAGAGAGATAATTTTATAATTATTCTGAGGGAAAATGAGTGATTTTTACCTTTAATTGTGATATGTTACTGGGCTTTTGGTGATTTTTCACTTCATGTTTTAAAGCAGTGCTATCCACACTAAATGTGCAAACTGGTCATGTTCAGTTTTTGAATGGGAAAGTGAAAAGGCATTTAAGTTCTCAAGGTCTGTGCTTAAGTAGAAATCATTTAATGGAAGAGTAACCTACAAAATGTGTTTCTTCATGTATAGACCTGATGAGGTAACAGGCAGCACTCTCAAGATGTGTGTTTTCACTCCTTTTCAGGTAACTGAGAATGGATCCTACACGATGCTGAGTCTACCATGGGAAGTGTCACACTTCGCTATTTCTGCTATGGGTGCCTTTTCACCTCCGTGACCTGGACACTTCTGCTCTTTGTTTATTTCAACTTCAGTGAAGAGAGCCAGTCCTTCAAGAATGTGCCCATCAAGGGGCTGGAGCCTCAGAGGCCATTTCCAAAAAAATTCTACCCCCGTTTCACACGGGGGCCAGTTCATATACCTGAATTGCAACAGAAAGAGAATAAGATAGGAAATTCTCTTGGAAATCATATCCAGGACCCAGTAAAGAGGGAGGTAGAATTCTCTCCTGAAATGGGTAAGTGTTTTTCACTGTGGATGACAAACTTATTCAAACAGTAGAAGAAATGACATAGCAAGTTTTCTGGAAAGGATCTCAGGGAAAATTGAGTAATGAAGTAAGTAGTTTGTTAAAATGCAGGTGGTACTAGTGGCTCTCTTCATTAGGAATTACCTGAAATTTATTCTGCTATACTTAATCCAGAATACAGTATTTATAATGTTCACAGCTGTGCTGTGTAAGTGCTGATGTGGAGGACTGGATTACATCAAGGTCTGCCCTTGGTGTAGTTCTTGCTTTTGGAAGGTTCAGCATTACTTGTTTTGTATCTTACTCCTATATTAATTTGGCTCAAATACAGAAGCTTTAATTAGCTACAGGGAAACTCTGCTTATATGGAGTAATTAAAAATAGTTTGGTAACAATAAGCAGTGGGAGAATCCAACTGATCTGGAGAATATCCTTGGAGTATGAAATAATCTACAAGAAATGTGTGCAGGACAAAACTACAATGAAAGATTTATTGAGATGACAGTGGTTAGGGCCAAATCCTGCTTTCTTTGTACCAGCAGAGGTTTGTGTGTTTCACTAGAGCATATTTCATCAATGAGATGATATAGTTGTGTGTTCCAAACTAAAATGCTTTAGGTATTGAAGTGCTTAAAGCTTACTCAGTGCTGTGTTCAGATGTGCAAACTGAGCATGTTGAGTACTGACCTGCAGATTTGCTTTGAGTCTGGAGGCAGATTCTGATTGTTGTGGCAGAGTATTGGGGTATTGATTGCTGCTGCTGCTGCTTCAGGAAATACAGCCCAGTAACCTTTGTAACCAGAAGTTTAATACTCCTATCTGACTAAAATCCTCAGTCATTGCTTTGTATGAATGGTGAATCATGAGCTTTAAGAGCCTGAAGAACTTTACCAGAATTTGGTGTCTGAGTTGGTCATCAGACTTGCATGTATATGTTTAAAAAATGTCTGTTCATGTTGCCCTGTGGCATTACAAATATTTATCAGCTCACTGCAAAATGTCTGAGAGCCCAGCCAGGTGAAGACCAGTCCAGAGGTGGTCCTTTCTTTCCAGCTATTCAGTATGGGTCAGGAAAGGAATGGAGCTTTCTAACTGAGAAGTCCCTTGATCTTCAGACAAACAGCTCATTTGGTTGGTGAAAGCCAAGGGGAATTACAGTGCCAGGGTAAATTCTTCATGAATCATCAGGAGACAGCTCTTAGATCAGGTGTTGCAGGAAAAGGCTTCCTGTCTGTCTAGGGCAGGACAGTGATAAACATGCAAAGCAAACAAAAATGAAAAGAAAGTTGGCATATGTTAGTCAAAACCAAAATGTCATCTGGGAGGGCAGTCTATCTTATTTCATTAATCTGTGAGAGTCACTAACACTGCTGAAGTAAAGCTTAAATTGCTGTTTTGATTGCAAAACTTTTATTTTCCAAGGGCTTTTATGTGCTGTTGTCCTGGGTTGAGCTGAACTTTTTCAGACCTTTTTGCATGCATTTGATATTGTTCTTCATGAGAATGTTTTAAAAATATTAGCACTCTTTGTATATATTCAGAAGATCAGAACAAAAGTATTTAGTGGTTGGATATGGGTGGGTTGGAAAATAAAACATTTGGGGGAGGGTGTTTTAAGCTTGTGTTTGGAATGAAGAAAATGTTTTAAGCTGATGACAGCACACTGAGTGTGCAGGGGGATTGAGCTGGGTGTCTGAACTGAGCAGCTGGAGACCTTGCTTTGGAATGTGGTGTGGTTCAGTGGAGGATTGACTGACCCCTTTAGGCTGCTCTTGCTGGAGGAGTGACCCTGCCACTGTAAACAGACCTCATTCCTGCCCCCACAGTGGAGCCTATCCACAGGGAGCATTCATCCATGAGCACATAGCCAGGCACAGGGCGCTATGTGGGTGTATCCCACCTCTTTTGCAGATATCACCACCCAGCACTTCCCACTTGGTCCTGCACAAATGTCAAGGCATTTATTCTTGAGATGTTTGACAGTGCAGCTGCACTGCCATTTCTGTACTCAAGACTGGAAGCCACAGGGTGGTAAATGTAAATGGTGGGAATGTTATCTGGTACTTGCAGGTAGACTTGGTTGGGGAGACACAACTGGTCATGACACATCTGTGCTCTGAATACTCAGCCGGGCTACTTGTTTGAAAAGGAAGAAAGCTTCAAAACTTTTCAAGTTATTTCTCTATGTTTTTTAACCCATCTTATTTTCTCTGGCCTTGAGCTCAGTTGCCTTTTCCATCACTGTTGAGAACTGGAGAACATGAGGTATGAGAAAAGACTGAGAGGATTTAGTTTATTCTGCCTTACAGGGAAGGCTGAGGGGTGAGATTTTCTTGCTGTCAGCAGCAGCCTAATGGTAAGCTATAGGGAAGATGGAGCCAGACTCTTTCAGGAGTGCATGGGATTATGATAAGAGGTTGGAGCAAGGAGGAAATTTCAGTTATGGAAGAGGAGAATCATCTTCAGTGCAATAATGGTAAAATGCTTGAACAAGGAAATGAAGAAGTGGTAGAATCTCCATTCTTGGAGTTACTGGGGGCATTCAAAAGTCAACTGCACGAGTTCTGAACAACCTGATACAGTTGGACCTGCTCTTGGGAAGAAGTTTAGACCAGAGGTCCCTTACAACCTGAATTATTTCATGAATGTTTAAAACATATTATCCAGGATGTATGGTAGCATGAGAATGAGGAGCCTTCTTGTTAACTGTTTTCTGCAGGCTTTGAATGATTTGGAGATGGTGGGCAGTGTGGGAGGAGATAATTTACATGATTCTTGCTCATTTCTTATACTGAAATTTCTGAGAAATTGACTGCGTAGGTTGATAAATAGCTGGAGAGGGTGTAGGCATCTCATTAGGTGCAGACATCTGAACAGAGATGGTAAAAAGTAATCACTCTGCTACCTGAATTGTTGGAGAAGTGCCTACCTGACACAGGTAGTGGCAGACACCACACCTCTCCCTCCTAGAGTTCTGTGAAGTACCACAATGTTTTGGTTCTGTTCACACTGGTGAGTACAGGGCTCAGTGACAGAAGCCCATGGCACTGGGTCAAGGCAGGCAGGATGGATTGAGAATTTCATCTTGGCCTCTAGCAGGGCAATTGCTTATACCAACAGTTGATGCTTCTGCTAAAATAATCGATAAACAACAACTCTGCTGCTGTTTTATTTGCTGTCCAAGTGCCAGATGAGATAAACAAGAAGTTTATGGTTCTTGCATAGCTGTTTTTATATTTATTGTTACTGCAGACTTTAGACAACTGCATGCAATTGGAGCTGCTATTGTGAGGGTTCCTACCATTGTAAATGTATTTTCTCTCTCAGAAATCCCATTACAGACCTGTCACTTGTATGGATAGGTGCTGATGCATTGTGTGCTGAAGTCTCTCCTCTGTTGCCTGTTTGGTGTTGGTTTTATGTGATGCTAAGAGTTAGAGGTCATGTAAGTCAAGGGAGTGTATCTGGTAAGGCAATAAACACAATGGAGCCATCAGTCTTTGGAGAAGGATTTCATTTTATTATAGCTGCAAGGGCTACTCCTATGTGCTGTCTGTTTGTGAGAGGGAGCAGAAATAGTTGCCCAAGGGATTTTTGAGAACATAATGGAATTCAGGAGAGATTGAAATATGCATTTCGATCCTTGATTACGTCCAAGTGATATTTCTGAGCCTTCTAAGTGACCTTGCTATGTTTCTTCTGCAGGAATGATTTTTAATGAAGAAGATCAGGAAGTGAGAGACTTGGGCTATCAGAAACATGCTTTCAATATGCTTATCAGTAATCGACTGGGATACCACAGGGAGGTGCCTGATACCAGAGATGCAAAGTATGTACTGATCTTTGGGTAGAACATGGTGTAGCTTGATGTGCTCAAGGGCTTGTTACTCACATTGTACCTGATGTAGTATTTAACACTTTTGATGTAACATTTCTGTTAAACACTTTTGTTCTCATGTGTTGCTGAATGCAAATTTTTCAGCTATTTAACAGGAGTGCTTGAGGTTAGGATTTTTATTCTTTGGTTTTACCTGGGTTTTTTTGAATGAATATTGTTTCTGGAGATCTAATTTTTTTACCTGCTGCTGAAGGTATGTGGTTGTGCACAGCTCTGAATATTTTCTATTAAGGAGCAGATATTGTTCTATAATGTATCTGGTGCATATGAGGGGGAAAAACCTCACTGCTGTAACAACAATAAAAAGGCCAAACATTGAATTGAAAAATAAATAAACCTGCATCTGTTTTTCTGGTAGTTTCTCTGGTATGGCTAAACATAATGAACTACACTTGATGAAATATCTCTCCCAGGGCTGAGTTCATTCCAAGTAGATGAAAACTTTTCTGCTATGCTTCTGGGTTTCCATTTTTATAGTTTCTTATTTGCATTGTATTCCTTCATGCCTATCATCTTCATGTGGCATTAGTCTCTGATACTGTGCCCCATTAGAAGTACAGACAAACTTTGAAAATAAGAAAGAAAAAATGATCTTTTGCTTTTAGTGGCATTCAGTTTGTAGATTAAGATGCTCAGATAACTGCTTGTTAGTTGTCTCTGGTTTTATTATAAGTAGCAGGGATCCAGTCAGTGCTGCTAATGAGGCATGCAGAGCTCTTCAGCTGACAAAATGTACTTGACAGCCTTAGGGTGAGCTGAACGCTATTTAGACTCCACTGACAGCAGTGACTAGACTTAAATGTCTTAATCTGCCCTCTGAATCCCAGCCTTGATTGTCTATATAGGTATTTAGAACCACTGGAGGTATTCTGAGATATCCAAGCCAGTCTCCAGCATCTGGCCAATAAAGTTGTGGTATTTTTGGCGGCTTTGTGTCATATTTGCCATTCCTATACATGTTCAAGCTACCTGAGGGTACCAGACAGTGTTTTGACAGCTGAAACAAGCCCTTAGTATCTTCTGTTGTTTATGTCTTGAGGTTCTGTGATTCTTACTCCCCATCCCTATCCATGATATCCTCTGTTTTCTAACAAGCAGCAATGTTAGTTTTAAGTCTGTTTTATGTGGAGAGTAACTTACTATGCTGAGCCCTGCTACAGATGTTTAACTCTCTGGGCTCTTTATGCTCAACTTGGGGGTTCTTCCTGCATGTTTAATGTTTGCCTGTTATTCATGAAGTTTCAATAGTGATCTAGCTCTAGGGAATCCCTCTGAAAATAGTGCCAACTACTGTATCTCTGTGTGCAGATGCAGAGAGAAGTCCTACCCTGCTGACCTGCCCTCTGCCAGTGTTGTGATCTGTTTCTACAACGAGGCGCTTTCTGCCCTGCTCCGCACAGTGCACAGTGTCCTGGACCGCACTCCCGCACACCTCCTGCATGAAATCATTCTGGTGGATGACAACAGTGAACTGGGTGAGAGACACTTCCACTGGGATTTTTGTTTGGAGCTTACACTTCTCAATCTTCTGTGCCTTCCTGTGCTTTACTGACTGATCAAAATAAATTGTGGGAAGACATGATGCAAAACCAGTTTGTACTGCAGTCCATCTTCAGAAAGTGCCAGCTGGTAGAGATGTGTGGTGTCCTGAGAAGCCCAAGGTGACATCCCTTTTGCTACTGGTGCTATTTTACTGAGGAGCTTTGTATTATACAAGCCTTAACATTCAAAATCAGGTTTTGAAGCTAATGATCATAGTCATATAAATGTTAGGGAGTTGGAAGGGACCTTACAGGTCATCTAGTCCCAGTTCCCGCTGCCGTGAGCAGGGACACCTCCCACTAGACCAGGTTGCTCAAGGCCTTATTCAGCCTGGGCTTGAATGATTCCAGGGATGAGACATCCATGACTTCCCTGGGCAACGTGTTCCAGAGCCTTATCACATTCACAGCAAAGAATTTCTTCCTAAGTAACCTAAGTTTCCGCTTTCAGTTTGTACCCATTTCTCTGTGTCCTATCAGTACAGTTCCTAATGAAGAGTCCCTCTGCAGCTTCCCTGGGGGCCCCCTTCAGATACTGGAATGCTGTTATGAGGTCTCCACTCAACCTTCTCTTCTCCAGGTTGAACAGCCCCAACTTTCTCAGCCTGCCTTTGTAGAGAAGGTGCTCCAGTCCTCTTATCTCACCTCTTACACACACTAAGTGTTTGCAGAGAGGGTCATTAAGTAGTTGTTCATAGTTCGTGTGTTATTACCAGTGCCTTGCTTGGGCTGCTCAGGTGCTCAGAGCAGATCAGACAGCCCAGCACTCACTGTGAGTGCGTCCGAAAGGAGCTGAGCGCACACACCGAGTGCACACACAGTGCAGTCTTGAGGGTAAGTTGATGTGGCGCTGTGGAAACAGTGTGTCGGTGTTTTGCATTGCTCAGCATTTCGGACCGTGCAGCGGCCGGAGCTCAGCTTGGCTGGGAAGGCTCTGCGTGGCTCTCCAACAGCCTCTTGTGGCCACGCTGGGAGCGGCTGTGCTGGCCTCTGCTCCCGCAGTCACGGAGGGGCCCGGGAGGGGAGGACCTTGCACAAAATTACTGCTGTGGAAGGATTGATGCTGCCGCGTTTTTCTCACAAGGCAAAGACAGACACGGAATTCAAGGAGTTTGGCCCATCAGAAGCAAAACGCCTGTTGAGGAATGTGTTAACGTAGCAGTTCTTTCCAGCAGGACTGTGCAAGTTCCCTACTCACCTTTGTACAAGTCCACAACTTTTTGCATTTTTTTAAATGATTGTGAGATTATATTTTTTTAGCACATATAATTTTAGCTCCCTTGGTGTCATCATTTGTTTTCTGGTTTAAGGTCTTGCTCTGAAACTGATTAGATATCTAATGTAGAATGAAATTCCCCTGTTTTGCAGCAGGTTCATTTCTTTGAGGTCAGATCAGATGTTAAGATACAAGAGAGAACAAAGATCAAACACCATCCCTTACTGATAAGAATGTGTATTTTAAAGCTTTGTTTTCTGTTTTGGAAATAATGCTCTTTGCTATAAAGTCTCTTGTGCAATTTGTTGTTTTAAAGTTTCATAACCCTCGTATTCAGAACTTGGCTTACTTCAAAACTCAGTCTTTTGAATATGGGAGTGCATTTCATCAATGCCTGTGTTGAGGCAGTACCATCACTCTTCTGGTCTGTTGCTATTTTGAAGGCCAAATTAGATTCAAAACATTCAAATAGCTATTTTTGTCTTTCTGACTTCAAATGAACATGTTCTGAAGCCAAAGGCAGGAGGCGATACTGTTTACAGAGAGAATTACTGCTCTCGATGCTAATGGTACTACAGATGTTTGCACTGCTGCTTGATCTGAATGGATGGATTATTACTAAAGCAAGCTAAAGAAAGGGAAAATGGATTTGAGGACTGAGGAAATGGGCAATAACTTTGTCTGTCCTATGGGTCTCATGAGCTTGGGCAGATTGCCTGATCTCCATGCCCCTTTGTTTTGCGTGTTGGGTTTTTTTTTAATTAGAAATTAATTTTCCCTACATTACCTGCTTTCCCAAAGGGTGTCCTAGATGGAATTCTGCCTACTTCTTCAGCTTTAAATGTGGTAGCTGTGCTGCACATCAGTGCTGATATGTAAAACTTGTGTCTTTGCACCTGGTTTTGCCTTAAAAAGCATCTTAAGGCTCAATCATCAACAATCTTACCAGCTAAGTAGTCATTGCTATGGCTCAGCCAAGCCCACTCTTAAATTCTTCTTTCCATTCCCTGCAAGATGGGATTTCTTTTTCTAGTGCAATGTCTTTCTCCCTGATTTAGGCTTAACTCGTTACGGATCAACCTAAGGATATGTTGAAGGCTGATACTGGAGGCATTCTTCTATCTAGGAGGAGAGATTGAAGAACTGAAAAGGAGCAAATTGTCTGCAACTGAGTACTTTAAAATACTTTAAGATAATAACACTCCTGACTCCCATCCTAGGTTCCTTTTGAAGGAGCCTTCATTACATAGACATGAAGAAGATAATGCCTAAAGTAATTCTTGGAGACTGTCTACTGGCAAAAGGGGAGCAATGCTCTCCTTGGAGCAAAATTTCTCAGGCAAGCTGTATTGAAGCAGTTCTTTTGGATTATATCAGAAGTAGTCAGTCTTGCCAGTGGACATGAAGCTGATACACCAAAATGCAGCAACAGTGAAAATTCATGAATATGCCTGAGACTAAACTGCCTGTTGGGCATGGTTCATGATGTGTTGAGTCCCAGGCAATGGCAGAGCAGTTCCCAGCAGAATGTCAGTTTGTCCTGATTGAAGCTGCCCTCTTAGAGCACATCAGCCATAGGTACTACTGGCTCTTACCTTCTGCTGCTCAAGCCTGTGTTTGGCGCTGGTTTACCTCCAGAGTGGATGTGACCTATTTTCTTTTTTTCCCCCTCCTTTTGTTAGCAGAAGTTTGCATGTGCCATTGCACATGGAAAACTCTTCTTTCCTCTTTTATTGTATGTACTTTTGTGCAGCCTTATCTGCTGTAAGTGCTGAGTTTGATAACTGACCTTTTCTGCCGTGTTCTATCATTGTTTTCTTCAGGTGTACACTGTCTTTCTCTTGCTATAATTCATCAGGTGAAGAGTTATTCAAGAACACTTTCATTTTAGGTTTGTAAATCCTTCTGCAGTGTTTATTTGGGTATCTCTTTTGGGTAGCACCCTAGAGATTATTTCATCAATTTTCTAGGAGTCTTTCTCCAAAAAACTCTTTCCTGTTTTCTCTGGCATATGATGTCATATTCAAGACCAGGGGATTTAATTGCCGTGACCCAAATGAATCCTGTCTGTACCTGTCCAGAGACTTTTCCTCGTCTCAGAGTATTCTCTAGCAGCATATTTTCTATGTGTTACCTTCTCATTCTTAGTCCAGAATTCCACCTTGCAGTGCAAAGGCTGAGATCTGAACACTTGAAATTACTTCTGCCTGAAAGTTCCTGTTCCTCCTGAAGGTTACAGCTCTGACTTCCACATAAATTCCACATAAATTCCACATAAATTCCACATAAATTCCACATAAATTCCACATAAATTCCACATAAATTCCACATAAATTCCACATAAATTCCACATAAATTCCACATAAATTCCACATAAATTCCACGGCATTTAATCCTGTTAACAGCAACTTTAATGTTTGAGCTGACATTCTTCAGAATAATATTTATTTTGGCATATGTTCTATTGAAAGTCCATCTGCCAGTTTATGCCAAGGTTCTCTGTGAAGCTTCATTTGGGTTTTTGTTTTTATTCCTCATTTTATATTCCTCTTTATTGCTCTACAAACTTATTAACTTATGCTTTTCCATTACTTCAGTCTCCATGTGCCCATCTTCTCTTCAGTAGTCCTGCTTTAATGTTAGAAACCACTTGTCCCCAGGTGAAAAAGCTATTGTTACTCTTAAAATTGCTATTGATGGTAGTTAAGTTGCAGTAGTGCCTATAGACTTCAGTGAACTTTGCACTCCTTCAAAAAGCACATGCTGCCAGCAGTATCTTTGATCCTTTTGGATTTTAGAAAAGCAACCACCTGTGAGTGAGTTGTACTTTGTATCTACTCTTCTGTCAGCTAAGCAGGTGCAGGTAATGTAAGGTGTCTTCATGGTTTTTGAAGGTGTCAGCATTTGTTTTCCTGTATGGAATGCAGTAATTTAAATAATTTGCCTGTGTGAAATGGTTATCATTACTTCTGTTGCAAATGCCAGTCACCATGGGAAGAATTTGGAAGTGCTATTTCTTGGGACAGTGCTTTTTTTTTTTTCTCCTCATTTTAGCAGCAGTAATTCCTTTTAACATAGTCTCATAGTTCCAGTTTAACTTGAGTCATGTCTTACTAAAGGAAAAGGAATTGGAAGGCAGGTGGAGGATGTGGAATGACTGACTGTCCCTGTGTCAGGGTAGCTTTTTAATAAAGATTTTGGCCCTTTTTGAGCTAAACATTTTGGTACTTTAAACAAAGCTTTAAGAGTTCCTATCCTGTTGTTGAATTTGTGTTTTCCTTTTCTCAGCTGACTTGAAGAAAGATTTGGGTGAATATGTTAAAACTCAGCTTCCAAAAACCACAAAATTGGTAAGAAATGAGAAGCGGGAAGGTTTGATTAGAGGAAGGATGATTGGAGCCTCTCATGCCACAGGTACACTTTTATTTCTCTGTTCCTTGCATACTTTGACAATAAGTTGATTGGGTGACTTCTCTTTTTTGTAGTGCCACTTTTCAGATGTTCAGTGTTTGATCTGTGGTTACTTTAGGCCACTGTAGGGGCTCTGCATGCCATGCCACATTCTGAGCTACGCAATTTAGCATTATCTGAAATCTTTCTTCCCCTGCATTATCTCAAATGACAAATTTGGATCCAAATTTGAGTGTCTTCTAAACCTTGAGACACTCTGTCTCAGCTGTTGATGTACTCTTTTCCCCCCCTTTCTGTGGATATTTGCTTTTAATAAAATGAGTTTTTTTTTTTTAGAGTGGGTCAGTGAAATTGTAAAACAAAACCAGTATTGGACAAAATCTCATGCAACAATGTACAATTTTTCCCTATTCTTGGCCTGAGACAATGCTGTCTCAGGAACATCTCTGTGAGCAAGATACTGTGATCACAGAATATTTCTTGCCTGTTTTCTCTGCAAACTTTTGCTCTAAAATGGAATCTGCTCCCTTTTCAAGTACCCTAGTCTGGTTTCTAATTCCCCAGTCTAACTGCAATATTTCTCATACAAGCTTTTCTGTTGCAGTGAGTATTAAGTGGTAAAAACAATATTTGGTGCTTTATAAACAACCTTTACCAGAATATACTTTTGGTTAATTTCTTTGTCATCTGAGAAAGTGTGTGCTACTTTCTCAAATAATGTTGAGAGGCTGATATGTCTCTTAATTGATGTTAACTCATTAGTATTGTAGTGGCATTATCTGTGGAGAAAATTGTGCTTGAATTTCCAAGCTGTGCTAAAATTCATTTCAGTTCATGCAATTCTGAGTCAGTTTATTTCACTTCTGAACTGGTGGAGTTCCATTCCCTGCCCAGTCAAATACTGTCTGTTGTCAATGGATGACTTGTTATATTTGCATGTTTCAAAGCTGTTTTCTTTGAAGCTCTTTGCCATCTCTTCCACATTAGTGTTACGTAAATTCTATGTTGTGTCATAAAAATGCAGATGATTTTTTAGACCACCTGAGCCTGAAGGTGTCTCATGGATCAAACTGACTGTGGCAGGTAATTTCCACGCATAAGTATTGCTTTGTCTGATGCTGGTGGATTTGGCTCTGCCTATTTCAGGCATTCACTCTCCTTTTAAACTCCTAGGAATCCACAGTCACTCCAGAGCTATTTAAATAGGGAAATACTTTATGGTCCTTTATATTCAGGAATCAAAATGTTGTCCTTGTCATGGATGAATGCAGATTAGTTCATCAGAATGACTTCATTGGAAAGCCACAGATCTTGGCTGCAGTAGTAACTGGGTGGGTGCTGAGGTGTGACCTGAACAAGCCCAACACAAAGAGACCACGCAAGCAATTCTTACCTAAATGTGAATAGTCAAGATCTGTTTTCTGCTTTTGTGACTGAACCAATCCCTGTGGAGTTTCTGGCTTGTCAGCTTACAGGTGCAGATATTCCTCTCTGTCACACCAAGTGGTGAGGATACTGCTGATATAATTGCATAAGTGTTTGTGTTTGATATCACCATGGATCTTTGTGTTTTGTGTGCTTTGGCCTCTGTAGGGAAAGTGCTGGTGTTCCTGGACAGTCACTGCGAGGTGAACGAGATGTGGTTGCAGCCCCTGCTGACTCCCATCAGAGAAGATCACAGGACTGTGGTGTGCCCTGTGATTGACATAATCAGTGCTGACACCCTGACCTACAGCTCTTCCCCAGTTGTGCGTGGAGGGTTTAACTGGGGCCTACATTTTAAATGGGATCTCGTTCCTTTGGCAGAACTGGAAGGACCCGAGGGAGCCACTGCTCCAATCAAGTAAGGTTCCTCCTACTTAGAAAGAGCTTTTGTTACTAGTGCCTATTTCAGTTCAATTTCTTGCATTTAATCATGAATTAGATATATCTGTCTTGTTAGGTCAAGAAAGTACTCTTCTAGAAAATGCTAATACAACAGCTTTTGCTGAAGACAAAAGTCTTATGGAACTTATGATATTCTGTATTAAATCTGTCCAATAATTTCACTTTTGAGCTATGCATTGCTGTTTGTTTCCAGTCTGTCTATGTGATTGGCTTAATGATAATTTTGATACTGTCTTCATGCTAGGAGTAGCCTGCATATCCCAGACTACAGTTTCTGTGATGGAATGCTAAAGAATTGCTTGATTGGGAAAATCTGTGTTTGTGGTAATAGGAATTTGTTTTAGAGTTTTTTTGAGAGTTGTTTTGAAACAAAACTCTTGGTAAAGCTTAACACTAGGACATGAAAGCTACATCCTTAATGCTGTGACCATTGATGGCTGTCTCACCTGTGCAGAACTGGCAATATCTGGTTTCACAGGGGACATGTGGCTGGAACCAAACAGTGTCAGCAGGCACCTTTTTTAGTAGCAGACACATATGGATCAGAAGAAGCAGAAGTTGAAGTGAAGTAAAGTAAAAGTTGTCCCAGAGTGAAGCCCTTAATGAGAAGGGCCAGTGCTGCTACAGCAAAGGCAAGAAGCTGACTGTGCTGTTTCTAGTTTCAGGTATCAACCCCAGTACAGAGTTCAGGTTTGTGAGGTGGAGGAACTTAACCTTTTTTTTACAAAGTGACTCACTGTGGATTATGTGGGATTTTTCTAAGATTTGCCAAGTGAATCAGAAATGGGGTGTGTCCTTATCTCTCTTTCATTCCCCTTTCTTGGCCTGTAAATGAAGAGCATTTCAGGCTGACACAAGCAGTTCCAGCACAAGGTTCTCTGCTGTCACCTGACAGCTCTGCAGTTGGTCTTCCCTTATGTCCTCATCCCAAGATTTGGTTTGAAAAGCCAGGAAACTTTTTAAGTTATTTAAAAGTTTGACTAGTTTGTTTGAAGGGTGCCACCATGGAAATTTCTGAACCTGAAAGGGAAAGGTCAGGCAGGGAAAATCTGGATGAGGAATTAGCATTGTCTCAAAATCCTTTTTCTGTTAAGAGTCATTCTCACATTTAATTTGTTCACAGGCTGAAGTTTAGTTGTTGCCATGTTCAAAACTGTTGTTGCATTCCTTTAACTCACTTTTAGGAACAACTCCCAGGGTAGAGGCAGAGAATTTAAAGCAAGTGTAATAATCTGAAAAGATGACATTTTCTCTGAGTATGAAAGTGACTTTTTCTACTTTTAAAGGTCTTTGTCTACTTTGCAAAAGGAGCTAGTTTGCTATTTAACCTTTGAAAATGCCTTTGTGTCAAATGGAAAGTTTTGTATTTTAGAGACCTTCACAATGAAATATTTTGGTGTCAGGGTGGAAAAACTGAGGGCAACCTTTTCAACCCAGGTTTTGAAGTGGCAGAAACAGTAGTAGAAAACTGTGTGAGAACAAGAAAGGAAATCTTGACCTAGGCTTGGTTTTGTCACAGGGTTTTATTAGCAAGGATGAGAAAAAAACTCTATACAGCTCATTTTATATTCTAACTATCATAGTTATGTAGTGGTTTTACTCTTTAATATTCTTGTATTATAGATTCTGCTCTTTCTGCAGTTCAGTCAGTCCTGATCTGTGTAATTTGTCCCTATGAGAGAGGGAGAAATACAATAATGTGTGCAAATGTCCACATTTATAACTGTGGAGAAAACACCTTGTGGTAAAGACAGAACTAATAAAAGGCAGCTCTGAAGTTGCACTGTAGAAAACTTGATGAACTTAGTTTTTACCTTTTTTACCATATTTTTATAGTTTTGTTTTGATCTTGGTTTGTTTGGTTGTGGGATTTTTAGGGGCTTTTTTGGGTGTTTTGGGTTTTTTGTTTTTGGTTTTGTTTGGTTCTTTTTTCCCTGTCCTATCCCTTTTCCTCAAGCTTATCCAATAAAGAAACACAGTTTATAGATACTGGAGTAATGGAAGATCACAAATACCACTTACAGATCTGCTTTGGAAATTATTTTGAGACTGGAAACTATTATCTTACTATTTCTGATGTCTGAAGGGTTTAAACTGTGTTGTGTAGGTTTAAATTTGAGCTTTGGGGCTAGCAGATTCAACAAAACATTGCTGTTCAGTAGGGTTTTTCTCTCTAAAAGGGAATGAACTCTTTCATGTTCCTTTTCAGGTCCCCCACTATGGCAGGAGGCCTGTTTGCCATGGATCGGGAGTACTTCAATGAGCTGGGGCAGTATG
Organism: Pithys albifrons albifrons; assembly: GCF_047495875.1. Classification (NCBI taxonomy): domain Eukaryota; kingdom Metazoa; phylum Chordata; class Aves; order Passeriformes; family Thamnophilidae; genus Pithys; species Pithys albifrons. The sequence goes on from NC_092464.1 coordinate 7,345,653, forward strand.
ACAGTGGCATGGACATCTGGGGAGGAGAAAACCTGGAAATATCTTTTCGGGTAATCTGCCTTTATATGCACTGGAGCCTGAACCTCAGTGTCTTGCTGCCTCTCTTCCCTGTGGCCAGTGTCTTTAGCACAGGAATACCTACTTGGAAAGAAATTGGCACTTTTATTCCCAGGAAGGAAGCTTTTGGCACATAGAAACTACCTTTACAATAGTCTTCAAGTTAAGTTTTAATGGGAAGATTAAAGACAATTTTGAGCTCTGTAGTTAAATGTTGTGCCTTTTTCTTTGTTTGGTGGAGCATTTCGTAATGGCTATAGAGAAGCATAAGAAAAGAATAATCATGCACATTTTTGAGATGAGTTTATAAGCAATGTCTAATGAATTTCATGGGCTGGTTAGAGATGTGTGGCTCACAACCAGATTGGTAATATGTAAACTTAATATGTTTTCTTAGAAATGTGTGGGGCTTTTTAGACACTTCGGCCTCCTTTTGGAGAACTTGGAAGTGCAAATTTTTCTGGAACTAGAGAGACATGTAGAGGAGTCAGCTTGGTTGGAAAAAAAAGAGAAAATCATAATCAGAAGATCTGAAAATGATGCTTTGTTTGGCTTCCTGTATTTTATCTTATCTTCCCTGTCACTCCACCGAAACAAAAACAACTCTTTGTGTTCAATGTCATGTTTATCTCTTTGCTGTTTTAAAGTGGATTCATCAACAGGTTTGACAAGAATCTGCCTGAAAATGATATGATATCATGACAGATATGGAAAGAGGATTAAAGAGTGAAATTAGTGTAAAAAAACAACTCAAAACTTCAGAGAAATCTCCCAAATTGTGTCATTAGAGAAATCAAGATTCGAGTTAAAAAATAAGAACTGGAATTTCATAAATTTAGGTGACTTTAAAGGAGTGTGTAGTGAATAAATAAAATCTTTCAATTTTCAGCACAAAACATAATTATTAGATATATGAGTAGAAGTGTGTGGAGTGTGAGAAGATTATTGTTGTTACCTTGTAATACACAGTTTCAATAAAAAGGGCTTTGAAAAATTGCCCTTCATTCAGAGTTTTATAACTTCTGGAAGTCCCTGTCTCCTTGTGGGAGAGTTGTAAAGCAGCTGAGTCTTCATCTTATCTGGGAGGAGTTTTACAAGTGACTTGATTATGAACTGCTAATGTGAGAAGATTTTCTGAGACTGGAGAACACCTTGGTCCAGCAAAGGGCCAATGATGGTCATTTGCTGGAAGCTGAAGTTTAAAAAGAAATTTTAAAAAAGAAAAGGAAGTAGAGTGTAAATGCAATGTAGATCCGTGATGCTGTGGAACTGGATTGACTCCTGAATGGAGCATCTGAATGGGAACAGTGTTTCTGAGTTCTGATATACTGAACAGAAGCAAACAGCTGTGTTAGATAAGGGCTCCTACTCAGCTGAAAAGTTCTCTGGGCTCCCTTGATGATACACAGACTGATCTTCATTATCTGTCCCAAATATGTGGACCATTTTCGTGTAGGTAAATCAATTTAGGTAATTTAATCTGCAAGTTGAATCCTAGCCCATATATGTCAGTGTTTTCATATAAGTCACCAGAGCATAATAACATTTTAGAAAGATTTATGTTTGTTTCTTGAAAAAAGTGCAATGGCATGAGAAAAATAGTCTTCTCTAACATGAAGAGCTAATAATTTGGTTTGTCAGAAAACATGTAGGACAAGATTGCTGGCAGCTGTCATAATGTATAACCCTATTGAAGTGTCCCTTGAAGTAGGGCAGGAGGCAGTGAGCAATCAAACAGTGAGGTGTGTTCTGCTTCTGTGTGCACAGATCTGGATGTGTGGTGGCAGACTCCTGATCATCCCCTGCTCCAGGGTGGGACACATTTTCCGTAAAAGGCGTCCCTATGGCTCTCCCGGGGGCCAGGATACCATGGCTCACAACTCACTGAGGCTGGCACATGTGTGGATGGATGAATACAAGGTAAGAGACAATTCCAGGTCATGAAATAAGGTTATTTACTGGTTGTTAACTGGGTTGTTTGTCAAAGGATGGGTCACAGTGGGATCTGTTATGCCTCTAATGGTGTTATGCCTCTTATGTAGTCTCATTTCCTAATGTTAGTTTTGATAGGAATTCCCAAATTCTGTAGGATTGTCGTTTGGCTTTTGAATGCTCAAGTCTCCTCCCTGTTACTGTACTGCCTGCGGGAGATTCGGTTTTATGGCTTTTTAATGAAGTAAAGGATGATGAATTGTGTCCCAGTCAGTATTACGTGGCAGCCAAGTACTGCCATGTGCCTTCAGGTGGTTTCTGTGGTGTTGAGGCAGGGATTTTGTTGGCTGCTTGTCTGCTTTCTGTTTTAATTAGCAGTCTGATTCTTTGTCTTGCCCTGGAAGAGCAATCAGGATTGACTTTTGTATTTGAGGGCAGGCATATTCCTTCCTTCTCTTCAGATTTTGGTACTGATGCTTTTGAGCATAGATCAGGTGTTTGTGATGCCCATGTCTCTGGGATACTTGATCACATTTTATCCTCTGAGACCATAGGATTTGCTGTGTTGGCCAACTCTTGTGATCCCTACAATTTTGATATGACACATGTTTTATTAACTTTATATTTTTTAGAGGTTTATGTTTCAAACCTCATCCTTTATCTTGATGTTCCATCTGTTCAAGGAATCTATTAGAGCTCATAATTTTTTATCTTCATTTTCTGTCTCTGTAATGCTTTGGTAGATTTGATCTATCACTTTCCCTTTTCCTGGTGTCTGGACACAGTTGGTTTTTTGTGATTAATGATGGCTTTCTCTGAAGCTTGAACTTGACTGTCTGTTATAATTTCCAGCTGATACTGCTTTTTGCAGCAGGGACTTGAACTGCTGATTCTAGCAGTCTCTTATCACAGATTTGTGTCCTGAGCATTTCCAGCTGTTTCTAGTCTGATTCTCTGACAGTTGCCAGAGACCTGCCACTATGACAGATTTTATGTATGGAGGGCAGGCCTGGAAATATTTTTATTTTTGCAAGTATAATATAAACACTTAGAGCCAGTGTAATTTACCAAAGCAATCTAATGAAGGATAGTACAAAGATGAGACTTAAAGGATCTGTTTTGCAGCAAAGAGCAAATATCAGTATTTAATAAATTGCAAAATTTTCATGACTGTCAAAAGCAAAATGTAAAAAAAGGTAAGTTTGTGTATACATTGGTAATATATAACACATAAAAATGGGATACTGAAATTTGAACCTTAACCAAGAAAGAGGTAATTGGAATAGCAGGGATGCTTTTTGAAGCAGACCAATTTCTGATAGTGATGCCCAGTCTGTCTTCAAACTTTCTCAGAGTTGGCCAACAGTCCAATGTACTTGATGCTCCCTCTTTCTCTGCTGTTAAAACAACAGTGATACATCAAGCACCTTCAAAAGATCTTGATAAGGACAGGTGTGTAATTTGTCCAGAGGTGATGCTGTCTGTCATCTAAATATCAGAGACAGCAGGAGGTAATTGGAAATTGCCAGAATCACATTGTGGTAAGTGAATTCCAGATATCTCCTAGAGATTAATCCAACAAAATACCATAGTTCAGTGCCCTGAAAACTGAACTCTAAATAATATCTAGTAAACAAGTTAATGTGGAGATACAGTGCCTTTTCTATCATTTCTGCAAATCTGTCTGGAATTAAAAGACTCTACGAGGTGTTTTTTTGTCTAGTATTGGCAGTGGAATTAGTGCCACATTGTACATTCGTGAGTTCCTGTTTGACCCTGTTGTGTCTGCATTAGAGTCAAACAGCACATACGATTGAGCTGGAATGTTAATCTTCTTTGCCTAACCTGTAAGAGTATAATCATATAGAATATGAAAAAATAACTTTGTGGGAGCCTTTTTTGGTGATAATGCAGATGAATGGGAAGAACTGGGTTTTGGAGAAAGCCCAGGTGATGGTTCTGTGGCTTCACATTAATAAAGATGTGGTCCCACTGACCTTCACGAGATAATCCCAATTATAAGTCTGTTCTAATATAGAATGGTTTTGCCCTGATCACTTGTAAAGTTGGAAGGCTGGAAACTGTGGAAGACAAAATACACTCAGATCCCACAACAATGAAAACAATCCTTTGGACAATTAAAACAATTTCAAGAAACCTTTGTCAGATGAGGCTGATGGTTGTATATGCATCTATTTCTGATTTAATAACTCTAGGATGCCCCTGCTCATTTGTTTCTTCCTCCAGTTAGCATCTAAAAAAGATCAGCAGATTTGTGCCAAACAAGTGTCTTCATAAAAAAAAAAATGCAGGCTGGAAAGGTTAGCTCAGTTAGGCAAGATAAGTTTCACTTCTTGTAACAATCCAAACACTGGAATTTTTAATGCCGGTTTCAAAATTAATGATCAAAAGCACTAACAAAATTAAATGAGAATTTGGGTATTCTGCAAACAGGAAAGAGTTGGAAATCAGCAATCTGAAATTCTTTCTTTTTCTCCAACCTGTTTCTCTTAAATACAGGAGCAGTATTTTGCTTTGAGACCTGAGCTAAGGATGAGGAACTATGGAAATATTACCGACCGTGTAGAACTGAGAAAAAGATTGAACTGCAAATCATTTAAGTGGTATTTAGATAATATCTATCCTGAGATGCAAATATCTGGGCCCAATGCCAAAGCTCCACAGCCAGTTTTTATTAATAGAGCACAGAAACGACCAAAAATAATCCAGCGTGGAAGGGTAAGAGAAACTTTCTTAATTTACGGAATTCTGTTGTGGTAATTATTTTGAGATTCTTTTTTAAAGATTTGCTCAAATACAGCAAAACAGTCTTTTCCCACAGAGTCCTAACTTTGCAACAAGCTGTCTTGTAAATAACAGGACTTTAGTCAGGATTTCATTCTGTTCTATATTTCAGGTCATCCTCAGACTAGATGCTATCCAGTGAGGTTTCTTACTCAGAGGCTCTGAATTATGAAGTTTTGCTGTCTTTAGAATATTCTTTCATGGCTTATAGTTCTGAAGATGGATTTGGATAGAGAGAAATTTGGCGTCATATATTGATGCTCTGGTTGGTTTATGATAAGAGTACAATGTACTTAGTTCCAAACTCATTGCTTTTACTGGGTAATTTTCTGCAAAGGTGAACTTTTGCATCTGAAGCTGGTGACAGCTTTTCTATTCTTGACTGTTAGATAATGAACAAAAAATGAGTTTTTTCTCCTTTTTTTTAAATTCAAAGTAGAAGTAAAGAGAGAAATCTTGTGTATTCATGAAGAAAATCATGATTAAATTCATGTCTTAACCCTGACACCTTTGCTTGTGGGTTTGTATACAGGCAAAGCCAGCAAACAGTTGGGTCAGCTCTCTCCAGTGTCAGAGCCACCTGATCTGTGCTTTCTCTGCCTCCCTAAAGTAATGGATAACTTCAAACCCAAGACAACTCTCTCAGTGTCTTCTCTGGGAAAGAGAATACCATGGAAGAAGCTGTTTCATGTGCATGTAGGTTATGGCTGGCAGGTCCCCTGTTAGCTCAGGAGCTGGAAGCACTAAAGTAGTGATGACTCCACAGGGAACACAGGCTGCAGTAGCTGCTGACAATTGCTGGTTCTACAAATAGTTGCAATCTGGAGGACCTGAGTTCCTGCAGAACCTGTTGACATCATTAGGTTTTTTGCTTGGAAGCAGCTGTCTGGGAATCCACAATTTGTACAGCATTTTTGTAGTAATACCCCAGCCAAGCCATAAAGTAATTTATTAGGGCAAACGTGTAGTTTCCCTGAATAAAACTGATACAATGGGCTGATTCTTCTGGTTCTTGAATGCTGTTACTCCCTTAGTCAGACCTTTTATTTCTTTTTTCTTATTTTTTAGATTTAATAGCTTTCTGCTTTCATTCAGACAGAAAGTTAACTAAGGAATTGCTGACATGGGGGAGACTGCTTGAGGGATCTGAATACTTGAGCAACATTAAGGGCAAATCTTCCTAGTAGTTACTTACCATGGTTTAATTTTGAGAAAATATTTGTGCACCCTTTAAGTGGTGGGGACAAAACACAGAAAAATTCAGCTCCTTGGCTTGGTTCTTCAGGGTTCAAGAATTTTACCCAGCATTGTATGAGAGAGACAGCTTTGGCTCTGATGGTTGTATAAACTATTTCCAGATGCCTGCAAGAAACAGAACGATCAGCCAATGTCACCACTGCATGCCAGACTCTTCAGGATTTGGGAGGAATTGCTCCAAATCTTAGTTTATTCTCAAAAACTAATTGGGCCAGAGATAAGTGCAGGTTTGACAAGCAGGGAAGGATTGTAATGATCACAAATGGTGACAGTTCTTACCAGTGTTATCAAATGCTGGTCATCATGGCCAATAAAAACAAGGACAAATTCATATAAAACTTGTGTAGCTGTATGGTCTGAAAGCCTTCTGTTGAGTGAGCAGTGATGAAAATGAGTTCTGTCCTAGAAGTCTCTGGGGTGTAAGGAAATGTTACTTGGAAGGTTTTGGGTAATTTGTTTCAGATGTGTGCAGGGAACAGGAGAAACGTGGTGCACTTCAGGCGACTGTTGATGTGCCTTAGGACAGCTATTTCCAGAAATGGTGTTTAGTAAAGAATATTATTTGGTATTTGAGCTAATTTTTGCTGTCATGTGACTTAGCAGTTTGTTCTTTTTATTACTGGAAGTGCCTTTTGGTTTCTAAAAATCCGTAGAGTCAATAGAGATGCCAAGACAGCTATGGATGTCTTCATAATCAAGCAGAGCCAGCTAGTTAACCAGCCTGGCCTTGACTTCAGGACAGTAAATTCTTTATTCCTCTACATTCAGCTCCAGATTGGAAATAATTATTTTTAATGTGGCTGCCAGATCTGAGGCCCTGCCATCTCCCCGTTCATGATGTTCAGTCAGTTGTTGCTGCCTGAATAGACCGATCCCCACCTGATCAGGGGAAGAAAAATAATCAGGCTGAAAAGAAGTCTTCTGCTGGCAAACAGTTAGTTCAGGGCATGTGGGTAATTTAAAGATAGAGTTGTTTTGTCTCCCTGAGTACCTCTGTAGGGATACATCTAGATCTTAATAATTTTTGACTGTTGCAATAAGACAACCTAATCTTTGGACTCTGTGGAAAATGTCTTGGTGTCTTTTAAGGTGGCAGCATAGCCCAGATCAGGAGGGATTGCTAACTTGCTGAAAGCCAACTTGTTTGCTTTGGTGGTAGATGCTTACAGTTCTGTGTCATAGGACAAGCTTCTGGCCCGAGTTCAGTCCTCTCTGATGCAGCCCTCCTCTGAACTGGACCTGATGGGGGATATCAGCAAAAATCAGTGTTTGTAAAATGTTCTCTTCTCCCCTGATTTGTCATTAAAATACCTTAGCTGATAACTGTGGCTTTTCAGTTTCCTAAAAGCTCTTGAAAATCAATTTGCAGACAGCATTAAGTCTCTGAAGTAGTTTGTATTTCAGTAATTCCTTGTCCTTTCTCAAGGAGGTGGTCCTGCTTCATGAGGAGAGGCTGTAGGAGGAGACTTACATTTAAGCTAAACCACAGTAAAATGCAGTTCATACAGAGCAGTTGATTTCCTTACCAGAGTATCTGGGACCTGAGAATTCCATGGAGAGTGAAGAGGGGAAAGAAACTTGAAAGAATATAGCCAGCATGTGCTGAGCCAGGCTGTGTGTACTGCACTGGTACCAGAGAGGGAAGTCTTGATGTAATTACAAAGCAAACTGGAAGTGTTGAATGCAGTTTTTTCTCCAAATTATCTGAAAAACAGAATGATATTTTTAAAAAAAGATTTTTTTCCCCCTTTTTTTTTTAATTGGGAAGTTTGGTTGGGGTTTTTTGGAACACTGAGTTCTAGAGCTTAAAAAGCATCACCATATGTTGCCTTTGGTATGTGATGTTTGTTGTTTACTCTGTCCATCACACTGCTTTCCTTTCACAGTTGTATCACCTCCAAACCAACAAATGCCTGGTTGCCCAGGGCCATCCAAGTCAGAAAGGAGGCCTGGTAGTGGTTCGGGAATGTGACTACAATGATCAAAACCAGGTATGACATTCCTAATTATACTGAATAGTGACTGACATCTTAGAAACTACTAATGTGTGTTCCTGCTGGCAGAATGCCCTGGTGTAACAGCAGCAAACAGGCTGATTTCAGAGGGTGGTTCAAACCACAAGGCTGGCCAAGGGCACTGGTGAGCTCAGTCCTCCTACTAATGCTGAGAGTTGGTATCTCCTCTCTTCATGGCATGAATCTCTGTGTGGCTGAAGACTGTCCTTAACTGGCTACTGATGAGTTCATAATCCAGTGATTGGCACTTCAGAATTCATAGTGGCTCTTTCAGTCAGTTCCTCATACTGTGATTTAAAGCAGCCTTTTCCTGCCCTGCTTCTCTTTGTGTGTTTTAAAACTAGGCTTGGGCTGCTGAAGTGGCTGTAGTTTGGGGTGCAGGTATAATTTGTTGGTACCATTAAATAGAAGGAATCCAGAAAATTCTTTGGCTGCAGGTGAGTTCCTGGTCTGGGCATTAATTATGGATGGATGTGAAAACCTAATGAGAATTTTTGTATTAGTACATGAAGCCTTTGCTATTTCACTTCTTTCAGGCAGCAGAAATTCAGGATTTGGAAAACAGTCTCCAGGGTAGACAGATCTTCAGTTAATGCCATTAAGACTTTTACCTAGCTTATAACTGCACTGAGAACATTATGATTTAGGAGCCCGTGGGACCCAAGTCTAAAAACTAGCTCACACCTACCTAGGATGTAATGCACCATGGCTTTACTAAAGGTGTGTGGTGCTGGAGTAGCTTGATGCTTTATGAAATGGGCAGGAGCTTTCAGGGTATGAGAACTGCAGCAGTAGAAGCAGAGTCATTTGTGATAGTCCCAACAAAATGCTGTGTGATTTGTCATCTAATGGGCCTTTCTGCCTCCTACTTGTACCCTCACCAGCTCAGTGTGACAGATGAATAGAGTATGAAGGGTGTGTGCCAGTGTCAGGTGGCTCTAGACACGTGGCCTGATGTTCCAGTTGTCAAACAGGAGTAAGGAATACATACCTGTACTTCTCCTCTGGAGCACTACGACCAAGTTGTGGGTCCCTGTGTTAAGGGTGGATTAATCAAAGCTGGAATGGGAATGAAGGTTTTCCTATGTGGTCTGTTCCATTATCTGTAAGAAAGTCAGCAAGTCTTGTAAATATAAAGACTGTTGTGTATATGTAATAGTAACTGGCGGGCATCAGGGATTGTACATGTGCAGTGCCAAAGCTGTGGTGCTGCTTTCTGGGCCACTCAGTCTGTGGGTGAGAAAGAAGAATGATGTCCACACAGTTATGTTTCCCTTCTCCTTCCTGCAGTATTTTTCATAGTGAAGTGCCACAGGGCTGGAGGAAAAAGTCTGTGTTTTTCTTTACCAAAACTTTTTCTGATTTTTTCTCCTGAAGACAAACTTCATTTAGCCCTTTGGTTCTGAGAAAGATAAATTTGTGCTCTGATTGTTGATCTTTGGCTTCTTTTCTCATGAATCTGTTATACTAGTGGTAAATTTAGCTATTAGTTCTTATAAAAATATTGGCTGTGCTATCTTGTTTCACAATGCTTTTGTTCTCCAACCAAGTATGTCAACCAACACTGTTTATCTACCATTAGACTTATTTTCTTTCCTCATAAATCCCAAGAGTGCTTTCAGCCAGCTTTCTGTCATATCCTCCTGAACAATCTTGCTAGAGATACATGAGGACAATGTAGAGAAAGATGACACTTAACAGCTTCTGCTTATAAAAGTAGCAAGAAACTTCCTGACTATTGGAAGCTTTTAACTGTTGTTTCACTCAACTCATTGGCATTTTCAGCTGGTTTTGCTCTAGAACCATCTGGTTTATGCCTTTGTCCTAAGAAGGCCTGTGTTGGGTCTGGTGAGTGCTCTGAAGTCATGAGACTGGCCTTACAAGCAAGTCTGGTTTGCCTTTAGTTTATGCTTGCTTTGTTTTCTCTAACCTTCATGACTGTAAGAAATTTCAAATTCTCACTTAACTCCTGGATTTCAAAGAAATAACAGATATTGTGTAGCTTTCAATTGTTTCAGCATTATGAGTGATACTTTTCAATGAAGTTGACTTAGATGATTGTCATTAAGTAAAGCTGAAAATTAGTCAAGCATGTCACACTATCCCGTTTTTTAGGGGTTGACATGACAGTGACATTCAGTTCATCTTTTTGCTATAGAAAGAAAAAAAAATAAGGGAAGTGGTTCTCACAAAGGTAATGCACCTAGGAAATATATAAAAAAGTGAGTCTTGAAGTTAAAACGAAAACTGGGATGCTTCATTAACTGTAACAGAAATAGTCTGGGATAATACTGGGGACTGAACACATTTAGGAATAAGTGATCAAAATATTATTGTTAGAAACAGCACAAGTAGAAAGGTAACGGGATCTTACAGGACAGAGGTTTGAAGTAACAGAAGAAGCAGAAAAATTCTTTATGAATTTTGGAAACAGAGGGTAACGTGGAATGAGAAATTTTGTAGTTGAAGAGTGTCCATGTGGAGGAACTGCCAGGACTGCTGAAGTAAACACACTCCTGAAATTCAGTTGTGTGCCTGGGCTCTTTCTGGGAACAAAACAGAGAATGCACAAGGTTGTGCACAACACAAACTGGTGTCAAAGGAGTTGAGAAAATACTTAAGTGCATTGAAAAATCATCATGAAAGATGAAGTGTCAAAGTGAAAGGAAAAAACTGTGGTGGAAATTCTACCCAAGACCATCATGCCAAGGTTAGTTGGGTGGTGATTAGGAATCAAGGATGCTGAAGCAGGCTTTGGGATCCTGTCCAAGTTTGTAGTTGCTGACAAACTTGGAAGAGAAGCATCAAAGAACAGTAAGACCAAAGTTTTTGGAGCGAAGCACAAGGCCAACACAGGACAAACTCATGGGAGTGTTTGTGATGTAACAACTAAAAGAAGTTTGGGCTTGTCATGTAAATAACATGTTCAATAATTTCACCCTGCTCTTGCTTAGCAATATATTAAGCTTTAAAAAGGTGACTTTTGCTATTCCAGCTGGGTTTGGTGCTGAGGTGTCTAAGTACAGGCACCTGTGCTCTGAACCTTCAAAAAATAACTTCAGGCAGGGAATTTCAGAAAAGCTCTGTTAACACTTCTGTAACAATTGATAAATGTAAGAATATGTACCTACAAACTGTTCAGGAGTCAGAGACCAGAAGGATTTGCGCTCATGTGCAATTCCTCTGCAGGATCTTTCTCCCAAAGCCTCTAGATCATGGTTATTAGTTTGCCTTTCTGATACAGCACATGTCTGGGCTGAGTGTGAAGATGTGCAAATTCAGTATTGCTGCTGTTCCATATGCTGTTGAAGGAAAAATTCTTTGGCCCTCTAACAATTGTCATGAAGCATCAGCAACACACTGAACTGTGGAACAAAACACATATATCAGCTTTGGAGTGACCTTCAGGACTGTACTTGGTTTCCAGGGTAGCAATAGCTTAAAATAATGATTGCAGACCCCCAAATGTGGCTGTTTCTGAGGATTGTCACAAGCTGTCTGGTGCTGTGGTGTCATTGCTATCCATAGTAACAGGAGATGGAGTATATGCAAGAGGCTGTGATGGTGCAAGTTGCTGGTCAGATCTCTTCCTCAGGGCTGAGGCAGCTTTTTGGTGCCTTTAAGCTGAATTTTTGCCTTTTACAAACTGTCTGACAGAATAATACAGCAGTGGCAAGCTAAGCAATGGATTGTAACGGATGAAAGTCCTGGAATGCTGCTCCTGTCGGTGTGGCTCACGGCAGGGATATTCTTTCAAACAAACGACTGTTTCTGTACCAGTTACTGTCTTGTATTTACTGAAAATTTTCAATGCATTCCTCTAGTGCTAATGCAGTTTGCAGACCCAATAAAAATGTGTATCCACAAAGCTTTGCCAGTTGGCCAGCCATGCCTTTTGCTGCACTCCAGTGTACTCTGAAAGCCAAAGGGTAGGCAGATGCTTCCTGGTTTATTTCATATAATTTATAAGTATTTATTCCCTGGGAACAGTGAGTTTCCCTTTTCTGCCCACTGTGGAGTTTTTGATTTATTGTTTTTCTCTAGGTTGGGTGTCAGGTTTTATTTTAATACCACTTGCTTATATTGACAAGTGAACTCCAAATCCTCTATAGGTAACTCCATTTTTCAAAAGGCAGTGGTAGTATGGGCTGTTTTAGATGCTGAGGCATCATCTACACCCTTTCTTCACTTGCATTTCTTCTAAGTATTTCATCTAGCTCTTATCTATTTACATCAATTAATCTCACTGTAGGAATAATTAAATTTTCACCAAAAAATACCACATAAACAAAAACCACCCACTTCCCCCAAAAAACATTAAAAAGCAAACCCCAAAATAGGTCAGGAACACAGCCCTGTATCTCTTCATGGCAAATAACTCTAGAAGGGGATCACTGGGATTTTGGGGTTTATGAAAGGAGTGAAGGGGATGTCTCATTTAACAACAGTGGCAACCTGAAGCGAGTTAGAAAATGCAAATATTAGTAAAATGAGAGAGCAAAAAACCTTCACTGTCTGGTCTTCAACAGTGTCACAATCCTGCCCTTGCAAGGACTTAAGCTGTTATCACTGAAACTATTCATTAAGCTGAGGAAAAGCTGTTTTTACCCACCTGTCTGTATGTAAACAAAGTTAATGAAGTCATCTTAGCAATCAGTCCAGGAGAAGGCTGCATGACTTGTGAGTTATATGCATGAAGTCTTGAAGGTACTAGAAGCCCTAGGAAATGGTTGTTTTAAATCTGTAAATAGTCTGAACTACCTTTTGAGTGGACTGAATTGAACATCCAGTTCTTCCTAAGGTGCTCCTGTGTAAAAGAAGTTTAGACTAACACAGCCTGTACTTAGGACCTGCTTCCCTTTATTTTGTCCACAAGACCCACTCCAGCACATGCTGTGCACCTCTCTGTGAGTGACCAGAAAGACACAAGGGCCGGCTTTGCTCCAGCAGTGAGAACACTTATCCCAGGGGTTCAGATCCCATTTCCACTGTGGGAAGGTTGAACCACCTACTGCACAAGCAGGACCTTGGTGTCCCTGCAGCCACATTGGCTCATGGGTGGGAGGCTTGGCAGGCACCTGAGCACTGCCATGTCTGAAATGCCTCACTTGAGGGTGCTCTGGGGACATGCAGGACCTCAGAAAGATCAGTGAGCAGCTGAATGGGACACTGCACTCCAAGACTGAAGGAGTGCATGCACCTTTCCTCTTACCCTGTTTCCTGTGTTGAAAGGCAGGGAAAAAAAGCTGCTAGAAGGAGGCCAGTCCTACAGCTGTTGCAAACCAGGCGCTAGTGAGACTGCACACACCAATGTGATGTTCAAGCAAATCCCAAGTTTATTCAAAAACACAGGTATATATGACCTCAAGTGACCCCGCCCCAGGTGCGGTGGTCTGACTCCAATTGGTTGAGGCTGGAAACATGTCCTTTTAAGGTGAAAACGAAACTTGTGAGGTGGTCCTCCAGACCCACCTGAATCAGGGGCTGCAACATACAGCATTCATCACATTAAGTCATTTATTTAACTACAGGCACATCAATTTCATTATGGAGAGAGGTTTTTCTGTAACATCTGCCATTTACATTTTATTTGAAATCAGAAAGTTTCAATTGTATTCTAATTGCATCCTGTTGATTTTCTTTGACACCTGTGAAAATGGCCAGTGATTTCCCTTAGACCTTTGGAGCAGATCGTTGCCATGTGGTCCTGGGGGACAGCAATTACAGGTGCTGCTTTCCTGTGTGTGGGAGCTGGGCACAATTCCTGTCTTAGAAACAGAAGTCTGATGGTGATGCTGTCCTCACCCTGCTAGTTAGAAAGTGCATGCAGAATGAAAATATCCTGTGCCTCATCTGTTACCTCCCTTTTATTTTTAATAGATTAAATTTTTTAAATGTGACTTTTTTTGTAAATAATACATAGGAGGAAAAAACAAGACCTCTCTCAGAACTGAGACATGAATCCTAGGCAGGTACCTTTCTGCTTACAGACTTGATACTGTGCTGCCTGCCAGGAGATTCTTTCCTATGTGGGCCTGTTCGTCCTGACAGCTTTCAACAAGAGCTGACTATCATCCTTCCAGTCTGCAGCAGCAAAGTAGTTAATAATTTTTGGAGTATACAAGGACTCACATTTGTATAACAAAGACAGCATGTGGGGTGGCTTTGCTTTCCTTGTGCTTGAATCTGTTAATAATCTGCAAGTTCATACTGATACTCTAATCTGAATTTGGAACCTAATTTGGGCCTATTTTTCCACTTGCCTTTGTTTTCTACACTAAACACATAATTAGTTTGAAATTAATTTTGGCTGTCTTGTATAAGCCTTTGTGGAGAATATCACATTGGATTTAACCACTGTTTTGTGTTCTTTGCCACTACTCCGCTTTTCATTAAAAGTATAGGTCTGCTCCCTGTGTCACTGTGTTCTCCTTTCTTACCAGTTCTCCTGCTTGGATTTGGCTCCATCATTATTCTTCTTCTAATAGTAATACTCTTCTGGCAAGTCTTGCAATTTCTCCGTTCTCTGCTCCTCTTTAATCTTGATGTGCTTTCTTTCTCATGCCAGGATTTAAACGGGAAAAAAGTATGTTGGAAGGCACAGAATGCCTGAAGTTAGGACAGATTTCAATGTAATATTTGCACTTCCTCCAAGAGGGCCTTCTCTGAGCTGTTGTAATAGTCAGTGTGATAATGGGCTGTGTGCTTTTCAGTCATGCTGTCCAACTGAGGCTGTGTCCCAAAGCCCAGTGCCCTCCAGGAGGCTGGGTTTACTTTCATCAGCCAAAAAAAAAAATAGACAAATCAGAATTTATTTGGCTGACTTTTCTGCATGGAATTTGGTATTCCATACTCTGAGTGTGAAACTCAAGCAAGACTTAGTGGAAAAAAAAATCACCCAGGGGGCAATGGTGACTGCAGCACTGAGCTGGGAGGAATGAGGACAGGGCTGGAACAAGAGCACACTAGAAGAACTTAGTGTGTCTGTAGGTGCTTCAGGGACAGGAATGAAGGGCTTAACTCCTCTTGTTCACAGGGTCAGAGGTCGGAGGCAAAGGAGCTGATGTTGGCTGGTGCTGTGGCTGAGCAGGGATGTTCCTTGTTCATGCCAGCCTGGGGTGGGTCTGGGAATGGTAGCAGAGCAGGAGGGCTGGCCACCTGTGCTGTTGCCTGCTCAACATCTAGAGAGGTTCAAGAGTGCTGTCCAGGTGCCTTGGGGATGGCAGGGGCCCTGCTGTGTATTCAGAGGAGCAGTTTGGTTTTTAGCCAGATGGCTCCAGTATCTTTCCCATGCTGCGGAGCTACTGTTTCCATACACTTTCTTCTCCTTTTCCCTACTCCTTTGTAATCCAGGATATTTTGAGGTGCACACCCCCAAGTTCCTTCATTTTTTTTTCCTTTCTGGCTTGGGATTCAGAGTCTCCTGTTTGTTATGAGAGGTTGAGGTCCTTAGGGATAGAGCTAAGTGATTTTGGCCCAGGTGTTTGCAGGCCTGAAGGAACTGAACAAGGGGGAAGGACTAGCAGCTCATGCAGTTAGATCAGGCTGGTGTTCCAGCTTCCCTGAATGTTCAGCTGTGCCAAATATGCTTTGCTCAAAGCAAGGGTGAGGCAGCCCACTGAGAGCCAGCAGGGTGTGGGCATGAACTGCAGCAACTCTGCAAGCAATAAAAATACCTGCTTCTGCTCAAGCAACATGTGGGAGAGGACAGCCTGATACCTTCAGTGTCTCCTTGCTGCTGGTTAGAGCTGACAGTGGTTTTCAGTGTGATCACACAAACTCTTCTAAAGTCATATGAATTCAGGAACTCAAAGGCAATTGAAGCTGCCAATGTGAACCAGTGCATTCCTACTTCATGAAGGTGGGCCCCAGAGAGGGGCTGCATTCAATTCCCACCACTCTGTGAGCTGCTGGAATGTCGTGTAGGTTCTCGAGGTCCAGATCAAGACATTTTCATGGTGGTTCAACCAAACCAAAGTGGGTGTGAAATGGGGAGGAGTGGTCTCCCCCTGAGCATGGCACAGGTAGCAAAAACAATTTGGCTTGGGAACAGAGAAGGATCATCTTTGGATAAGGAGATTTACTGCCTGGCTTAAAGGTTTGTCTCAGAGGCAGCTGGTTGCCTGCTCAGAGATGCACAGCTTGCATGTTGCATTATCTTGTCCAGTTGCCTGGACAGAAGGGACATACAGGGGCTGCTTAATTTTAAAAATGCTACTCACAGGGCAGAATCACAACTGATCCTTTCAATGCCTCTGCATGGGGCAAAGCTGTGTGATGTTGGGAAGGCAACAGAGCACTGCAGCTCAGTTTCAGTTGCTGGGAAACGGGAGTGAAGAAGCAGCGAGTGTTGCAAGGCACACCTCTGGCATCCAGATGCTGAAGCATCTCCTCTTCAGCTGAAAGAAAGATTCAAGGCAGCTGCCCTGAAACATTGGAATAAATGTCTTTGTATTGTCTCTTTCAGGTCTGGATTTACAATGAGGATCATGAGCTGATTTTAAATAACCTGCTTTGCTTGGATGTTTCGGAAACTCGCTCGTCTGATCCCCCCCGTCTCATGAAATGCCATGGCTCTGGCGGCTCCCAGCAGTGGACCTTTGGGGTAAGGGAAGTGGCTGGCACATGGCATGTTGCCTGTAATTAATGTCTCAATAAGTGACAGTAGCATGAACAGGGTTGTGTTTAATTGTGACTAAACCTCAGGTGTACCAATGCCATTGCACTGTACTAGGCCCAGCCCACAGTTCAAGGGTCCCACATGGATCATCGAGTCCAACTCCTGGCCCTGCACAGGGCCATCCCCAAGAGTCACACCCTGTGCCAGGGGGTGTTATCCAAAAGCTTCTTGAGCTCTGTCAAGTTTGATGCTTTCCTGGGGAGCCTGCTCTGTGCCCAACTACCCTCTGAGAGAAGAACTTTTTACAGAAGTTGCACAGGTTTTGGTGGCTGCATTTCAGCCTGAGAAAGACTTTTGCTAAGCCCTTTGACATGCAGGCCCTTTGGCACATAGGAAGGTCTCTGCAGCTCTACTGAGCCTTTGTTCTGCCCATCACAGCCACCCACATCACTGTGGCTTATCTGGGATGTGCCAGAGGGAATAAAATCCACCCCATAGCTTTGTTGTGTTGTGTTTGCAGGACTTTGAGAGAGCAGTCCATGTGGCAATTCCTGCTTAGTGCCTGCAGAAGCAAAGGGTAGAGCAGCTGCTTCTGCCCTGTAATTGGTCCTTTAGTTTAATTGTTAGAGTCTGGAGTGGCAGATTTCACAAAACTGAGCCAGTGCTGCTCACACATGGCATTTATTTCCTGGGTATTCACTCAGAGGCTGCCCCTCACATGTCTTCAGCGTAGCAATGAGTCTGTAGCACAAACGCAGTTGAACAAAATGTAAGCAGGGCCCTGCCAGCACTGCCTGTTGCACTTCCAGTACAGCTCTGCATGTACTGTCTGGGGTTCATACTGTGCTGCTCCTTGGCAGCGTAAGTTCCTGAATGCAGTCATATAAGGCTGGTGCAGCCCAGGGTGGTTTGGAGATACAGAGGCAGATTACTGTGTGAGTCCAGGGTTCTGTGTGTCTTATGTTTGCAGCAGCACTGCCAGTGGTAGTGGGAATAGCAAGCTGAGCAATTCTGCTGATGAGAGATTATTGCAGCTTGTGTCATCAGGCAGAGGTTTTATGGGACTGAGAGAATGGCCATTGCCATTCAATGCATGTGGCTGTTGGTGATGCCTCTGGTGGTGGAGAATCTGAGCTTCATGTGTGAGATGTGACCATTGCCACTGAGAGTGTGGTGTGGTAGGTGGGTGTGTAACAGTGTCACTCTGGTGCTCATTAATGATCCACTGCCAAAGAAGTGAATCAAATACCGGGATTGGTTAGGAAGGGAGTAGGAACCAAACCAGGAAAGCATCATCACACCATTGTAGTTTGGTTGTACTGCATCTGATAAACACCTCCTCTCAGACTAAATTAGGGCTGGAGAAGGCTCAGAGGTGTGTGAAAAGGTAAATCAAAGGTGTGGGACACCTTTCCATAAGCGATGTGTGGGTAGGCTGGGACTCTTTAAAATTTGTGAAGCCTTTTGGAAGCAAGAGAAATACTTAATGGCATGTGTCATTGGTACAAGGGAAGGCCAGCTGTGTGTTGTTGGTTACAGTACAAGACTCGGAGTGGAGGAGTATGTTGGAGGAGTGCTGTGAATTCCTTCCATGTTCTCCTGCTTCCCTGGACATCTACTCATGGCCATAGGCAGTGACAGAGCCCAGTGTGGCTGTTCTCATGTGTCTGCTCCCTCCATGCAGGACAGTAGGAGGTTGGTGCTCGTGGGAGCTGCTGGGCTTTGCAGAGAGCCCCTTCCAGACAGCTGCAACAAGCTGTTAGTAGAGGAGATGGCAGAATCCTCTGGGGAAAAAAAAAGAGCAGGATCAGTTTCCTTCTCAGTTGTAATTTGGCCTTGCCCTGTCTCCAGGCACCCACCGTGCTCGAGGCCTGTCACAATGTATGGCAGCTCCCCAGTATGTGGGTGCTGAGGGCAGTGGCACTGCTAAGGCTTGGTCAGATGCAGAACAGGGACGTCTATTTGGCCTGGAGAGGGCTCTGGGGAGACCCTAAAGCATCCTTCCAGTGGATGCTGGAGAGGGACTTCTTGCAAGGGCATGGAGTGATAAGACAAGGGGGAATGGCTTTAAACTGACAGTGGGCATGTTGAGATCAGATATTAGGAAGAAATTCTTGAGGTGGTGAGGCACTGGAACCAGTTGCCCAGAGAAGCTGTGGATGCCTCATCCCTGGAAATGTTCATGGCTTTAAACAACCTTGTCTGGCCGAAGGTGTCCCTGTTCATGGCAGGGGAGTTAGAACTAGATGATGTTTAAGGTCACTTCCAACCCAAACTGTTCCAGGTTTCTGTGAGGTGTCTGTGCCTCACTGTAGCTTTGTGGCCTTCCTCTTTGCTGAAAACAGGTTTGATCATTCCTCCCTCTCATTAATGGACTGTGCTATAAACAAAATCCCAGCTGGGTCTCTATAAGGACATGAGTCTTTGTTTCAAAGTCTGGCTGTGGTTATGGGATGTGCTGTACTCTGGTGCTGCTGTGGGTCTGGTATGTCAGGGTCTGGTGTGCTGAAAGGCTCATCTGTCAGAAGGAGCATCCCCTCCCCTTAAGCATTGCTTTAAGCTTCAGTTTGACAATGGAGAACAGAAGTTTTAGTAAATAAGTCCCATCTGTCTGTCTCTCTCCTCTAGAAAAACAACCGCCTGTACCAGGTCTCGGTGGGGCAGTGCCTGAAGGTGGTGGATCCATTGAGCCACAAAGGGTACGTGACTGTGGCCATCTGTGATGGGTCCCTTCCTCAGCAGTGGCATTTTGAGAGCTGAGCCAGCAAGGATGTGGCTGAGGAAAGTTAAACCAAGCCCTGGATCCCCTTCAGCCATGATTTGAAGTCATTCTGGAGGGCTTTGTGTGGAGCCCTTGGCTGCTACACCCCACACGACCATTGCAAGTACCCGCTGGAAATGCCCTGCCTGGAAGAGCTGAGTGTGTGGGAAGGTCCAGGTGGTCACTGGTCCCTGGTCACAGCAGTGACAGCAGCCACCCCACTGCAGAACAGCACGTAGAAGTGCAGTTTGTCATCAGTTCCTTGGATGATCCTGGATTACTGGACTGGTTTTAAGTAAGAGAAATCATTAGCGCAGTGTAATTTAAATGGTGAGAGTTCAGCTTTGTGGATCTTTTAAATGACAATGACAGAAAGGAGTCCTCCTTGAGTATTTCATGTGCAGTATCTCAGTAATTTACATTTCTAGTACTGGTTTACTGGCCAAATTATTTTACTTTTTCTGGAAAATATTTTTATTCCCTTTTATTTTCAGAAAATTGTAATTTGTAATATTTAAATTTAGTTCTTTTAATTTACAATTTTAGGACATTTCATGTAGTTTAAATTCTTCGCTGTCATTCGTCACCTCATATTTAAAACAAAGTAACTATTGCAAAGTCTATTTTGATGACTCATGACAGTAGCTGCATTTAAAATAAAGTCATTTTTTTATTAATCTGTATGGCCTTACTTTTTGTAGCGGTTGAACCAGAAAGCACCTACTTAGAGAATGGTGACTCTAACGTTCACACAATTTAGGTCTTCCCTTGGCTTTACTCCCTTACTCCCTTCCTCACAGCTTGGAAGGCTTGAAGATAGTTTCTCTGTTTTTCTTCCCTCCACTGCTGTTTTCATTTATTTCACTGTTTACCTTTCTTTGACTTCCTGCCTTAGCCCCTGGTGCTTGTTCCTTGTTTCTGTGCCACAGTGGCCTGTCTTCTCTGGGAATGTGCACTTTGGATGTTGGCAGCACCAGGACAGCCTTGTCCTTTTGCTGGAGCAGCACAAATATTCTCCAACTGCACAGATACTCTGGCATCCAGCTGTTGACATTTTGGGCAGCATGAAGCAAATAATGATAATGTTGAAGTAATTACAGACCCATATCTTCCTGCAGAGAAGAGGTTCACTTGTGGCAGATTGTGTTTGGCCCTTCTGCCAGGGCCACCACCTGGGAGGAGAAAAGCAAGAGGAAGAAAAGGAGCAGGTGAGAGCAGCCCTGGCCACCGGGCAGCTGTTTTGCCTCCTCCATCAGTCCTGGCAGCAGTGAGTCACCAGCAGGAAGAACCAGGTAAGTGGGTGTAATTGTACACCAGAACAAGAGGCTGAAGCTAGACACCAAGAAAAGCCTCTAAACCCAATCCCATCCCCCTGGGTCAGCTGAGGGCTGTGCTGCACCTCACTGGGTCAGGCAGCACTTGTAGTGGCACACAGAGTCTTCATTAATTCCCTGTGACTCTTGCAGGGCTGTGTAGAGCTGGAACCCTTTCAGTGGCAGCCTGGGTGGTTGCTGTGTGTGGGATTAATTCCATTCTTTTTGTGATGAAAGGATGGGCTGCAGCTTCGCTGATGGCTGTCTGATTAACCCTGATGCTCCCAGGGGCCAGTGGGGAGCAGCAGTGGGTGCTGGTGCTGCTGGTCCCAGCTGTGTGCTGGGCTTCCCTGTGACATTTGTGTTGGCACTCACACTGAGCAGTGGCCTTGCTTGGCCTTTTCTTCTGTGGCCTTTATGTTGTCTTTTTAAAAAATAGTAAAAAACTAAAAAAGCCAAACAGATCCTCAAACAGGCAGAGCAGGAGCTTGTTTTGTTTATGGTCTGGGTCTGTTGCCACAGAGAATTTTTGACCTTTCACTCTCAGTGAGGAAATTCAGAGGCTGCTGTCACCGGGGAGCGGTGCCTGTTTCCAGGAACAGATGGAGGTGATGGTGCTTTGTACAGTTGTTTCTGCAAGGAAAGACTTTTGGCCACAGTTGTTTCTGCTGCAGCCACACAGCCAGGCCAGCACATGAAGATTTGAACAGGTGAGAGTTAAAGATCTCTGCTGTGAGCACCCAGCCCTGGGCTGGGTCCCTGTTCCCAGATCAGCCCTGTACAGGCTGCCTGGGGCAGGTGGAAATTAATGATTTTGTCCTGTATTTGAGTGACCAGCTGCCCCTGGGGAATTTGGGTGAATAGGAAGGGTAGAAGGAAAAGCCTTATCCTGGGGTCGACACTGTAACATCACTCAGGTCACAACACTCAGCTTGTTGTTGTCATACTGGGAATTTATTTCTTTTGAAGAATACAAAGAAAGTCTGCCTGGGGCTGATTTTTAAGTCTTTGTCAAGGACTTCCTCCTCGATGGCTTCTGCAGTTGGTAGTGGCTGTGGCTGACAGAGGAGCACTGTGTCCTTCAGCAGCCAAAGTGCATGATATAAATAGATATTAAATAACACTGGAGAACAGCTCTGGCCAGGCTGCTTCCCTCTGCTCCACAGTAAATCTTGGAGCCTTTTTTTAGCCTCAGTTCACACTGATATCTTGCTGGGAACACCTCTGGTGTGAGGCACTGTCACAGCAGCAAGGTTAGACCCCACCCAGTCCTTTGCTCACTCTCTGACAGGAGAGGGGGAGACTTGGAAGGGTGGGTGAGACTTAGAGCTCGTGGGTTGAGATGGGCACAGTTCAATAGAGAGAGCAGAAATTGGAGTCAGCTGTCCTGGCTGTGGCCCATCCCAGCTCCTTGCCCACCCCCAGCCACCTCACTGTCCTCACCCCAAATCCAGAGCTGGGAAGGCGCCATGCCCACTGCAAAGAAGAAAATTAACAGGCAGAATCTTCATCTTTTGTGGATTTTCTGGGAAAAACAGGAATGCAGGAAATGGTGTCTGGAAAGTGCTCAGGACATGGCACCACAGGGTGAAATCCAGGGTGCACTAGAGAAGGGGGAGGCAAATGCTTCTTGCTGGCAGAGGCAGACACAAATCCTGGAAGAAGCAGAAAACAAGACACCTCAAATGACAACAGGAGGATGTACTTTATAGATGTAAAATATTTTTATTCGTAAATGCTGATCTTCTAAATCTGTTTCCACAAATTCCAAAACCCATAACACTCTGTATACTTCAAAAAATTCTTTTTTTTTGTGTTGTTTTTTGTATTTTTTTTGCCAACATTAGATACTATTATACAGAACAGAAAAAACTGTAGGACAAATACTGGTAGGATGTTGGAATATTATACAAGAGAAGAAAAATATTCAAGAAACAATTTAATACAGCTATTTATCAAGAGAAAAATATATACAATTGATTTATTCTGTAAGATAAAAATACATCATGCCATATACATTACAAGTTCAGAACTGTATTACTGAATATACCAACAGTTTACAGTCCACTTTAATTGTGCACACAAAAAAAAAACTTCATTTTTTTTTTAATATTTAGCCTGTGAAGTGTCAGTACCAGAATTTTAAGTACAAAATAAAAAGCTAACCTGGTTCAAAATGCTGATTAAATTTCTACAAGCAAACACAAAACAGTGTTTATTTTTTTAAAGAAATGTAAACAAAAACAATCCATACAAACACATCTTTAAATTACATTTTCCAAAACCCTATTGCCAGTCCTGCAGCTGCAAGCACATTACACCTAATTTTTTCCTTGTTTTCCTTATAAGAAGCTATAGCATCAGACTGAAGCTCCCGCTGATTCTATGCTGTTTACATGATTTAATGTAGGCTGAACAGTCACCTAATCTTGACTACTTTTTGCTGAAGAAAAAACCCCATGTCCAGCTTCTATTTTGGGTGGTTTTAGCAGTTATTCACAGTTATCACAAATTGTAAGCACAAAAAACCTGACTTAAGAAATAGGGATGCAACAATATAATACAAATAAAATAATCTAAATTACCCAAACATCTACAAAAGTCAGAATTGTAATATACATGCCCTTACCAGGCTTAAGGTTTACTTAAAAAAATTCTCATAAGACCACAGTTGAGACTGCTTTGAACATACAAAACCCTCTCTCTTTAAACTGAGATTTTGGTTATCCGTACTGGGAATCGCATGTCTGTGAGTACATGAGATCATATTGTAACATCCCTATCGACGTTTGAGAATAAGCACCCGAACTGCTGCAGAGTCTGGTAGCATTTGGTCAATAACTATTTTTATATTGTATTTTTTTTCTCAAAATATTTACACTTTTATACAAAGTAACAGAGTTTGTTAGTTCTGCAGGTAACAGCAGCAGCTTGGCTTTCTTCTAACTTTCTTTTTAAAAATAGCTTCATTCACTTATTCAATAATAAATACAAAAAGGTTCTCTTATTTTACAGAAATCAAAAACTACAATAAACTGACTCATGGAATCAAGTATTTAAATGTATTTTAGTGCAAGTTATTTTTTCCCTTAGCTCTATCCCTAAGGAAGTCATTTCAGTACATTCCTTGTTCAGTGGTGTCTACTTTTATTTAAAATTTTTCTTTAATTAGAGGGCCTGCCCCTTTATCAAATAAGGCTGTGGCCAGCACTTTGGACTTCTCCCTTTCGCTGGTGATTTCAGTCTTACATTCATAGTGGCCACCTGCCCTCCTGCAGGTCAGCCAGCGGTTCTTTGCCCAAGTTAAACAGTTTCTCCTTAGTGAGCTCAAAAACAAAAGTGCTGGACCATTCTGTTAACTCAGTTTTAACCTCCACATGTCTGGAAAGTCAGCTTCAGATTTTGCCGGCTTGCTTCTGGTGCTTGTTGGTTTGTGG
Organism: Pithys albifrons albifrons; assembly: GCF_047495875.1. NCBI lineage: Eukaryota > Metazoa > Chordata > Aves > Passeriformes > Thamnophilidae > Pithys > Pithys albifrons. The sequence continues at coordinate 7,369,850 of NC_092464.1, forward strand.
GTTATTTTTCCTTTTTTTTTCTTTTTTTTTTCTCTTTTAAATACTTGTGTAGAAATGTGTACTTTCAGAAGTGATTTTTTTCCCCCCTTTCAAAAAGGCAACAATTTTCCGTCGACAAAATCAAAATGTGAATCACTTCTTCCTAGGGACAAGCAACCCTCAAAGACAGCAAGGAATGCATTCTAGTTCATCCACTTTCGGCAGTTTACAGCTCCACAGTGACATGGAATCTTGTGCTGGTCATCTTCAAAATCAAACTTATAGTCATAGCAAAGCTGGAAGAAGACAAAGGAGAATGGTTATGGAACAACCAGGACTGGCCACAACTTCCCTGTAGCTACAGGTTTAAACAGCAAAATACAGCACAGGTTGCCCTGTTAGAGACTGGTGTGATTGTCAAGGAAAGAGAGGAGGGGAAATGTCATCTTCCCCCAGCACAAACAAGTTTGGGCCAGAAATCATGGAAGCAGGGGATGGACTTGGCAAGAGGTGTGTAAAGACAAAACCTGCCCTACCTCCTCCCCTTTCTGGATTCTTCTGCTGGAGCTAATGATGATTTTGTGTCCTCTCTCAAAAGTGACCACCTCAGCCACGCAGTTGGGCGCACACGAATGGTTAATGTACCTACAGAAAAAGAGCAGGACAAAGGTAACCCTTCAGGAAAAGGCATCCCTTGAGGCAAATCTAAACCAAACCTCAGGATGGCTTTTGCTCCTTGGGCTCACCACCTTTCCACATACAATTATATAACTCTTGTATTATATGAAACTTGTTTGTTTACCTAGAAAATGTCAGAAAAAATCAAGTGTCAAGAAAACCAAGTATCAAAAAAAAATTGCATTCTTTCTTCATAGCTGCCATGAAACATACTGAAAGATGAGCAGAGCTAATGAAAAAGAAGACATTATTTCAGTGCAATAGTCTGAAGACTGAATGTTCCAGCTCAGAGAATAAACCTCATAAACTCAGTGCCTCACAAACAGCCCCAGGCCAGGGAACATGGGTGATGGCCCAGAAGGAGGTCAGGGAATGTGGATGATGCCCCAGGAGGAGGGCAGGGATCTCTCCAGGGCCACCCACCTTGCAGGGCCTCCCGTCAGGGTGGCATCGATGACGTGGTCATTGTCAATGCGGAACATGTACACACCACGATTCTGGAAAACACAATCGGGACAAGGACTCTGCTAAGATTTTACTTCATTGTCGATGAAGCAACAGTGTGGATCAGCTCCAAGGGCCCTCCTGCTTTCTGGATCAGGCATTGCCCACTGGCTCATGAGAGAAGCCATGAGTCATGTACTGCCTCTATCCTCAAGGGTTTCTGAGGGATGATGGGTCATAACATAAACCTCTGGCCAATTCATTTTTCCCTAACAGCTTCCATAGTGCCTTTAATCCCTGCTTCCAGTGCTGCACAGACAGGCAATAACTGTTCCACAAGGGAAGTTGCTTTAAATTAAAAGACATTCTCATTAAAAACTGATGTCCTGACACCTCTGCCAGAGCTCTGTGTCCTCTGGGACAGAGGATGTATCCTCTTCCCTGCCTGGCCAGGGTGCTGTGAGACTTAATAAAACATTTAAATAATCTGGTAAAAACCACTGTGGACTCCTGGTTATACTTTTAGCCTATTGCATTTATGGCACAGCAGAAAACAAATCGAGGGACCTGAATTCATGAACTAGAACAACAGGGGACCCAAATTCATCAAGCAGAAGAATAATGTTTGTTTTGTTGTACCAATGTTTGAATGGGGAAGGGGAAAGAGAATGAATAAACAAACCCCAGTACCTGAGATTCATAGAGCTTCTCCTTCCTGTTTGCCACCTCATTCCGGATAATCGTTCCGATATATTCAATGACCATTGTGTGCTTTTCAATGTCTCGAGCAGCATATAAACCCAGGCCCTACAAAAAAATACAGTGAGATTTAGAGTTGTGTAATAAATTTGCACTCACACTCTGCTCCTCACCCTGCAGAACATCATGTGGAAAGGAAACCACTTGGAGAGAGGGAAGCAGCACTGATGAGTAGCTGATGCCTTAACAGCCCAGATGCAGAGCCCAGCCTTCCAGGGAACTTCTAAGATGACAGAAAACATACTTGGCTGCTGTCTTGATGAGAAAACTGCTCTTACCACTCTCACACCTGACTGTGTAAAGGTTATAAATTCACTGAAAAATAGAGTGGGCCTTGCTAGACTGTTGAAACCTGGTAATAGCCCAGCAGCAACGTTTTAGTCCAACCTGAAATAAAAAACAACTTTGTCCACACAGGGGGAGATTAGTGACAAAGCTTTTGCAAAAGAGTCTGTGGAAACCAACAGCATCACATACAGCAATGGGGTTCTTGCTATTATTATTGCAAACCAGTACTAAGCTCTCCATGCTGGTCTTGTATCACTTCAGTCATCCTGGCCTGAGCATCTCATGCTTCCATTGTGTAATTCTATTTTTATTTTTACTACAATTTTGAGATATATGCTAAAGAAAAACAACCCGAAGACTTCAAAGAAAGTTTTTTCTAAACGACTGTAACAAATGAATTTTTAAGATATTTACAATAATTAGAAAAAAGTCTTGCTTAAGGTAAATTCATGAATTTGCCACATAAAAATTGCCCCTTTTGGGACAAGACTTGGTGGAATTTTGTGATAGTTTTAACTTTAAATTTTTAGAAATATTTATATAATATTTACAAGATTTAGATGCAAAATAGATATACATAAAAGTGTATGTAGTCTTCTTAGTAGATGTTTTCTAAGGTGGGAGCTGACCTGAATACGGGAGCGAGCCAGGTACACATTGGACTTCCACTCGGTTTTCATCTTGCGGTACTGGGAGGACTTGGAATGGACGAACTGTTTGCTGTAAGGCGCGTTCAGCTCCCCCGTAACTGTGCTCTGAAAGGACTTCGATGTGCTGGTGCTATTCAAGGTGTGAGGCCTGTAGGAATTGGGCATGTAACAGAAAAGAATACAAGAAAAACTGAAGATTTCTCTGAAAAGAGCCACTGGGACCCATTAAAACCCCTTCAGACATACAGACACTGAAAGCCAGCTAAGCGGAGACACAAAGCGGTTCCTCTGACCGGGGCATGCACATACACAGCCAAGGACAACAGGGTTTGTAAGCAGCAGACGAAAGCACAAATAACCCTAAGCAGCCTATAAACCCTGGGCTGTACTATGTGAAATTAAAACAAAATACCTTAACACAAACCTCTTGACATGGGTACTCATTTTAGGCTCGGCACGGGCACAGCCCGTGGGGTTGATGGCAAGAGGAAGTTCCATTAAGGGGTTTCGGCCATAGCGGAAAGTGTAGTTCTCGCAGGCCTCAACCCCTGGCAGCTGCAAAGAAACACAGAAAGAAAAGAAAATCCAAGTAATTACGTGCTAATTGTGTGTACCAAAGTATTTACTTTTCCACACTTCTTCCTGCTCTCCTTCTCATGCGTCTACCCAACAATGGGGTGATCCAGCAAGAAGTGGGGTGGTGAAGACTCACCGATTCGGCAATCCTGGCCACTGCAGAGACTGTCAAACCAAAGAGGTCTTCACCCTTCAGATAGCCGGGAAACAGCTGGAGCATTTCAGATTCTTTTCTAACAGAAGCAACGGGCTCCAAGATTTTATCCCACACACCTACACAACCATCGGGAAAGAATTACAGTGATCAAAGAAATAGAAGACTATTGCACCGGTTTTAAGATGAGTGCCTGAGGATATGGGAACCAGAACCCAGGGCTGAGAAAGCGTTTGTCCTTGCCTTCACAAACAGGTTGGGAGCTAAAAGGTGCAGTGGAATATCATTTGATGAGTTGCTAATTTTGGGATTTAACAAATCCCAAACAAACACACCATTGATCCTGCACCCTTGATTCTCAGGAATGAAGGTTTTAGTGGTCTCAGCATGGAAACTTTTAAGTCCTCTGACAACAAGAACAAGGACAGGTTCTCTTGAGAAATCCTACAAAAGTAGAATTTCCTGAAAATACACAATATATTCTATTTCCACTGATTTGACTGCAGTCAGCGACTGGACAAAGCAAGGCTGAGTTTATCAGCACTCACAACACAGAGGGTGTGAAGACCTGGACCATTAAAAGCCCCACACACATCCACCAGCTGTTTTCCAGGACCTGTCCATAGGTTTATGGTCCAATGTATTCTTCACCCTACCAGAGGTAGGTGGTAATTTCAGAGGTAAACATCGTTTACCTCTGATAACAACGTGGTCATTTAACTACCCTTTTAGAGCTCCCTAACCTGAGCCCAGTTGATTTGAAGATAACTGAGCAATGGTACCATATTTAAACAAAGCCATTTTTCATGAAACAAGTCCTGCACTGACATTCCTACTCCTTTAATTAATTTCAATATTCAATCTTGTGTCTCCTCTGTGGACTTGGAACAAGACTTCTTATCTGCAGCCTATACAATTTCTTCAAAGGTGTCCTCAGTCTTCACAGCACGATATTAAAAAAGGGCCCTGGAAGCTCACTATAAGCATTATGTTAGAATGGTCTCTGCAACAGTTGTTTGGAACACGTATCATACCACAGGTATCAGGAAAACAGACAGCAAACCCTCTCAAGTCATGATCTTAGTTCACAAAATTTACCTTTAGGTGTTGTGTCAGTCAGGACCAGATCCTCGTGGCCCTGCTCCACCACCTTGATGACAAACAAGGGCAGCCCGTCCTTCTCCTCGATGGAGCAGAGGTAGCGGCAGCGCCTGTTGGCATGTCTCATGCTCCAGTACAGCCGGCTGGCCTCGTACCCCACTGGGAAGAGGGCTTTGGAGGAGTGGAAGGCCTGCATCTGCTGTGGCAGCAGCTGCCCCACGGCATGGAAGATGAGGCTCCCCACACGGAAGGTGTGGTCGCGCTCCCCGCGCTGAACGATGCTGGCGATCTGCCGCACCTCGTCGCGCTGAACATACACCCTCCTGAAGACTGCGAAGTAACTAAGCTCTTGCTCATGAGTTCCCTTTGGTTTGTGCATGGGGCAAAGCATGGTCTTGTCTTTAAAAAACATGCATTGTGCTTTGATGGCACAGGTAAAGTGATAAATATTGGTGCACCTTAACCTGTGACAACCACTGGTGGCACCCATTTTGTGACAGAACATGCATTTCATCTGCAAGCCTCTCCGCAGTGCTAGTTCCACGTTTATTAAGGCACCAGCTTGTGTTTCGTAGACTTCTGTAGACCAAAGAGCACAGTTTAAATGGACCCAAAGGTCTAAATCCAGGTTAAGAAGCCTTGCTGGTCCATCAGTTAATCCATCACCTTCCTCGTGACAGAAGCAACATTTCCTGTAGTCTTTAGGCACAGGGTCTGGTTTAAGGGTCGTGCCCAGCTTTTTAAGAAATTCGTCTATTTCTTCTTCACAAGGAGGTTTGAACGATCCTTTAGGAATCACAATCTGAATGCTCCACTTTTTCCATTTCATTCCTTTCCATTTCTTACTGGGAGGCCGGCAGTCCTCCAGACTGCTGTGTATTGCTTTTAACCTGGGTTTGAGTTTCACCGTTACCTTCAGCTCATCCGGCTTTGCCTCTACCTTGGCTGCCTCAAAGGCGGGGGGGAACATGATGGGGGGTGATGATGGTGGAGAAACCTTCTCCTGCAGCTGAGGCAGACAGTGGACGTCCAAAGTGGAGATGTTGTTGCTGTACTGATGGAATGCTTTAGGCGGCCTCTCCTTCATCGGCGACTGCGGCAGAGACGGGACCGATTCCTGAGAATCAACACAAAACTCTTTGAGAAAAAAAATCCCAACCTTGTCAACCATTAAATGTACCCTGAAAACATGCTCAGGTCAGTATGGGAGAGGGTTCTCAAAATGCCTAAAATCGAGATGCAGCACAAGACAAAGATGGAAATTATCCTGACCCGTGTGTGTTACCACAGCCAGGATACTGAGCACAGAAGTTCTCCCAGCCCACCTCGAATGTGGTGCCCTTTGGTACACGAGAGGAAGCCCAAATAATGCCTTGTCCAGGCTTTGAATGCAAAACTCCTCAACTGCCCTCGGCAAGCTGACTGGCAGATTTAGTTCTTGGGGATTCTTAGAAAGTTTTGTTACAACACAAAACAGCCTTAAAATATGGGTCATAGAATTAATTTAAAGTGTAAGAATCTTGTATTTGGTACAAGGGGAAGATTTAGAATTAATGCCATGTGTTTTTCCTGGAAACAAGTGAGGAGGAAATTCCTGCAGGGCTCTTGGTTAAATACACCTCAAGGACTTAACCACTCAGTCACAGTAAACAAGAATTATACCTGCAGAGATTTCCTAAAAAAACCCCACAAAACCAAAAAAACCCAAAAACAAACAAGAGAAAACAAGAACAACAAAGGAAGTTTAGATTATGAAGTGCTTAATGTGGTTTGTGTGATTAATCTTGAAAGAGTAAATTAAATTATCAAGAGGCTGAACATGACATTTAATTAACTTAATTATGTACATGCTGATGCACTTGTACAGAAATGTTACCCTGTTTAAATACAGCTGAAAATGAGCTACATGGGACACTAAGAGGATGTGGATGTACACACAGTTATCTTCTCCTCCAGAACTATACTTTTAAATTAAATTTCTTCTGAAAAAATAAGTAGGATGCATTTGAAGGAAGGCTGCAAACTCTACAGTCAATGCAGGGCTATGAGAATGCATTAATTAGGTCATGCTTGAAGCACATGGCTTGTTCTGTCCAGTGGTTTAGGGAAAAAGGTACATTTCATTAAAAAAGTACTCAAAAAACTATGAGAAAATAAACTCAGCAGGATCATTTAGTCTTGACTGAAGACTATTCCACTTTTAATGATTACACAAATAGGTAAGTTTAAGTCATCTTCCTCTGACACCAAAGACATAAGAAAAGTTTCTCTCAGGTGTTGCACACCCCTCACAGTGTGTGTAGGTAGAGAACTATAGCACAATGTTCAAGACCACCTGAGCACATTCTCTAGCCTAAGTGCACTTCCAGTTGAACAAACTTTTGAAAATGTCTTTCCCCGGTAATAAGAACCTGGTTTTCCTCGTCACTGTCAGCTAATAGGCTCTTTACTGGTGTTTTGGTAACCAATGCTTTCAAATCGCAGCTTTGCCCAAAGTCACACAATAGGATTGTATTCCCCCAGTTATGCTGAACAAATAAAAGTATTTTTGCAAACTTGCTGTTCAATTACTATTTGCACAGTTGTAAATTTTTTTTACTGGCTAAGCCAAATCCAAATGCAGGATACAGCCCTTAAAAATGTGTCTGTGGTTGTGTACAATGCCCAGAGAGCTTGAATGACTAATTTTGTGAGACTTCATCTTCAAAGCCTGGGAGGGCAGCCAAACGTGGCTGCTGTTCTGCCACGCATCTGTCAGACACCAAGTCCTGCAAATATGAATTTTACTTCACGCTGCTGGTTCAGAATCTCAACATTTGAATACAGAGCAATTAATTTATAAACCTCTCAAATGAAGTGCAAACTCCCCCCTCATCCCCTTTCTGTTCTCCAAAAAAAATAGCTGCAATAATTTCAGTTCACTTGGGTCTGCCAGTGTTTGATACTTACTTTGTTCTCTGAGTTTTTTGCTTGCACAGCTGCTGAATAAAGAACAAAGCAGTTGTTGCTACAGAATACAATGTCTTTCATTTTATCAGCGCCTTCTTGGGAATCCTGGGAATCAAACACAGAAGATTATCAAAAGTGCATTTTAATACTATTCTTCACATAATAAGTGTAATGAAACAAGTCTTCCAATTTGGCTGGAAACTCCTTATCTGTAGAACATTTGTGAAATAATGAGCAATACTGTGATATAAATACTTAATTTTTTGACAGATCTAGTGCTACCACCACCTACACCCTTGTTCTTCAGAATTTCCTGCCACTCACAGAATTTTAACAATCAAACTAAAACATTCTATACCATGCACCCATCTGCTCCATAAGTACTCTTGCAAAGCAAAATCCATTTTCTTTTGTCTTTTGGACGGCAAAAGAACATCTCATTTCAGCCTAATCAAAGCCAGATCACACTGTTTCATCTACTGATCCATCTGCAACACCTTACTGGGAATTCAATGCATTCCTGGCTCTGGGAGCCCTTCACTTTTGTTCCTAAGTTCTGACTCTGCCTTTGGTGTAGTTACATCCATGTCACTGGAAAACCAACAACACTTTTTGAAACAATGACAGTTCCCAAGGTAAATACAAGAGACTAAAATCTGATTCCTGCCCTAAAAGTGCAAGTGTTCCTGTTCTTACAGTTCTTCCTGACACAGCAACATAGCACTGCCTTACAAATAAGCTTTTTTTGAGTTAAGATCCCTGAAGTGGTCAGGGAAGGAGGTTTGTAACAGAACTTTGGAAACTGCCATAGATGTGATCTATTTTATTAAATGTCCTAAAACTCATTGTATGTACGTAGCAACTCTTGACATTTTCTATTTGTACTACAAATGTGCTTGAATGTCCCATCCTGAATTAGGACCCAAAAAGAAGGGGGACTACAAAGGAAGCTGGAAGTGCCCTCAGGATGGCCCAGCTGAGTGCAGTGACTGAGCCCTGCACTTCAAGCACTGACCTGTTTAAGGAAAGGCAGGTCCTTGAAGGATTTCCGCACACCACTGCCCAGAACCACGACCTTGCAGTGCGAGCACCATCGAGGCCTCAGTGCTGAGCCTTCTGCCATATTCTGGCTGTGATCCTTGTAGCCAGCCAGACCTAGGGAACAGATCAGCTGTTAGAGGCAAACCAAATTTAGGAGAGGCCACAGTAACCTTCAGTGGTGCAGAGGAGTAGCATCCTCCTGGACAGGGTATGGAAGGTGGGCTTTAAACCTCATCCTGATGCAGAAACTGTATAAACCAGACCTAAACTAACTGTGCAAACAACAAGGTAAAAATGATTTCTTGTGTAAGAAATAAGTAACTAAACTGAAGTAGAAATACAGGCTGAAACAACTATGTCAAGCTTTCCAGCATGGGAACAATCTTTCTGCTTGATAGATTTGAAACCAGACTGGACAAATGCCCCTAACAATGTTGGGAGCTAAAGAAGAAGTGCTCACTGACAGTGATGTAGAGAACATAATGGAAGTGAGAGATGGATCAGAACTAAGTTATGGTTAACAGCAGGAGCAGATCCATGTAATCACATAAGAAAAGTACTATTAAGAACAAGGATCAATTATTTAACTCTGGAGTATGACTTTATAGGGCTGAAACACATTGATACTGACACAGTTAAAATCTGGGTACTGAACACCTGGTTGTTAAAGCCCACTCACCATTGCTGTTTGCAGGGAAGGGCACATTGGGTTGCTTCAGTCCACAGGACCCCACAATCCTGGCAGGCCCCATGGACCCTGCCTGAGGACCCTGCAAGAGCAAGTGCTGCCTGTACTCCATAGGTGGGTTCCCTCTGTGACTGTTGGCGGCTGCCATGGAGGGTGGGACGTCTGGAGCGTTGCTAACCTCGTAGCTGTTGGGAATTCTGACGTGGAGCAGGTTGGAGAATGCTGCTACAACGCTACTAATGTTCTAAACATAATAATAAAAACATACCTTTGTTTTCATCAGACAGTTCAGACAGCAGAAATATAAATTATTAGAAGATTGCAACAGCTGCTTTTACAATGCTATAACCCCTTCAGAGTTACTATTGATAAAATATATTAACTGCTGTTCTACTTTATATATGTAATACAATCTTATTTCCTTTACCTCAGCAGCTGTGGGATGTAAAGTAATTGCTACAGATATAAGGCCAGCTTTAGGACCATTCTGGGATGGTCCAAGCTGGGAGGCAAAGAAGCCAGAACCAGGTAACGCTCCTGAACCAGGCTCTGATTTTATATAATTCCTTTTGGCTTCTGAACCTGAAAACAAAACAGGAAACATCAGGTTAAGCCTACACATATGGGAACACACAAAAAAAATTTCTAGTTGTAGCTGTTCACTGCTGCAGTCTCACCTTTTCCAGTGCTGCTGGGTAGGATAGGAATGATGGGAGATGGTACAGGTTCTGGGTTCTCCTCCTTTACAACTGACAAGTCTGGATACCGACTGATTTCCATTCCCACCACGCTTTCAGGAGAGGAAGAAGGAACAAAGCTGTCAGGAGTGTCCCTATCCTCACAGTGATCTTGAACCCTGGAAAAAACCCAAAAAGAGCTGTTTTGGAAATGGACTAAAACTTGCAGTAAGTCAAAGTTATAAATCATGACAGGGAGATAAAATGAACTTGCTTCTTGCTACTAGTCATTAAACAAAGGAGGTGGTTGGCCATCACTTCTGGTATTTCACATTCCATTGCACACAGTGCTTTCTTGGGAAAGATCCATAAAGAAAAATAGAGGCACTAATGAAGCCAAACCCTCTTTTTCCTGTGTGTGTAAAAAATAACATTTAATATTTAAACTTTCTGGTTTAAGTGTATTCACCCATCCATGTTCCCTTGTCTATGCACAGGCTTGTGCTTTAGAGATACCCACATTTTGGTTAGGCAGGTGGAAAGGAGGCAAAAGGGAAGACCTTTGCAGGGAGACTCACATCCCAGGCAGCATTTCTCACCTGGGAAACTGGGTGGGGTTGGGGAGTTCCAGGCTGGCTCCTGCACAGTCCTGCTGCTGCCACAGCATTTGCCTGCCATGATGCCCCAGCACCACAGTGCTCCAAGAAAAATACCTATTTGTATCATTTTCTTCCACTTTTAAGAGAGCAAAGTAAGGAATTTCTAACAGTTTAACAGAATCTAGCAATGGCATAAATCCCCTGTGCCACTATGCTGCTCTCTACACATGGAATGTTACAAGTTAAGATGATCCCATTCCATTCTCTGCTCAGTTGGCTGTGCACAGTGAATTTCATTTCCTCACTTGCAGTGAAAGATCACAGAATCTGCCCCAAACACTGTTTTGAAGGTGCCAAAGAAAACCTACCTTAACTCCTCCTGATTGTTGTGAGGTGGTGTTGGAAGAGAAGCAGGAACATCCACAGTTTTTGGGCCCTGAGCCATTGCTCTTGCTAATAAATCATCTTGCGGTCTGAAAGGCAACTGGAACTGCTTTGGCCCCAGAGCTTTGGTAACTAAAACCAGAAAGGCAGAGCACAATGAGACATCTGGATAGTGACAGACATCCTGTCTGCTAGCTATGGGTGGGACCCTGATGATGGTGACACAACTCTCAGCCACTGGGAGTTCAAAAAATGTTGACCATGATTAATATCCGTCTTTACAAAAACCTGCAGATTTTGGAGCAAACAGGGCTTGAAAGGCTTTTGATTGTGCCTTCTGCCAGTATGACAGGATGTTTCTTTTACTTAAACTAAAAAAAATTAACAATTTTGTAACAAGTGGTATGAAGAAAGGACTTTAATCACTGAACAATCCCTGCAAAGAGGTAGTATAAAGTTTTATTTAATAGAATGCAATTTTAACTGACCCAATTATAAGCATCAGAAAATCCTACTGACTGCCTAAGTTATGGGTAGACTGCTTTGAGCTTACTCAATTAACTGGTTAGTCGTTTGTACTGGGCACAAAAAAACTGATTTTAAGGTCATCTTTTTCATTTCTTAAAGAGTGCTTCTAGCTCTCAACGTGCTTTAGAAAGGGAACAAGGAAAAGGTACCAACATCTCACACTGTACTGGTGTAAAATATTGCTGGATAATAACGATTATAACCTTAAAAACTCTGAGCATACTGTTTTTATAAAGGACTATTTCAAGTGAAAAGCATCCTAGGAGATAGGAGGAGACTGAGGGGAGACCTCACAGCTTCATCACAAGGGGCAGCAGAGGGGCAGGTGTTGCTCCGGTGACCAGTGAAGGGACCGCAGGGAATGGCCTGGAGTTGTGTCAGGGCAGGGTTAGGTTGGATCTAAGGAAAAGGTTCTTCCCCCAGAGGGTGGTTGGGCACTGAACAGGCTCCCCAAGGCAGTGGGCACAGCACCAAGGCTAGCAGAGCCCAGGGAGCATTTGGACAACACCCTCAGACACAGGGTGGGATTTTGGGGTGTCCCGGGCTGGGCCAGGAGTGTGACTCAATGATCCTTGTGGGTTGCTTGCAACTCAGGATATTCTGTGATGTATTTTGCAACTTGCTACAACCTGGACTCACTTTTTACAGAACCAATCAGTATGAGCCTTACCATCATGGCCTCCCAGCACAGCAGCCTTGCCAGCAAGTTCCTCTGTGGTTGCAAAGCCATTGACCAACTTCTGGCAGGCCACGGGCGGCGGAGTGGGAGGGAGAGAGGCTGGGGGGGTCGGAGGATTGCTCAGATTGTTCTGCTGCAGGAGATTAATTACAGAACCATTAATCAGCCATGGAACACAGGGTGAACACTGGCCTGGTTCCTACTAGACAGCATAACCCTCTAACAGAGTTTTACATCCAGACATAACACTGATAAGCCGGAATAGTTAATTCTCATGCATGTGATGGAATCCATGAAAGCACCTACTATGAAACACACTTTTCTTATAGTGATGGTGTCAGAGAAATACATGAGTAAACACTATCAAATATATTACCCAAAGAAGATATGGCTAAATTATTTACAGAAATGCACAAAGAACACTTTAAAGGAAATTCTGGGAACACCAAAAAGTTCTTACAGTGCCAGCAAAGGTCTCACCTTCAGACTGAGAGAGCTCACACAGTGACTCTCCACCACCATAAGCAAACCAGCTCACCCCATTCTCACTAAAAGGGAAGCTACCCCACATTCAGCACATGAGGAGCTGTCACTGAAGCAGTGTCCATGGAGAAGCAGATACTCCTCAAGATCACACTCTGGGCTACTTCTCACCAGCTCACTTAACTGCCCGTATTTTAAATGCAAATTAAATGAGAACTTCGGTATCTGTTTTTACTGCAGTCATGCCTATAAAGCTAATACTTACTATTCACTTTTGACCACAGCATCTATTTCTGTTCGGTCACGTTCTTGGCTTACATTCCATGAAGGCTGGAGTAAACACCACTGGTTTTAATAAGTTTTTATATTAGGGTATCCAAGCAGCAAATTTGATTCTGTCTGTTCACTATCTTGCTGCTCTTCCAATATTGCCACTCTGATCTCAGAGACTGACTTTTAAATGCTGTGGGTTATTAACTCATCAACAAACAGTCTATTTTGTTCAGAGTTCTCAGGTTCTTAGTTAGGGCTTAGTGGACAAATGAGAAAAAGTCCATTTCCCATTTAATTCACATTAAGAAATGCTTTAATGCTTTCAATGACTTTGCAAAGTACTGAGAAGTCAGCCTTTTCTGCTCCATAAAACTGTAATTACAATTTTCACTATTTAGCATCCATTTGTTAAAGGAGTATTTGTAGTTTTTAAGAGTTTACAGAACTGATTTCCACTTTCTGAGAGTAAAATAATGGTGACTGTTTCACCATTCTACTATTTAGTCTAGCAACAGGAAAGTATTTTTCTTCCAGTTGCATAAAAGGCAGGAACTCTGACTTGTAATAATGTCATGGACTTCTCTTCCCATAGAGAGCACACAATGGAAATGCAGATTAAAATTGTACCTTGTAAATGAGCTGGGAGTAGTAATCTGAAGCTCCATCAAGAGTAGCACTACCAAAACTTCCTACAAGTCGATTTCCACCATTTAGCTGGCCACTGCCATAGGGAAGGAAGTGTGCAAAGCTCACTCCAATTATTGGCTCCACCAAAGGCAGAAGAGAAAGCTGCTGTATTAAAAGAAAAATAGGCTAGAGATTAATTTAAGTGTAATACAGAAGCATTGCAAATCTCCAAAAATGAGCAGAGTGGTTTCTAATTAAAAAAAAAAGGGAATTTATCCACTGTCAGAAAACTGTGTGTCAAACACAGGCCTCTCTGTTAAGGAATGTGGTCCCCTGTCCCTCAGAGTTGCAGCTCTGGCTCCCTGACACTTCATCCAGAGGCTGCCAGAGCTGACAGGAATTCCATGGCTTTGAGACTACTTGCCATGCCAGTCACCTTCTAAACAGAGACAAACCCACAGCTTTAAATTTCCTATTTTTTTAGAAGTTCTCATTTTCTCCACCATGTACTCAAAATGTAACTTAATGATCAACTTCATTTCCATCAGGAGAAATCCACTCTTTCACGTGTCCTCCTGATGCCTCACCCAGCACCTGCACACCTACCTGTTTCAGCTGGATGAAGGTATCAGCATTGGGGTAAACAGCTTGCTTCTCCTCTTCCTCTTTTTTCCTTTTCTTGGACCGAGGAGCTGCCTTCTCTCCCGTCCTCTGAGCTCGCTTGTTTCTCTGCTTCTTGGTGTCAGGTCCTCCATCTGCTCTCTGAAGCTGGCTGTTCCCACACCCAAATGCACCTTGCATCTGAGCTCCTGCAGTTTGCTGGGGTGAATAAAAGAAAGTGAAGTAGAATTTTTCACATTTCATTACAGTTTACTACACAGGTCTGAAAAAAAAAGCACAGTGTAATAAATCTCATTGATAACAAACTGCATTTTACTGGCAAAGTGCAACTGCTGGACTGCCTCTGCAGACAGAATTATGACTTATCATTGACACCACTGACATCTGAAAACATCATTAAAAACTCACTGACCAGAAACATTCTCTTTTGAATACACCCTAAAAATAAAGTTATATGTGCATGAAACCTTGGAGATGCTCATGTGGGCCTAATGAAAGGCAGACTTGGTGACAGAAGTTAATATAATACAAAGGTATTTTGAGGTTAGAAACAAAAAAAGTGTTGTGAAACATTTCTGGATTGTACCACTCTCTTAAATACTTTCAGTACAAATCTGCAAAGTCTTTCTTCACATTAAAGCACAGTTTGGTAAAAGGAATCGAACAGGACTTGGTAACACAAGAGACAGTGTCAAAACAAAAGAAAAGCCAATTTTTGTTTAATTCATCATCATTTTAAACAGCTCTAGTGACCCCTACCACAAGTATTCTCACTAATATTCCTGTCACATTTTACCTGCTACTCACAATTACCTTTATCAGTATTTATTTTTTTATTTTGAATGTGTTTAAATTTTTTTCAAGGATGCATTCAGAGTCTAGGCAGTCAAAACCCAAAACTGAGTAGAGACTAAAGATTACAACAAAATGACCAACACATCTAAAGCTAAAGTGTATCCTATCTCCACAGAAAGCATTTTCTTTAGGTCACATTTTAAGGACACTATAAATTTACAAACCATGCAATGCCGTTAATATAAAGAATTAATTCTTCCTTCCATGGAAGTAATTACAGAAATATTCTGTAACACAGAAATCCAGCAGTGTTGGACCTGGTTCATTTCCAGAACATTCACAATGTGCAGCTGAAGGGGTGTGAAGCCTTTCCCTGCACAGATCAGCCTATACACAACTCAGGTGGAGTCAAAGAAATAAGCAGCGCTCACACCATGTTCTGTACAGACACGTACTAGTAAGTAATTAGGAATCACACTACAAAATCTTGCCTTAGTCAATACTAAAAAGTGGCATTTTTAAAGATGATTTTTTTCATAGAAAATAATTTTTTTTTTGAATTTTAATGATTTCAGAATATGTGGACCTACCAAGTCATATTAAAATTTGGTCTTTTTTTAACACAGCTGTTTTATTTACAGAGAAAAGGCAGGAAAGGAGGTCCTTAAAGCTGTTTATTGCACCCTTGTGCAGATAGGTTATCTCCCCACCTTTTCACACATGCCCACGGTAAGGCACAAAGTAGGCTCTGACTCCTGACCACTGTGTGACAAAACCAGTAACAGGCTCACCATTCCCTCAGCTGGATTCTGCTTCTCTGCTAATTTTTTATCCCCAGAAGCCTCCTCTTCTGCTCGGCCGCTGTTCTCTGGTTTCTGATTCGGAAGAGATGAGGACTTCTTATTTTTCAGCAGGTGCTTCAGGAGTTCATTCCCCGACTCCCCCTTGGCTGCCGGAATGCCGGCTGGCTGTGCTGGACTCTGAGCCGAAGGGGCTGGCTGCGAGCTGACCTTGTCTTCTTCCATTTTAATACTGCTTGCATTTTCTGGTTTAGGCTCAGCCTGGCCTGAGCATTGCTCAGCTTCTGCCTTTTCCAGTTTAACCTCTTGGATGCTGGTCGGCGTGTCTGTTTTAGCCTTGTCAGGCTCAGCATTCCCACTGGGCTGTTTGCCCAGGCTGCTGCCAGGGAGCTGCCCCTCCCGCTCTGGGGAGCTCTGGCTCTCTCCTGGGTTGGATGCCAAGGAGCCTGTCAGCTCCACTGGCTCCTGTTCATCCTGGTGACGTGGTTCATTGGGGGTGTTCACAGTGGGGGTGGAGGTAGAATCCGAGATAGTTGGGGTTGATGGTGCAGTGATATCTGAGTGTGGAGTCGATGGGGCTTTTATGGACTCGGCATCATCGTCCTTTTTCTTTTTGCGTGTCCTTTTCTTTTTGCCTTTCTCCTCTGGGATTATGTCAGAATACAGCTGGATGAGAGACTGGCTTGATCCAGGGAAGTTTGTTGCCTGGGGCACACTGGTGTCTGAACCACACGGGGCACCACTCCCCAGCACTGCAGATGAAGGTACCGCAGAGGGAAATGGAGGCCTGACCTGGTTCTGCGTAAAGGCAGCCCCAGGGAGATTCCCATGAGTCTGTTTTACATTATGGAAATTGGGGACTCCACCTGGAACAGCAGATGCATCAGGTCCAAAAGCTGTGGGTCCCACTGGCCTTCGCTCGCTGCTTTGCATAAAGTTGGTGGCAGGAGGGGAGGTCACAGCCCCCTGCTGCAGGATCTGCCCCATTTGCTGCTGCTGCTGCTGCTGTGGAGACGGCTGCAGGGGCCGTGGGGTCTGCATGAAGTCACAAGGCAGCTCAGAATTAAAGAAAGGTATCTGAGATAGGGATGTTTTGTTATTTAATTCAGGCCCCATCATACTGTGCTGTTCCAGCTCCATCCTCTGCTGCAAAGCTCTCTGTCGATCCACCTCCTGCATTAGCTGAATGCGCTGCCGCTCCTGCTGCTCCCGCAAACGCTCCTTTCTCTCCCGCTCCTGGAAACTCTCACTAAAAGGGTTATTGTCCTCAAACTCCACCCTTGGGGGTGGCCCTGACTGTGCAGCTGCATTTGGACCAGGCACAGAAGCTGGTGTACCAGGAGTAATTGGCAATGGTGTCATTGGAGGCTGCATCCTTGCTGGGTTCATGGAAATATGACTTGCAGGGGCACTTGCAGGTTGCCATCCAGACAAATTTGGCATTCTGGGTGGGTTGGATTGCCCAGGGATCACCACTGGATGCTGCTGATGCTGCAGCTGCTGTGCCACCATGGGGAAGTTCTGCTGGTTCATTGCTGGTGATGTTCCTGCTGGCACCATGGGTGGCTGAGTCTGGACACTGGGCATTATGGCATGGGGGGCCATCCCACACTGCTGCTGCTGCTTGATCCGGTATTCCTCAATCAGCTCCGCGTGCTCCTTCTGCTGCTTTCGGATCTAAAAATGGAAGAAGTCATTATTCATCTCTGACATGCACTGGCTGTGCAACACAAACCATGTAACACACCAGTGTCACTCCAGCAGGCAATGAACCTTGGGCAAAAATAGCGTTTCTACACAGTGGTTTCAATGCTAAACAGCCATTATTTCTTTAGAAATACTCTCCCTCCCAAGACTTTAGACAAAATTGCAGTGCCTCAAAGTCCTAATTGCTTACCAAGACTGCACTGTGCTAGGGAATACACAAACCTAAGCCAGAAGTGATCCTTGTCCTACAGATCTTATCATCCATGCACAGGATACAAATAGTTGGGAACAGACAGGAAAAAGGAAACAAGAGATGGATGATGTTCACACATCAGCAACATTTTTGATAGACGTAAGTGAAAACAAAAAGTTTGAAGGAAAACAGTGAAGCAGATTCCCATTTATTCACAGGCAGATCCTCAAACTTGTCACACCAGGTGAAAATGACAACTGCTCCTTGAAAATTTAAAATTCTAAGACCAAACTAAAGTCAACTTGGACACTAGAAGTTTTGCCTTGTATTTTAAGGCAAGCAGGAGAAGTCAAAGGAAGGATACAACAGCGTCAACTGAAGAAGAAAGAGCTTTTCAGAAATACAGAAGATACCAAACTAAACTGGTCTTCAAAAAAACATAAAGGGACTTGTAGTCCACTGGTTAATAATACATACATTATGGAAAATCTCTCTTTTGCTTCTGCTCATTAGATTATGACTTCCACAGCTTCCATTTGCTATTTGTAGTGATAGAAAAACTCTGTAATGCAATTAAAAATGTTTGATAGCCCTCTCTTTTATCTGGAGCAAGAGATAAGCCTGAAAGCTCAGGATAACAGAGATGCCATAGGACACACTCTAGACTGCAGGACAGATGCACCCAAAAGGTTATTTACACAGTAATCTTGGATCCAAGATGATTTATGAGCTCTGGCTTGGCACTGACACTGCCACATAAACAGTGCCACTGCATAAAGCCACCAGCTGGATCCACCTGCACTGCACAGATCCAGTGCTTGAGGGCTTCTCCAGGGTTCTCCAGCACTCAACCTGTGCTGGCTCTGCACCATGAGATATCCAAATCATTTCTCCCTCCCAGGGTCTGATCAGCCACGTGACCGTACTTGGAATTAGGTGGGATCTCAAAGGACCAGCGCTGACTCCACCCAGCTGGCCCTGAGCTGGCTGTGCAGGGGAGAACAGGGCAGGGTGTATTAGCACAGGCACAGAGCCACAGCCAGGCAGCCAAAGTGTCCTGGCTGCAGGGACAATCTGGCAGTGTCTCCATAGCTCTGTGCCCAGGATGACAACCCTGTCACACATCAGCTCGTGGAGCACAGTCAGCTCCGGTTTCTCCAGTCCTGTGTCCTGGACCAGCAATTCACAGGGATCCCAGAGCTCTCTCCTCTTTCCATGCAGATAGAGACGTCTCAAAAACTAACAGAAGCATGATTACAGAAAAATTACTTGATCTGATGTGAAAGAATGGCAAATTGCTTCCAATAGAAGGTGCTTAAAAATATACTTAACAAAATCTCCTTTAATCTCCTACTAGGTATGTAACAATGTTTAGGATGTGTATGGCTGGTCTGAATAAGTGTCTGAAGGGCACTGGAGGGCATTTGCCAGCAGGAGATGAAACTTAAGTTTAAAAATTATAAATAAGAGAACTTTAATTATGGGGCAGTGAATGAATCTGCCATTAATGTCATGATTAGCAGTTGTTCTTTCAGTCTAGCTCCACTGTAAGACTAAACTCACATATAGATGATAAAGATTGGCTAAAGTGATTCTTTTTGCATTTATTCTACTTGTGATTCATTGTGTAAGGGAAAAAAAAGGAAAAGAAAATAATTATATAGACAAAATTTACCAACTCCATCCCTCTTCCACAGAGTGAAAAGATAAACCAACTAATATCCCATCCAGCTCATATTTTGTGTTGAAGCAACATAGGAGCAAGAACTCAAGGGTCAGATATCACTTCATTCCAAGATGCCTGCTGCCAATTTCCCCCTTCATATTAATAAAGGATAATTCTAAAGCATTTTCATTTTCAGCATGACTAGCTGATCCTGACAATCATGCCAGATAATTTATAAACAATGTCTTGAGGAACATAGCATTCAATATTGGTGGCCAATGCACAGATTTATCAAACCTATCACAATTTAATTTGAATGCCATTTACTATAATCAGAGTTACAAGATGTGATATTCCAACAGAATATAAGGAAAGCAAAACAAAACTCAGTGAAAGTGGTTACATGTAAGAACAGGGGCTCAGAGAGGCTGGGAAATCTCTACCCTTGAAGACCTACAAAACTTGACTGACAAGGTGCTGAGCAACCTGATTTAACTGTGAGGCTAGTTCTGCTTTGATCATAACTAGATGATGTCCAGATATCCCTTTGACCTGCATTACTCCATGATGCAGTAACAGATAATAGGCACTTATGATCAGCATCTAGGAATGAGACAGACCATAAAACCAGACCACCACTAAAGATATAATGAAAAGAGATTTTCAAACAGTAACATTGAAGTGGCATGTAACCAAGAGGTTCTGATTATGTAAGGGCACTTGAAAAGGACTGAGTTATGAGGTTCATTCAAGCCTGAAACAAAGCCCTGTGTGCCAAGACTTTTCTCTGAATATTTCATTTTTGCTTTTCATAGTGCCAGGAACTCTGTTGCAAGTCATTTTGCCAAGGAATTTTCCCTCTTCCCAAAGTACTAAACCATCTTTTTGTCATCATGTTTGCCATAGCACATTCCTCTGCAACTCCAGTGTCACCTCCAAGCCAGAGTAATGCTGTTACACACAAAAACACAGCAGGGACAGGCTCCCTTTAAGTTCTCTGTCTTACAGAGGATTTAAAGGAAAAAGTCACAGCAGTGTGACAGCTTAGTACCAAAGTGACCATTTTGGATTCCAGGTGATTACCTGATCTAGCTGTTTTTGGACCATACTTTGCTGCTCAGTGACATGTTTAAGCTGCTCTGCATCTTCCTCTGGGAATTCCCGTCCGGCTTTCTTGGCTGTGCGCTGCTTGGCTGAGAGAGCCTTTTTGGACTTCCTGTGTGCTCCAATTTGCTCCTCAAGGTACTTCTGCTGCATTTGGAGAAGTTGTTGTGTATCTTGCAGCCATTCCTCATATTGCTTTCTTTGTGAATCATCTAGAAAGAAGGGAAATTAAGTATGATATGATCCCATTCTGGGGGTAAGTTCTCAACCTACTCTTTAGAGCTCAAGTTTAAAAATTAGGTTGCCCCCTTTTTAAAAGAAACTATTGGTTAAATTCAGCCATATTTGACATAGAATTTGGTATCTCAAGAGTTACTAAGTTCTTGGAGTCACTTGAGTAAAGGAGACAAGAGATCCAAATTAGTGTATTTATTGAGAGAAAGCAATCTGAACACAGTCCCTTCATTTCAGGAGACACCAACCCACTGTTGAGCCAGCAAATGTGCACCCACAAGTGAGTAAATGTAGCTTTGAGAAGAGCTACAGAACCTAGTGGTAACCTGCTCTGCCACAGAAGGGTGGGGACATGGAAGACCTCTGGAAGTAGTCAAGTAGAGAGAAAGAAATTAGACAGTAGGAACATAAATTTAGATGAAACATGGCCTCATTAATTCTGGTGTTTGCAGAAGACTTTTGTACAAATGAAATCTATTTTTATTACTACTTATAAGAAAAAATTAAAATTACAAACATCCATCAAATATTCACAGAATGAAAGAAAGACATTGTCTCTGTAAGAATCCCTTTGTCAGTGTCAGTCCTTGGCACGGGGTTTCAGCACCAGTGCCATTTTCTCCCCCCAGAACAAATGCCTCTCATTTAGGCTGTAACTGAGAGTCGTTTTTCTCACAAATGAGAAATGCTCATCTGCCACGAGCCCACTGCTCCGAGATGTTTTTCTCCAGGCAAAACCGTCACATCTGATAACACTTGAACTGCACAAGGCATCGAAAGCAAGGGAGGTGGTTTGGTGATCATATCGTTTGTCACCTGGTCGCATCATGGTAATGAGCTGGGACACCAGGAATACAGCATGGACCTTCCTTGTAAACCGAGTTTGTTTACAGACACCCACACGGCAGTGAGATTTCAGTAGGACCATATTCTTCTGCTACAGCCCCTGCCACCTTCTACTTTCCCAGTCACTGAGTTAGTGACAGCCTTTGACTCCACTGCTCAACTAAACTCACCCACAGGGCAAGCCACAGACTTGAGGGGACCTGCTCTTCTCAGGATAAACTCTGCTAAACCAATCACATATCCTGAAGGGACAGTGGAGTGGAAACATGGAGAGCAACATGAAAGTACTGAAATATTAATGGGTTCCAGGTCAGAATAACCACTACAGAAATGAGGAATAGATTTGTTCAAGTGCTCAGAACCCACCACCACCCAACCAGAGCAAGGCCACTCTGTGAAAGCCCACCCCAAATTAAGACAGAGAATATTGCAAGAGCTCCTTGTTGCATACTCAGAGCTGCTACTTAAGTTTCTGGAAAAGGTGAAGGTGTTTACTTCTGCTTCTCATTCATAAATATCAAGTAAAGTATTTGTAGTGATAGAAACACTTTTTACACATGGTCTTCCTCTTCCACCATACACTCAGTTTCAATTTCTGCTAATAAATCTTTCCCACCATAGAGAGCAGGATTACCAACTGATCTAGGGCAGCCAGAAACATGGAATGCAAACTGCTCTGCTAGTGCTGTATATTTCTGCTTTCAGGAGCTGTGCTTCCCAGCCAGGCTTGCTTAACTAATGTCTGGAAAGCTTTTTCTGGTACTTGTTCAAATTACAAAGATGCTGCACAAAAGTTTTTGCTTCTGAAATAAAAAAACCCCATCAATATAGACAGTTGTCCTTGCTGAGCTCAGAATATTGCAAGGCAATCCACGACCAGGTTTCTGACATAGCATCTGCCAGTTAATAGATTACTGTTCTCACACAAATCCAAATAATGTGAATTTTCTGTTTCTCTCTTTCCTTATGGTGTTTCTTTGGTGATAACTTCTAGAAAAAAATGTTAACAGCATTTCATATACATCCCTTTGTTAGCTTGGCATTGTAATGATAATGACTCATTTTAAAAAGATGACTTTTTGAGAGATGTGATCCATTTATGGGTATTTTACTTTAAAGAAAACAGAACCATTCAATGAAACAGCACCATAAAATAAAATAGTAAATCTTAACTTACTGACAAAGCCAGGGCCAAAACTGGGAGGATTAGGCCTAGAAATCTGAGGTGTCAAACTTCCATCCTAGAAATTTCAGTAAAACATAGAGACAAGGATATTAAATCATGATTCGACTAAAGTAACCATAACTTACTTATCTTTATTAAACAATCTTGTTTCAAGCCACATCAAGCTGTATTACCTGTGTAATTGCCTGCTGCATATGATTTTGGCCGTCACTGGTCTGAGTCCCTGGCACTGGCTGACCCATAAAGGGAAACCTATTGATATACAAACAAACAGTTAAATGATAACCTTGAAAACTTGTATTTTAGGGGAGAGGCAACCTTTTGTACTACATTGCACTTATACAAAGACACAAATATTGTATAGACATGTGTTTGAAATGCTGTACCAAACTTTTTCAACATCTGGAGAATATTACTCTTCCTTGAATTGAAACTATTGCATTTTAGATTTTTCAAAAGAAGCAGCAAACATGATCTACTGTGCTACAACAGTGAAAACACACAGAGAAAATCTGTAGTTGTATTTCTTAAAAAGAAAAGGTTTAATGCATTTAGGTATCATGGTCACCAGTCCGGTCAGCTGGAGATGAGTCAATGCACACCCCTGGTAAGATATGTATTATACAACACTGAGGAGTGTGTTAGGATGATGAAAACACCCTGTTTTAAGGGCCACATAACAAAAAGAATAGAAGCAGACCCTTTCTGGCCCTGAGACTCCCCCACCCTACAGCAAGGGCAGCCCTAGTGGAGCCTGCACAGTTCACTGCTCCTCTTGTCCTCATAATGGATTTAAAAGAGAGGATCAAACTTCCACTACTTGTGCTAATCCTTAATTACACTCAGCATTACATGATATGGTGCAACATAAAATTTCACTGTTACATGGCCATCCACAGTTTTCTCACACAATGTGTGGGAGATGTGTCATTACCTAATTAGTAAGTGGGAAAACAAGAAAAGCATCATCAGCAAAGCTGTGCTGAGGCAACGACATTACAACTGGTACACAAGTCTGATGGATTTTAATACCTTGTTTTCTGCACACAGCTTCCCCAAGCTCTATTATTTCTTTTTCCATGGTGTAGCCCTAAAGAATGGCATCAGGTGTTGCCTACCTGTTCATGACCATGGGTGGCATCCCCATGTTACTCTGAGCCATGACCTTGTTGATCCCCTTAAGAGCCACCATTTTTGCTTTCATTATGGGATCAGTAATTGCATCAAAGTCTGTAAGAGAAAACAAGTAGTGATGAATTACATAGCTCGACATTCCAAATTATTAACTGGAACTGACTTGCTTACATCTAGTTCATGTGTAAATCTTCGTTAAAGCAACCTAATTGTATTCCTAATACACATCAATTGTCATCTCCACTTTGAAATTCATGGTTATTAAGTACTTCCAAATATCTTCTAATGAAAGTCACTCCAGAAGCAACTCTCCTTGTTTTCAGCTATAATATAAACAAAAGCAGGTCCATCTAGGAGGGCTCTAGACCAAATCTGGCCTATGACCAAACAGAATAATAAATTCTGTTTATATGTTTAAGACTCAGGAAGAAGAGCTGTTTCTGAGAGCCTGGTTGGCAACTGACACACCATCAATAATGCACTAAAAGAACAGCCTTCATGGCCAGTGCACTTACAACTAACACAATTCTCAAAATTTAGCATATCATTAACAACAATTAAATGATGCTGATAATCTTGATCTGAATGCTCAAACTGCTACGTTGTATTAAACAAGCAATCACAGTTTATCTTAAATGTTTTAGAACGTGCAGAATTATTTGTGATCTTTCTGGGCCTTGCCTGGATTGTTAGTAATACAGCATTTGAACACCCCTTTCCTTGAGACAACACTAGAAACTGTAAAAGAATGCAATGAAACAACCACAAAAATGATAGATCATGTGTCAAAAGATCAGCCATTGCACTTGATCATTAAATTTTGTTTACGAAGGATGCATTTACTCCATATCATATTAGAACCTAAAGCACAAAGAGAATATGTGCCATGTCACAAACATTATCCGTAATGCAGAGTTACTCTGATCCTGGTAATGACAACAGGAGCTTTGCCCCAGAGTTCGGAATTCCACCTACATGCTCAATTTCCATAATTCCCTATAAGCAACTTGATTTCTGTTACGCTACTTGCAAGCTCCACATATCTACATCCTTCTTTCAGTGTTAGGGAGTATTTAACTATTTATTGTTGCATGAAAAAAAAACTAACCAGAACACAGAGAAAGAGATCACCCACATACCAATATTTGGGAAAAATGGCTCTGAACGTTGGCGAATCATGGCTTGCATCTGTCGCTGCTGCTGCTGCTCCTGTCTTTCCTGATCCAAAAGGTCCTGCAGGAGAAGTGGCTGCTCCTCCAGCAGGAGTGGTCTCTCTCGGTTTTGTTGCTGAGCTAAGGGCTGAGGGAGCATCATCTGTTGGGGACCAGAGATGCCACTGGGACCAGGACGGTTCGGTACAGCCACAGTCTGATTAGATGTCTGTCCTGTCCCAAAGTTATGATTAGATGACTGACCCTGAATAAATCCTGGGTTTGGTGACCCTTGAGAAAAATTATGGTTTATTCGTGGAACCATGGACAAATTTGAATTTAAAGTGTTTTCCAAGATCTGTCCACCAGGTGTCATGAGTGTTTGTGGAATACCTGATCCATGGTTCAATTGTGTGGGTGGTAGAGATTGAGATGGAGACCCCAGAGTTCTTGCTTCAGCATTGTCTGAGCTTTCATTGGACAGCAAACTTGAGAGGACTGGGGTGGACCCAGAAATACTGCAGGAACTTACTGCTCCTTGAACAGGTAGTGGAGCAGATCCCTGAGCATCTGGACTAGGCACAGTTGCTTCTTGACTAGGAACAGCAGGAGTTTTGTCAGGGAATTCTGGGTGAGCAGGCTGTGAAGGAGCCTTTTCTCCATCCTTCAACTCCACTTCAGTAGCCTTTTGAGTACTCATGGATTCGACATTTCCATCACCTTTTTCATTTTCATTCTTCTTTTCCTCCTGAGTGTTTGGGGAAAGTACTTCTGTTTTAATTTCATTTTCTGTAGCGGATTTCTTTGGTGGAGACTGGCTTTCAGGAGGGGCAACAGTTGTATCACCCTGTTCTTTCTGTTTAGGTTCTTCAGCCTTGGTCTGGATATCCAGTTTGTCATCAATGGGGACACTAAGATCTAGTTCTTCATTAAACATTCCTTTCTTATCCCCCACATCAAGGTCCGGGTCTGTGTATGCAATTAAATCAAATTCCCCTGATCTTAGAAGATCATCAAGGTGAGGATCATTGGTTTCCAAATTATCTAGAGTGTCCAGTTCATCTCCTTTCCCATCCTCTGTGTCTAGATTCAGATTTTCCAGATCCTCATCATCTAAATCCTTGACTTCAACCCCATCAAGGTCTTTCACATCCAAATCTTTTACAGCAGGATCATCAGGATCAAGCTTTTCTTCCAGACCATCACTTGGCTGGTTGGGAATCTCTAAGTTTGCAGATTCATCGCTTGGTGCAGATGTAGATAGAGATGGTCCTGGGAATGCATCAGCAACGGGCTGATGGCCTAGAGATCGCATTACAAGTGTGGGTGCGTTGTCAGGATTGATCTGATCCTGCTGGGATTGAGGCATGTGCTCCAAGCTCGTAGGCATCTGCAGCTGGTTGGGTATTCCTTGAGAATTATGCCTCAATGGCTCTGGCTGTCTTGGGCCTGGAAAATCCTGCCTGGGCATAAACCCCGTGTGCCGCTGGTGCTGAGCTGCTGCTTCCATAACATTTGCAGCTGACGGATTGAAGGGCAGCCTCGGCCGCCCGTCAGGAGCTCTGTGACGCAACTCAATGAACGCCTGACCCAGTATGTTGTGCTGCTGCACTGGGATTCCCTGTGGAGGGAAGTGCTGGGAGATCCCCGAGGCATTATTTATTTGTGGATTGGTCACTGGCCGAGGCATATCAATAGACAGAGACCTCCTCAGCTGTGGTGGAACTCCAGGGCGCTGCATGGGCTGCTGGGGACCGAGGAAACGCTCCTGACCCGAGGGGGGACCGTGGCCGCCTCCTGGGAACCCGTATCTAAAATAAAGCATGAAGGACTAAGTAATCTCTTTTCCCCAGAACTGCCTAGTCTGGCACACTTCACTAAATAACTCTGCACCAAAATGCTTTACATGATGCAGTCATTAAGATATTTAAATAAATATTTTGACTGATTATGCTTACATTTACATGAGCTTTATGACTACAATAAAATAATTGCTTTAATTATGTTTAATAAACAACCTGTTTTCAATTTCAATAATAATAATGGATAGAAAAATCTGACAGTCAGAACTACCCTAGTAAATAAAATACATGTTAATGCAACCCAGTGTAAAAGTAAGTGTATGGTTTTAGAAAATACTGAAATAAATCCAAATACTGAAAATCATAATTGCTGAGATGATTACGTATTTTGAAATTGGTATTCATTTTACATCATAGCATTGATCGTAAAAATAGCACAGACAGAAGGTGACATTATATTACATATTCATTAAAAATGAAAACAAGAATACTATACTCATTCATTATGAAAATATAAAAAATAAATTCTGACCTTACACTTTTTTTAAAAAGAAATGCTCCAAAACCATGGGCAACAAGATCTTTCAGGTCACATTGACTAGTATTGCAGTTTCTCCATCTTTATTTCTTATTAATTCCCAGTAAAAGGGTGTAAAACACAGGGAAACTCACTGTGCATACTGACTGCAGGAAGGTTACCAGCTACTGTGGACAACAAAGATGACTTTTCATCCAAAAACACCCTTTATCTAACTACCCCTGTCATATCCTGAGTTTAGGAGATCCAAGAGCTTACCTAAGCCCATGAGGTCTCATGCCCATGGCATTCATATCACCTGGGAACTGGGGTCTGTTGAACTGCCCGTCAGCAGGGAATGGTCCACGCTGCTCTTTTGGGTACACAGCAAACCTCGGCCCACCCGGAGGGACGACAGAGGACCGAATATTCCCAGGATAAGGAGGAGGAGGGCGGTTAAAGATTGGATTTAGGTTGTCTTGCTGCCAGTGCTGAAGAGGAGCCGCGTGGGCAGGAGCTGCTGCCTCCTGCAAGGCCTTTTCCTGACGAACCGCGTTCTTCTTCTGCTGCTGCTGCTGCAGAATAATCTCACGCAATTTCTGGCGCTGTTTTTAAAAAAATAAATTATTATGCTAAACACTGCAATTGACACATTTTGAAGTGTTACACTCTGCTAGGTTAAGCCTTTTGGAAGAAAGGAATTCTTCAGCTGCTTCAGAAAAATATTAAGAACAACCATAATCACCTCAGAAATGAGAAGGGGGGTCAAACAGTGCAAGGTGCTGGTAACACAACTCAGTGTTCAGACCTCTTGTTAAAATTTATAGTGTGAACCAATTCTACTAATTAAAATTAAAGCAACTCTCTTTTCCTTTTTCTATTCCAACAATGAAGGCCCTATTACCACATGAAAAGTGCAAGGATGACTAGAGATCCACTGAAGATAATCCAGCAAGAGTTTCACACTGCAGCTGCAGAATATACTCTGACTCTCTATGATAAATACTAACGATTTTCTGCCTAATCACTTCCCATCACTCCTTCCAAACAAAAGAGGGAGCAGCTTTCCATAAGCTGAATGTAATTCCAATGCCAAAGTCAGATGTCTGGTCTGAGATCTTTGCCTGTACCCCTTTACAGCCAGTGAAGAAGTCACTGACAATCAGTTCCACATCTCATCTCTTACAGAACAGAACTAATTGTCCTTTCAAGATGTTTTTTTCTCTCTGACTGTAGCTAAAAGAGATATTACAGACCAACCATCTACATCTTCAGTGGCTTCAAATATGGCCTTTGCTTTCTTTTTGGATCTTGTCCAAACTCCTTAGAAATTACTGATGTTTCTATATTCTGTATATTGTCGTTCTATCCAGGTGGACCAAGTTGACATAATAGTAAACTGAGATAATTCTTATATATAGCTAGTTTAACAGCAAGAAACTTTCAATATTAAAATGGGGGAAATTCCTTCTACTTACAAAGTTTTAATATCATCAGTATTGAACATCATTCTCACCTGTCTTAACTTCTCAGTATCTGCTTGAGACATGTTCATGGTATTCTGCGTATCTGTTACTCCTGTGGTGGGTGCTGGGCCAGGAACTTGTGAAACTTTGGGAAACTGCTGTCCTTGAGAAGTCATTGGAGAACTTCCAGATGAGCTGAAGGTGCCCTCAGATCCTGGCCGTGGCTGCTCGGCAGCATCATGGGCCAGTTGGCCAGTTCCAAAAGATTCTGGCTGAGGTCTGGGAGTCATTGGTGGCTGATCATAGGGATCTCGTGCAGGAGCAGCTGGACCATGGCTAAATGAATCTGTTATTGCAGGTCCTGCAGGTCTGGGAGTTTGAGAACATGGATCTGGTGGCCTGACAAAAGTGCCCTGCAACCTGCTCGGTGGTGTCTGCAGGAAAGGATCTCTATTTGGTATCAGCCCTGGTCTTGTCATTGCAGGTCTGTTAAACCCGTCAGGAATCCCTGGCCTGGGAGTTGCTGGTTGCTGAGAATAAGGATCCCCGAGAACTGGCCTCGGTGTTCCAGGGGGTTGGGCGTATGGATCAGAATGCCTCTGATTTCCTGGGGACTGAGAGAATAAATCTGCTGTCTGGGAAGGTCTCGGCGTCGGTGGCTGCTGCATATACGGATCAACTGTTGTGGGACGAGGAGTTCCTGGGGGTTGGGCATAAGGATCAGCCACTGGCCGAGGCGTTCCTGGGGGCTGGGAATAGGGGTCCTGAGAGGCTGCCCTAGGAATAGGTGCTGATGGAGGGAAGGCATCGCCCTGCTGGCGCACTATGCGGGGTGGGTGGGAAAAGGGCTCCTTTATTGCAGGGTGTGGAGTCAGGGGAGGTTGGCTGTATGGATCATTAGCCTGGTTGTGAGAGAAGTTCTCCACTGGTCTGGGCGTCAGAGCTGGCCGCTCATAGGGATCCACAGGGACGCGGCGCGGCGTGGCCGGCATGGCCGCGTACGGATCCTGCGGGGATTGTGCAGGGCGCAGGGGAGCTTTGAAAGGTCCAGGGCTCCCCTCAACGGGAGCAGGAGTCGGAGTCAAGGGAGGCCGTGTATAGGCATCAGCAGAGGCTGCTCTCTGTCTCTGAAACGTGTCAGTTCGAGGAGCTGGCTTGGTAAAGGGGTCACTGCTTCCAGATCCCAAAGGAACCTTCCCTGACTGCTCCAGGGATCTCGGAACCCCCAGCGGTTTGGAGAACTGCTCTGATGCCATGACAGGCCTGGGTGTGTCTGGTGGCTTTGCATAGGGATCACTGCTCCCTGGAGATGAAGAACATGAATCCCTGACTGGTGAAGGCCTGCTTCCCGATGGTTCAGCTCCCTGGATGGGGCGGGATACGGATGACTGTGCTGCACAAGTGTCTAACGGGGCAATGCTGTTCCTTCTAACAAAGTTCTGGTTAATGGGTGCTGGTCTAGGTGTTCCCACCATTTTAGCATACGGATCCATTGGAGAGGGAGGTCTTGTGTTTGTGGAACCTGGAGAAAACATCTGCTGTGATGATGTCTGAGGAGTCTGAGGCTGAGACAGGGAATCGTGCACTGGGATTCGGGTCGGAGTAGGGGGTGGGGCTTGTGGTTTTAGGAACACATCATCTGAGGATGATGATGTAGGCGTAGCAGGGAGCTGCTGCTTTGTAAATAGATCCTTATGGAATGTCTGCTGTGCAGGAGACATACTTCCATTGCCAGTCTGTGGCGTTAAGGGGCTCTGGATCCCACTGCTGGGTGTGTCTGAGCCAGACTGGTTCAGAAGCTGCTGGGAACTAAACTGCTGCTGCTGCTGTTGCTGCTGTTGCTGCTGCTGCTGCTGCTCATTTTTCACTTGTTCAAGCTTCTGCGTGGCTTCTATTTTGGCTTGCTGCTTGCTCTTCTGCCGCATTTGCTGTTGGAAAATTATGAGGAAAAAGGGTTACACTTCTAAGTTCAGGGTATACAAAACATTTCTGATGACTGAATCTATAATTAAAAAACTTCAGGACACAAAGATCAATTATAAATAATTGCAAGTTGCAAATTTTAAATGCAATGGGAGCAGAGGGTCCAGCTGTTTGTAAAGTTCAATTACTTCTACATATATCTTGTTTGTCTGGGAATAAGTATTTCCCAGGTTGCCTAAAGAACATTGCTGCTTTTGAACCTTACACTCTGAAGGCAAAACTACTGGGAGATGCAGCACTGATGTGAGGCAAATGTGCTCTGAGAGATACCCAGCCCCACTTGGAGCAGGACAAGGTTCCTGCAATACAGGGTATGTGAAAACAAACTATGCACTAACTAGCCATGCACAGGAAGAACACCCTATTTCCATAACACATAGGATTTAAGAGTCAAAATTCTAAAACAAAGTTCTTTTGCAAGCAGCTTCTCTTCTAATAACTTCTATTTTCTTCCCATGCAGAATGGCTGACTTTATACCCTTCTACAACAAAAGATTCAAACTGATTTTATTACAACAGATTCTGAAAATGCGATAAACTGGAAGAATATAACAGAACCTCCCAAATGCCACACACCTGTCTGAATTTCCATTCCTGCTCATGCTCTGACTCCCTCTGCTTTAATGGATCTTTAAAGAGGTCGGAGTCGATGCGAGAGCCGGGATCAATGCTATCCTGTTGCTGCTGCCTTTTCATGGAGTCATTTGACATCTGTACTTTATTGATGCGCAAAGCAGCTCTATTATCTCTGGCTTTTTGCTGGAAAGAGAAAAAAGATGCAGTTAGCCTTATTTTCTTCTGCTAAGCGTGAACACTGCATCTGTTATTCCCACAAAATCTATCACCAAATTATTTGTACAGCCTGTTTTAATCGTGGAAGAGAAATTATACACTCTAAAAGGAATTCCAAACAGAAAATACTACATCTCTACAGAAATTCTGCATTTGATGCACATGTAAAGAACTAAGGAGTTATTAGCAATTAGTAAAATAATTAGTAGACCTATTAGCAAAGGTTTTCTATACATGAAGGGTGTCTGTTCAGATACTGTGCTGTGCCAAGAAATCATGGATGCCACCAGTTTACCCTTCAGATCACATACTGGTGTGGTCTGCAGTCTGAAGACTTGAGCACAGCAGATGATGATTGGATCAATAAAGGCCACTAATGTGAAGAACTTTAATGACAAGAAAACTACAGTCTACTCCATTAAATAGCCTCTATAGATCACAGTGTGCTAACAGTTAACAGTATAAACACAGGATATGGGCTTATGGATCAGGAAAAATTGGATGGATGAACAGCAATTCCTCTTCAATGAGGCATTTTACAGCCATAGTGACACTTCAAAGTATCTAATGGAAGTCTCAAAGAGTCTGTTTTACCACCAATCTAGGATGCGATTCCTTTTCTGAACCAAACCCTCATATCTTCTTTTACTCAAATTTATTTCCAGTTTTCAAGTAGGTGTTGCCCGGTGGAGAAGGCTTTAATCTTTCTTTCCCCCCCGCCCCGCAATGAAACGGGGACATGGTTGAGAGCACCAGTGTCATAGCAGCAGAAACATCAGTGTCATTTCCCCCTACAAGTGATAGGATTGTTCACACTAAGGAAAGTAAAAAGTCTACAGTCAAAATTTATTAACACACTTGTGAATTTTATTTCAGCCTTTACTCATTGCCCCAGAGTGTAAGTCCCTCAGGAGGGGCACTACAGCAGCTTCTTGTGTGCACAACGCCAGGAACATCAGCAACAGCTGCAGGGCACTAGTGAAAGGGCTGTTCTGAGAGGAATTAACCATGTCTTGCTACGTAAATATTGGTGTGCATGACCACACACTTCCATGCACTCTCCTCCCAAACATAAAGCAAATCATTTTTGCTGCTGCTTTTTGGATATCCATCATGAAGACATGTTAAGAACAACCAAAAATAAAACCATCAGTCATAGAAATGATTGTGAAGTGGTAAATACCATCCATGTAAGTGGGTTTTATCTTCTAAATATTACACAGGAGCAACCAATATCAATTATAGCATGGACAAGATGACAGACATCTGGATTAGACCCAGCCAGCATGGGTTTAGGGGGGGCAGGTCCTGTCTGACCAACCTGATCTCTTTTTACGATCAGGTGACCCACCTGGTGGATGAGGGGAAGGCTGTGGATGTGGTCTATCTGGACTTCAGCAAGGCCTTTGACACTGTCTCCCATAATATACTCCTGAAAAAGCTGGTAGCCCATGGCCTGGACAAGTGTACCCTCTCCTGGATTAAGAGCTGGCTGGAGGGTCGGGCCCAGAGAGTGCTGGTGAATGGAGCTGCATCCAGCTGGCGGCCAGTCACCAGTGGTGTTCCCCAGGGGTCTGTGTTGGGTCCAGTCCTGTTTAACATCTTTACTGATGATTTAGATGAGGGGATTGAGTCCATCATCAGTAAATTTGCTGATGACACCAAGCTGGGAGGGAGTGTCGACCTGCTGGAAGGCAGGAGGGCTCTGCAGAGGGATCTGGATAGACTTGAGAGATGGGCTGATTCCAATGGGATGAAGTTCAATAAGGCCAAGTGCCGGGTCCTGCACTTTGGCCACAACAACCCCCTGCAGCGCTACAGGCTGGGCACAGAGTGGCTGGAGAGCAGCCAGGCAGAAAGGGACCTTGGAGTACTAATTGACAGGAAGCTCAACATGAGCCAACAGTGTGCCCAGGTGGTCAAGAAGGCCAATGGGATCCTGTCCTGTATCAAAAATAGCGTGGCCAGCAGGACCAGGGAAGTGACCCTTCCCCTGTACTCTGCGTTGGTGAGGCCACAACTTGAGTACTGTGTTCAGTTCTGGGCCCCTCAGTTCAGAAAGGATATTGAGGTGCTGGAGCAAGTCCAGAGAAGAGCAACAAGGCTGGTGAAGGGACTGGAGCACAAGCCCTATGGGGAGAGGCTGAGGGAGCTGGGGTTGTTTAGCTTGGAGAAGAGGAGGCTCAGAGGTGACCTCATCACTGTCTAGAACTACCTGAAGGGAAGTTCTAGCCAGGTGGGGGCTGGTCTCTTCTCCCAGGCACTCAGCAATAGGACAAGGGGGCACGGGCTTAAGTTCTGCCAGGGGAAATTCAATTTGGAGATCAGAAAAAAATTCTTTACAGAGAGAATAATCAGGCATTGGAATGGGCTGCCCAGAGAGGTGGTGGATTCACCATCCCTAGAGATTTTTAAACGCAGATTGGACGTGGCGCTGAGTGCCATGATCTAGTAAATGGACTAGAGTTGGACCAAGGGTTGGACTCGATGATCTCCGAGGTCTTTTCCAACCCAATCGATTCTATGATTCTATCCAAAGGTACTGAAGTTGCAACACTGAATAAATAGCAGAGTAATGAGGGTGCCTCAGCAATACAAAGAAAAAAAGACAGAACTATTCTTTCAAGTGGAAAGGGTTTCAGAAAGATTAAGAATTGCACTTACCACACTGAGTTTGGGGTATAATTTATCCTCTTGAAAGTTGTCAGAGTTAAGGGGAATTTTTAAATTTGGAAAGCAGGAGCTCATGTTGGCACTGTTAAGCCCTGAGCCATCCACATGTATAGGAATTAAATTTGATTACTGATGTGACTTTATCAAAAAAGTGCAGGTTAGGGGAGGGGAGGCTGAGAGCCTGAAAACACAACCCTGCATAATCCACAGAAATCTACAGGGTGAGAATGATCCTCCAGTTGCTGGCATGAAGAAACAAAGAAAAGAGAAAGACTAGAACAGAATGGAGATGTGACAGGAAATTAAACAAAAGTACATTTGCTAACAATGGTTGGTAAAAGTCAAAAACGATCAGTGATACAGAATCTGAGATTTGGATGTGGACAGGCTTCAACAGAGGCTTCAACAAAGCACAAGAGCCACCCTTTGAATGGTGGAAGTTCTGCAGAATGGAGTCAATGACCATGTAACTCCACATAGCTGCACAAATACATGTGTTCACTTGACTCAGATGTGAAGGAGCTGACTAATTTTGGAAAGAAAAACAGAGTCTTTCATGTTCCCCACAATATGTTATATATCCAAAAGAGTTTCCAGCACTAAGTGAAGGGGAACAGTAAAGCAAGAACACAGAGAGTAGAAGTAAATGAGCAAAGCAGGGATGTGAGCACTGATACAGCTGGAATTGTTAGTCTGACAGGTAAAAGGCTTCAGCAACTCTAATGGGGCAAAAAAGAATAGACACAGTGAGAGGGGATGATGGAAGAGACAGAAATCACGTAATTTTAGTTGTTATTTATCCTTCTGAAGAAATTGGTAAGATCGTGTGCAGAGACAGACAGAGCAGAGAAGACTTGAGGCATGAAACAAATGTAGCCAAGAGGCAGTGGAACCACAGATGTTCTCATTTCAGCTGATATCTTTAGACTGAATAATATGAATGTAGTTTATTCCAAGAACTGAGAAGCAAAGAATACAGGTACAAGTACTCAGAGTTAGTAGTTAAATTACAAATGCATTCTTGGAGTAAGGGAACTTGCATGAAATCTAGAACTGATTTATTGGGAAAAAAAAAATGACCTTATAAATGAAGTATGTTTTCTCAAAGCATGCAAAGGCAGGTCGTAATTGTTCTTACCACATAAGGAGCCCTCTCCTGTGAGCTTGCTTTCCTCCATAGTTTAGCAATCTGCTTCACTCTTGTAGCCCAGTC
This sequence comes from Pithys albifrons albifrons, assembly GCF_047495875.1. Lineage (NCBI taxonomy): Eukaryota > Metazoa > Chordata > Aves > Passeriformes > Thamnophilidae > Pithys > Pithys albifrons. Next base: position 7,405,290 of record NC_092464.1, read on the forward strand.
TGCAACCAAAAAACATGTTAATACACAAGGCTTTGCTCAGTCTGTTTTAGACTTTTTCAAATCAAGATGCTTAAATTGCTGCAAAATAATTCAATTCAGTAAACCACTTACCTGGGAATTCTTCCTTCAGGTTAGGGAAGTTGATATTTGTGTAGAGAACAGGGGCTACAGTTGCCATTTCACCCAAAGCTTCTTCCTTTTCCCACTTCAAAGTGCTTCTCTGGGCATTGGACATGGTATCACCCTCCCCTTCCAAAGGAGGGGCAGATGGAGCCCACGAGCTGTTGGGATCACTCACCATTGGATTGAACGCTGGGTTCTTATCCCTGACAAATCACAAAAGGGGGTTGTGTTATAGAGGGCATAAAAACAACACACAGCCCTCAACTAGCAAAGTACTTATCCTGTTTGTTATTTCACCAGGCTGCAGGAATGCAAAGTTTTGGTAGTAGCTGTCAAGAACTAATAATATCACAGTATTAGCAACAACACCCTCCAAGTGTTGTTGTTACTAATACTTTTTCTTATACTAAATACACTAAATACTAAGCATTTTTTATTCCCCAACTTGACTTACCTGGCATCAGGATACGGCTGCTGTGTAATGGGAGAGAAGGTGCCCAAACCACCTCCAGCAGCCAGGGCCGTGTGAGGGAGGTGAGGGCTGGGGCCAATCAGACCATTCATAAGGGGCACTCTTGGAAAGGCATTCTCTCCTAGAAGGAAGAAGTTTAAATTACTTTTTTAAAGGGTGACTGCTCCTAAGGCAGAGGTGGAAGTTTTCATTGAGAAAATAATGTCTCATCCAATGTAAAACTAAGAGCTTTAAAATTTTATAGCACTGACCTTACACTTCTGGAAAAGATTTTAAATCAGTTTAAATTGCTTCCCTACAAGCTTAAGGGATTCTTTTCTAATGTATTACATCCCTGCACAGAATTTTTTTCCCTCTAAAATCTATTGGTTAAATGGATTTCCAAAACTTTTGCAGTAGCCCATGCTATGATACTTTATATTGAGATACGTTCTTAAAAGCTAATGGTCTTCGTGTCTGTCACACCAGATCCAAGCAGCAAGCATGGAGAATGGTTTGCAGTCCTTGCAGGATTATCATTTGCCACCTGAATTAAACATCTCCTCTTCTGAGACTTCTGAGCAGTGTACCAAAGTAAGACTCATTATCCACTAACTCTCTAATTTGTAACCAATGAAACAGATAACTCTACTCAAATGAGCATTAGCATTTTCTAATTAAATGTCCAGTCTAGCAGTACGAAGCCAGGAAATTTTATTTATTTGATTACAATCTTACAAATGTGGCACAGGCAGATTCATCGCAGCAGATGGTATTTGCAGATGTTACTCCACAGAATTAACACTGGACTCTGGATCCCTATCACTTAATTGAGATTATAACTGTTGCCCCAGTATTTCCTTAAAAGCACAGAAGTAGCTCAGGAACGAGGTGCATCTGTAGGATGACTCTGTACCACCCTCATGCTTTAGGAGTGTTTCTGACCCATAGGTTACATATGCCATGCAGCAAATGCAGTTTGGATGGAAGTAACACCAAATTTAAGAGAATGTGCTTTATTTTAACTGGTAAACAGAGACTACACAGCAGCTGTGGAGACCTGGAGGGCCAGTCAGGCCTCAGGTGTGCATGTGGGATCACAGGTGAGAAGACACTATTATTTGAAATTGCTGCAACTCGATGCAAACCTCCCCATTACTGAAGAGTTTATCTCACAGAAACATGTGGGTCATTACACTGTAATGGAACCAAATAGTAAATCTAAAACTCTGTAATTGTGGCAGTTCCCATAGGGAGGAGTTGAACAATCTTACAGAGCTCAAATGCTGAAGTTATCTCCAAGTACTCAAGTACCTGGGACACAGGCAATGATATCTATATTATTTGCTCCTTTAAATCACCTCATTATTTGCTTTAAACTCTCTCCTTTCTAAGAGTTTTTGAAGTCTTTGCTTTTTATGGAAATTCATCCAACTAGGAAACCAATGACTTTTCTTCTTATGATTAATTCACTGGTGAAATCAATTTGCATACTACTTTTTGCAGTAGCAGTATAACAGGATGGGCTCTCTTTATAGGAGCTCAGAGCTGACGTCTGATGAGAAAAGGAGCACATTTCATTATTCTCATACATACTGCTTAAAAAAACCTCTACTGGCAACAATAAGTAAAATCAATCGCCCCTTGATTTCAACATAAGAGCAAGAATATGGTGTATCAACTCGTGATAATTTTAGCAGTAATGAAGAAAAAAAAACTATAATGTCCAAGATACATTTCAAAATTATTTAACCTTCTTTCTAATAGGACTAGCTAATATGTTAAACTGCATACTTACAGGAAATTAAGACTCAGTAAATTAGTGTTATGTGGACTCTTGCATTACCCTTGAGGAGGTACTCAAAAGTAATTAAAGAGTGAAGTCAGAAGAGAACACATGCTTTACCACAGACTAATTTCAAAACTACAGAAGTGTCAGCAAAAATAATGCAGATATGTCAGAAAAATCTCAAATATCTGTCCTTACCTATTAGCAGTATTTATGTGGATTTTAATCACATACCCCCTTCAGAACAGGTTTAGAGTAATATTTCACAAATGAACAATGGCAAGTTCCACAGTTTGGAAGCAGCAGAAATTAAGGTGTGTCCTATTCCCATGGCAGCATTTAAACAACTCTGCTGACCAGGCTGCTGTTTATAAAAGTACCAGAGGAACATACCTTGGTTGTGCAAAGACATAAGTTGTGGTGGTGGAGGTGGAGGCTGTGGCAGAGGAGGCTGCGTGGCTGCTGGACTTAACACGGCTGTGAACAAATCCTCAACATCCTTCCCTCCCAGCTCTGGAAAAATGTTGTGCATAAGTTGCTGGCATTGCTTATGAACTGTGTTTTTTAAAAGACAATGAAGATTACAACACTTACCGGGGATTTTGTACAGTTTGCCAAGAATAGCACCTGGGCAAAATAAAGACAATATAGAATAAATAATCATCAAAAGAACCAATAAAAGTACAAGCAACTCCAAATAAGTATGTTAGAATACAGAGATGAGTCACTTGGGGGTGGGAGTGGTTATTTCTACTTAAGTTCTCTAGAAAACCACGATTAAAGACTAAAGAATTACCATCTGTGACCATTTTGTCTAGTTCTGGACTGAGGATTCCATCCAGCTGCTCTTCACTCAGTGGCCGTGAGCTCTGGTTGACATTTGGCTGAGGCAGAGAAGAAGGATCATCAGAGATGGGACCAATATCCAGGCCAGCTGAAGGAGGAAAGAATAGCAAATTAGACACGAATAGCAAAATTTATTGGTATAGAATAATGAGCATAAACCCTTTTTTTCCCCTATAGAGCTGAGCTATGAAGTAAACCAGGACTTTTAAAAGATTTGAATGGTAGGGCAAACCAAAACATTCATTTAAAAAAGTGAACAAAACTGCCCACTATTTACCTCCAGTTCCTGGTAATGTTTGAGGAATGTTAACTGAATATAACGCAACTGGAAGAATGGGAAATAAGACTACTGACTTTAGGTATAGCATGGGTTTGAGTGTATTGTTTTCAGCATGTAGTTCCACTATAACTATTTTTCACATTTTAAAAACAATCACACCAGTGCAAAACATGGTTCATCCTCATGTACTTTAAGGTTCACTCCAAATGTTCTTCACTTCAAATATTACACTAAATATCTACTGGAATGCTGTGGAAGTGTAGCCAATATAAAGCAAGTTATGAAGTCTCTATTTCAAAAACAACTCCTGAATATTACGGGTTACATCAAAGTGATTGATTTGTTGGTACTAAGAAAACATAATTTGCTACATAAATTTCCTAACGTCCTTTACAAGCCAATAAATCTCCCAAATGAGAAAAATCTGAGGGGGAAAAAAAGAACTAAATCCTTCAGTATTTGAAGTATATTTCTGTAACAGATACCTAATAAACCCAAATTGAAAATAATGAAACATGCCATTCTACTTATTGTCAACCTGTATTTTACATAAAGTGATGAACCATTACCCAGTGGAAAGAAAAGGATTGATGCTGACTGCTTTATTCATGCTTTAATATACTCACATTGATAAAACTGCTTTTAATACCGGAAATACATCACTATGATAAAAACTACACACTACTACAGGAAGTAATACTAACAGTGGCAGCAAGAAAATGCATGGGTTTGTATCATGACACACAAAAACTCAGGAAGGTTTTTAACAGCTGGAAGCAAAACTCTGGAAGGCGAAGTGCAGAGTTTATAGGTCGTGTTAGAGTCACACACCACAGAGTGGAAGATGAAAGCAGGAATCAGTGACACAGTCAAGGAGCACTAATTTCTACACATGCAGGTCTTTCAGCTAAAACCACTAGGAAAGAGGGCTACTGCTAACCAGGGATCATCCATTGTGCATTCTTACCAAATGGGGAGGGTGAGTTCTCAACCTGGAAAGTGCATAAATCAAGACCTACAGGACCCAAACCAGATAAAATGGATGATTACAACACGAAAACAAAAAAAAGTAAAGAAAAAGCTGCATGCTGAAAAAAGCTACACAGGTATGAGAGACAACAGCAGCTACATTTTATTCTCTCCTGAGCAGCAAAGCAAAGAGCCAAGTAAAACAAAATGTTGACACGGCTGGGGATCTCTTTTTGGTAGAACACAATAAAATAATTCCAAACCATGGTATTCTTAAGATATGAAAATTACATCTGAAATTACCTAGAACCCATAGATACAGTATAACAAATACATCTATAATAAAGAGGGAGGGAAAAAAGAAAACAAATACTGGAGAGACCTTCTAAATGTACATACCTGAATGATCTCCAGACTTTACCAAATCATCAGAGAGTATCCCAAGAATATCATCATCAGTGTTTAAGACCTCAGAAAGATCTGCTAAAGGATCGTCGGCATTACCTGCAAAAGGTGCAATAAAGAAAATTAACCAGTTGTGGCATTTCTAAATGACTCTGGTGATGTTCTTGAGCTTGAGCTGTAAACCCAAACACAGATTTACCAGGCTGTAAGGGCCTCTGGGCTGAGAAACTGCTGAGCAGCTCCCTCTCCCTGCCAGGGCTGCTCCACCTTCATGTGCTTACACTGCTTAGGATTTTTGAAAGTGCTAATGTAGTCACACCACGTGGAGGAAAGGCTGAATGATTTTAGAGGGAAAAAAATATTCAACATCTACTGCGAGCTTGCAAACTCTAAGACACAAAGGCTTATGGCTGTAAAAGTCGACAAATAGGTTTTATAAAGGACACAGTTCAGGGTAAATCAACAAATACTTTTTTAAAAGGTAAATCAATTACTTCTTTTGCCATCACTCTCCTTTTTAATATAGAAGCAACTAGTTACTACACTCTGATCTACGAGTAAGAAGGATAAACAAATGGAAATTGAAGCTCAAAAGAAATCCTGACGAAGCAAGAACAGACAGAGCTAGAAATGTGGTGTTTGTTGCTATCTAGGAAAAACTGGCCCAGTCTAGCAATAAATTCTTTAATAGTAAATAATAAATTCTGGATACTACTATCCTCTTGACCTCCAATTCATTAGAGAGAAATTCCTCTAAATGGCCCATCTGGTTTTATTAACTAGTTGTTTAGGACTATTACAGATGTGCAACATTTGCAAAAATTGTTTGACAAATAAATGAAAGCTGAGAAAAATATTTTTCAAAAAAACTATCATGACTACATGAGCAATCATTGCCAGACCAATGAAACATGATGGGATGGTAAATACACACCTAATTAAACAGAATAAAGGGATTAATACAAATCATAAAATATACAGTGTGGAAAACAAATTTATGGCCAGGTTGAAGAGGGACCAGAAAGTCAACACACATATTTCACACATATACAGATGTCTTCTCCCACTGTTACAACCCAACTGCCCCAGGAAAGTAAAGAGCTTAATTCAGAGCCTGGTGCCAAGGATTTACTTGTATCATGAGGCCACTTTCCCAGCTGCTAAATTTAACAGTAAATTAGAAGTTCCTTCTGCTGATTTTCAGAGATGACCCTTTTCCCATCTTCCACTAACCAAGTCAAAACAAAAACTACTTTTCTTCACTCCACTCTTTCTGTTCTTCACTTTTATCCTTTGCAATGCAGACAAGATAATAACATTCTAATTAAATCATGTTTTGTATTTGCCTCTCAGTGAGGTGGATCAATGTGCCAGTGCAGACCAGTTCATCCACATGCACATACAGAAAAACAGCTCCTACTGATATCAGCAAAATTACTAAAATGTGCCTCAAAACCACATCACTTTGCAGGCAGTCATTTTGTGTAGCTGACAAAAAGTACTGTTCAATGTAAGGTTTTAAACAGAACCTCCTTGCAGGGATTTTGGTGGGTTGGTTTGGGGGCTTTTTTAACCTATGTTCAGCTTGTTTAGGTGGGTTTTTGAGATACTTGTTTTCCATTGGCAATTTGGTCCAATGATGCAAGTAACTAACTGAGACCAGACACCACAGGGTGATACAATGACTTCAGATGGAGGCAGGCAAGGACTGCCTTCAGCCCTTTAACTTTTCTGAATTCCTACTTGAAGGCAGGTAAGTAGAAGGGGAAAAAAAGCCCCTATGAAAGAAGTACTGAAACTGTATTAGAAACTTTTAATTGTTCTGTAGTATCTTGTTATGGGGCTTTTCTCCAGAGCCCTTAGTCCTGTGTTGGGATAGTCCCTAAACAATCAACTTCTCATTTGAAGACAAATATTGTGTAAGGAGCTGGAAAGAGCTCAGGTGGAAAGATAACTGAGGAGTTTACACTCACAGCTAAAAACTGGCCATGAATAAATTCAAGGCTCAGACTGGAGAGCCTCTATTAAGGCAATCAGATTCTGTAGTGGCCTTTGATGAGAGGAGCAGGCTGGAAAAAAAGCAACCTGCTTTCAAAATGGAGGTTCTGAAGTCTGCGAAAAGGCTGAGTGTTGGTGATAGCAGAGGGCCAGAGTCTGTGATCCACAAGTATCACATAAGACATCTAATCTAAAGCATATTTGTATTTTTTTCTTCTATTTTTAGGTTGTTTTAATTCCATGTATGCTAAATATTATCTTGGAAACAACGAAATCACTTGAGTCAGCTGCTTCAGATCAGAATCAATAGCTGGTTGACATCTGCTGCCAAACAAATAGCTCAATACTGCTCATTAATTTGACTCTTTCAGAATAGAGATGAAAGCTGAGACAAAGCAAAAAGCAAAATTTGTTTGTATTGCTGGATCTCTAAGAGAGCACAGTTCTACTGCAATCTTGAGATCCTTATCCCTCCAATGCATATACTTTTATTTTTTTTAAAGTTCTAAAATAATAAAAATGCCTCTCCCAAGGCTGCAGCCACCCTAAGATGCAGTAATGTATCTAGTTATAAAATGTCCCAGCAGCACTTGAATCAGTTGCAGAGACTCAGACAACTCCTCTCCTTTTGTCTAGGAAGAATTTCTTCACCATTCTCTGGAGACCCCACTCGAACAAATTACTTTTTCAGCATCTACAGGGAAAAAAAACCACTAAATTTAAGCTATTTCAAACTAAAGGAGAGATCACATTTCCAGAGCCCTCACAGAACACACCTCACCAAGTGGCCTCTTTCTCACCAGCGACACACAAGTCAGAAAACTCAAGAGAGATGTAGACGGTCCCCAGGAGGAAACAGATCCAAATCAACACCTTCAACCAGGGAGACCCTAGAGATGTGGTGCTTGTGTTCCCTCTCCAGTGAGCAAACCTTTGCACTCTGCTCCAGCACTGTCCTGGAAATGGTTTTAAGGGTGGTGCCATGCACGATACAGTGCACAGTGTGCCACACATGTTATAAAATCACAGGAAAGGTGGGTCTTGTACTCTGAAAACACAAACAGCAACCTCTTTGCCAGACAGAACTCAGGGCTGGCAGCCCAAAAACCACTTCAGTCACAGTTGCTAGAACTGAACAGTGAACAAAGGACTCCATAACCCCCCTCCTGGCCAGTTCTGCCTATAACCATCAGTCTTGGCTAGCAAAAGCTTTGGCTACCCTTAACCAAGCTGTAAGATGAACAAACCACAGAATGTGTCCCTGGAATGCTCTGTGAGCTCCTGAGCACACTGACCACCGCACTCCCTCAGCAGCCCTTGTGCATGTGCTGAAAAACAAAGCAGAGTCACTTCTTCAGATGCTTGAGAGCGATCTGGAAGATGAAAAAAATATATCTCACCCTTAAACTCAGGATTACACAAGTGGAGTTTCCAGGAGAAGGACATTTTCCTTGTGGAAAAGACCTATGCAATTAAGGACTCTGATGACTCAACAATCCTTGTGAAAAATGGTACTGTACGAAAAGAGCATAAGGAAAGAAAATGCAGTTCCACAACCTCTCAGGGCAGTGAACAAAGCAGTTCATGCTGTTCCTGCTCCACAGCCAGGTCTGTATTGAGAGGATGAAAACATCCCAGGTGCCCCGGGACACTGTTCTGACCTCCAGCTCTGCCATTCCAGCCAGAAGAGCGCTCAGCAATTAGCCAATTTACCAGGGTCTCCTCCACCCAAAATGAGTCTGTCTCACACATGTGGATGCTACTGTGGGAATAACTGTGTCCCACAAAGTCACAGGGAAAGAGCTGCGAAATATTGCACTGGAACTGATCAATACTGGCAGATGACTTCACTCACTGGTGCTCCAACTACAACAAACAGCTCCATCTGGACACAGTTTTGGCTGGGAATCTGAACAGTTGGGAGACAACTGTTGTTGAGAACATTCCTATGGCCAGAAAGCCCTGGCCTTTGAGTCTCTCATATGTCAAATAGGAAAAACAGTAGGTTACCCACTAAAACCAATGCTAGTGATTTAGGCATCAATAGCCACCTCACTATTATTTATTTCTGAATAAAAAGAGGAGAAAATTACAAAGTTTTACCGTGCTGCTTATTTACAAAGAACTTTCAAACTTTGGAAAAACAGAACATAAAATTAACAATGAGTTTCTAAAACCATATAGTACCATAACACATGAACACAATTAGTGATTTCAGTCTTGCAGTCAGACAGGCCAGTAAGGACCTCTAAAGTTGTATTCCTCTGGCTCCAAAAGAATGCTGGGGTAGAAAAAAGCCATTCTGAGCCTATCTTCTTGCATTTCTAAGGAATTGCAAACTGTGAACCACTCCATTTCTAGCAGCTTCCCCTTCAGGGGAAATTAACTTTTGCATTTCTCTAATACTCAAAATTTCCACTGTATAAGAATCAATATTAATTATAAGGTAATCTTTTGCTTTTCATTTAGCAGATTTTCACTGAGTAACAATCACAAATAAGTGATCCTTCTTCAAATGACTCTCTGGACAGAGGAAACTGTATCAATGTGTGCAAACATTTTTAGATGGAAAAACTCTGAGGATGAGCCCAAATGCAAGCCACAAATTAACTAATTTACAGAAGAAATAGCAACAATTTTTAAGATTACAAAGACACCTCTAGCTAACAGCATATATTACATGACACAGAGAAAAAAATAATCTGGAGGAGACTGTAAGGTTTTAATTGCTCTTTTGTGTGAAGCTGCCCTTTCAGCAGCACTTTACAACTCTCTGGCTATTTGCAAAACTCTCAGCAGTAACTTCAGTAAGGTTTTGCAATAGCAAAAGATTGCCTAGGGGCTACAAACTGTACCTGGAAAAGGGCACTCATGTTCAGAAAGGACATGGTGAACCAAAAATTCCGATGAGACTGGCAACCTAAAATGATCTAAAACATTAAAGGAAAAAAGGGCGGATGATATTCATCCAACTAATATTCACTAGACTACTAAAAACATAATTTAATGAGAGTATCTATGTCTTCTATAAGAGATCTGTACCCTTGTTCTTACAGAGAATTAATCTTCATGGATTTTATAGACATGGATGCTACAGTCAAGGAGTTGCAGATTTTTTATTAAGTGCCAATTGTTGTGCCATCGTCTGATCTTTCTGAAACAGCTGGAGCCCTCAAGCTGAGTATCACTGATTATCAGTGTAACTTAACCTCACAAGAACAGGTCATGTACAGAGTGTTGAAAAACACATCAGATAAACATCGTTAGAAAAGTGGAAAAGCAAGCAGAAAAGCTCCAGTTGCAACAATAAAATCAAACAAGTGAATTATCACTAACTTTAGCTTTGTATACCTTGAGGTCCCAGTTTTGCCTGAGCTGGAGTGGAGGTTGAGCTAAGAAGGGGGTCAGATGAAGGATCCAGGAAATTGGTGGTCAGATTTGTTTTACATGCAAGTGAAAGTGATTCCTCAGGTAAATTATCCAGGCTCATCCTGTTCTGCCTGCTGGTATCTAGTAAGTCTTTCCCAAAGAAAGCTTCCTGCAAAGAAGACAAAATGATTCAATGTAGGAAGAACACTGGATCCATTGAAAAAGTTGGGTAAATGACAAAGTTAAACTAAAAGCCAATGATAAAACCATAGTCTCAGTCTCACAAGGCTTCCAGCATGGCAGTATCTCTTCCAGGCTACCAGGAGCTACAACTTACCTGAGGTAGTCACATTACTAAGATTGTATTATTAAATTAACACCTTAAATTATATAGCAAAACTCTAGTCTTACACATGTGGCACAGACAGTGTACCAACACAGTGTTATTAGACATCACAGTTTGTTCAGTATTTAAAATATTTCCCCTGGCACAAAAAGGACAGCTGGAGAAGGGGTCCAGTTTGGAGAATAATCATACCCTGCATTTCACTTAGCACAAAATCCACCTCATGTCTAACTGCAGTAACAAATACACGAAGATGTTTAACTTACATTAGTAGCTTTTAAAATAATTATACAACAGCTATCACTCACCTAAGACTGAATACTCAGTAATTTGACAAGTCAATTTTTATTCATTAGATAACAACTTTTTCTGTTTTCAGGTAGTCTTTAAAATCTTGATTTAGGCTACAGTTCTAAAAATAAAGCTAAAGCTAAATTTTTCAGTATCAGTTATTCTAGTATGAACAAAAGAAGGATCTAAGAAATATTCTACATTTTATAGGAGTAAAATGTGCACTAAAATATTTATCCTTATTAATCCAAAGGAAATGTTGTTTAAGTATCTTCTTTCCAACTTCCTTACTTATGAAATACAAATTATTTTTAAACAGAGATTGTTCTGCCTCTCTGTTAACTCTTTGTTTTCAATCCAAATACAGTTGATGCCATGAAGTTTGGTGAACATCTACAAGATAATAAAAGCTTTCATGAAGACAGTGGCTGAGAAGAACAAGGCAAATAATCTTCTCAGTAATGCATACACCAACCAGCCAGTTTATAAACTGGTTAATGGAAGGTAAGTTGCTCAATCACAATTAATACCGTGGTTATTATCCATGACTGCTGATGAGCTATGCATCAACACACACCAAGATCAGGTTTTTAAATGGATTTACACAAGAAGTATCCCAACAGCTTTACCTGCAAGTAGGCAGGAAAGGTCTCCTCAAGTTTATTTTTCTTTTTTCTGTAACGCTTTTTTATTTTCTCAGTGCTCTCCGAAGCTGGGGCTGACTCCTCCACTGGAGTGTCTGGCAGCTGTTCTGTCCAACCTGAAAAGCAACATTCAGGCACAAATAAATAAAATACTCAGAATTTTGCTTCAAAGGTACAGTGGCAGCACACCTAATGTATCTGGCTACCTCTCTGGATCATGTGTTTATTGAACATCACACCAGATGTGTTCCAAAGGTGGCCTTTATGCAGCCAGCTGAGATCCAGGCTCTGGGAGCAGGGAACACCAAATGTGATATCAGTACCATCACCACCTTGTACATCCCACTTACAGACAGACCTCTGACTTCTCTATCTCCAAGCCACCTAAGAATTTAGTCATTTGAGAGGAATTTTAGGTGCCATTCAACCAGGTACTTGAAAGATAACTCCACTGAAGAAGTACCTCCAAAATCATCCACGCTGAGTTACACATCAATCACCTTTCATTTCATACACTAATTTTTCTCAAATTGAAAGTAAAAAACTTATTTTCTTTTTAAATCTGAGAAAGAAATGTATAAATAATGAACAGGCTAGAAAAAGAAGTCTATAAAGAAGCCCTTCAAGAAAAATTACACATTTATTCAGCTATCATATTTCAAAGTGGCACTGCTTTTTCTAATAAACACAAAAGCACACAGTGCTCATCAATCATTCAGTATTTTATTACAACAGAGCAGGGAAAACACTGCAGGTAAAAGCAGAACTTTATAAGTCCTGCTACTTCTGTCTTGCCAAAACGAATTACATGAAGTTAAGGACTCTGGGAAGTTATTTAAGAAACTCTATTATCGTGGTTACAAAATCATCTTTGCTTTGTGCTGCTGTGATCTCCTGTGCCACATTCAGAGCACCACGAGTGGAATGAGGTTTGGCACCACTGTGACCTCTGCACTGTCTGAGAGGGAGGTTTTACAGGAAAAGGGGTGGAGATGATCAAGGTGCCAAAAACCCTGGTGAGGCTGCTGAGCACTGACCCCTGAGAAGCTGCCTCTCAGCAAGCTGTCATGATTTAAAACATACAATGACTGTCTGATTTATATTTTTCTCAACAAGCAATTGTGCCTGAGCAGACAAAAAGAAGCTCAGCTGAAGACTGCTTGCTTAAGAATAATGGTTTTTAACAATATGCATTGTACTGTTACCCAGAGCGGGGAATTAACTTTTTAGCCAATTTTTTTGATTTTACTTAAAGAAGCAGATCCTACAGAAATGAAAAAAACAGAAACAAAACCACAACATTTTTAGCACTACCTGAAACAAGGCAGTATGCTACTATGAAATAATATTTACAAAGCAGACAAACACAGCTGTAACACTAATATTAAAGAGAAAAAGGCCCATAAATAAAATCTGACTCCTCCTTAGGTGCCCAATCTACTGGGTAGTACAGCACTAATATGGCTCTGGTTGAGAAGTTGTATTTCTTAGTACTGGAAAAGACAACACTTATGGGGACATATGACATGTCTAGAAAATATTTCTGTACTACAAATTAATATGGAATAATTTTTTAAAAAATTATCTTTCATTACATAAAATGCAAGGGTAGCTTAGAAACTCTCAGCTTAAAACAATGTCTCAGTTTAGAATAAGAAGGAATTCTTTGTGCAACAATAGTGTATCATTAAACTCTCTAATAAGGGGTTTTCCGGAGCATAAACAGATACCATCCATACTTGTGGAATACAGAACAGTGGTGAGTATTAAAATTCATGGTCCAGAAGACACCTCTGGATCAGGACTACACCTGGAGGAAGGTGTATCAAAAAGAGGACTGCTCTAAATCTACCTTATAATCCTCACTATCTCCTACAATAGCCTGCAGTTCATTGCTTCAGTTTCTCTGTAAATCATGGGCTCTGCTGAAATTTGAAGTATGTAGGAATGGGTATTCAGTTGAATTAATAAAGCCATCACGACCAGCATGTATGTTGATGAGTTGTATTATTGCTATTGCACTAAGCATGAATGAAAAATCTAAAAACAAGTTCCTGCACTTACCTTCATCTCTGCCAGGCAACTGCTCAGAAACAGATCCAGAAGAATCTTTCCTGGAGAGAGATCTTTTAGTCTTCCCTTGCCCTGTACGACTTCTCTGACGTACCATAAATCCACCGATACCTTAAAGAGGAAGGAAGAATTCAAGGTACTGAACAAAATTGTGTTCCATAGTAGGAATGAGAGCCAAGATTACTCTGCAGGTCAAGGGGACTGCTGCACCTAGAGGTCTGAGAATGAATCTGAGATACTTAAGGCATTTTCATTCAGAGTTTTATTTCTGAATTTTAGTGTCTTGGTGGATAAGTGTGTAATGATCAAACAGCATAACAACTACAGGACTGCAAAACACCCATAAAAGGTTCAAATCACCAAACCTGGCAACTTTCAAATGTTTGTTTTCTCCACCCCTGGTCAGGTGATGAACTGCTGGATTAGCTGCTAATCTACCAAATGAAACCTATTAAAGAACCTTAAAAGACTCAAAACCTCTACAAGCAGCTCTACAAGACTCATGACTCCAAATGATGATCTTAGAGAAGGACATATCACAAAATAAAAAGATAATTGTCACCATCATACTGTCTGAAACTCCAGAATCCTTCCCTAGAGACTGACTGCAGTGTTGCTGATCCTTTGCAGATGGTGTGGATGTATGTAAATGCATCAGATACAGGTTTGGTTAATTTTCCAGGGAAATTGTTGGCTGCAGAAAACTAATAGATGACTAATAGATGTATTCTGCCTGGATACAGCTCAAGTGTTTCTGCACCCAGGACACACAGTTAATCTACAGTCAAGATAATTAAGAGTCAACTGAACTAAGAAATTAAAATAAAAGAATTCATCCAATAACTGAATTCATTAAAATTCACTGTCAGAAGTAATCTGCAAATATTTAGTAAATTACTCTGATCAAGTATTTCAGAAAATAAGAGAACTGCAAAAAGTTCTCTGAAATTCAGGTATTGCCAGATATATACACATACACACACACAAACTGTCCTTCACCAGTTGTACAAATACTGTAAAATTCCTATCAAGTTAAGAATCAATACAAGGTATAGATTTGAAATACTACCAACAACTGAAAGCATACTAAGAACATATTGCTAAGCAGCAACCTTTGGAAATGTGTTTTGGTAAGAGGACAAAAATTATTTTAAAAAGAAGAGGGAAAAAAATCTACAATAAACAATAATACTACAGAATTCCATATTGGTTTCTAATGTATTATTTTTTGTAATTATACGGAAAAAAATGAACAATGGACCCCCAACCATCTCAGTTACTTTATCCTACCAGGTCTATATGGTTTTCGTTTCCTTTTTTTAATCCCCTCAGCTCCTTCAGCCACTTTGGTGTCATCATCCGCAGCTTCCCGTTCTGGGCTGGAATCTGATTTTCCATCACAATCCATAAGATCACCTTCTGCAGAAAAAAGGCAATGGTAACTTTAACTAGAAAAGGGAAAGAAGATATTTGTTCCACAGTTCCTACAGCTGACTGACTTCTGATAAACTGACTGAGATCTTTCTAAAGGGTGACAGATAATCATAATCTCTAGACACTTCTGGGGAAGCCACTCTATCTATACACAAGGAGACAGTATATACACACATTTCCCATGAGATGATGCTTAGACAAAACCAGAGAATAAATGCTATAGTTACTGAAGGTGAACCTGAGACATTTTTGCTGCCTTCTTCAGAAGCCTGTGCCATCACATTTTCTAAGTGTCTGAGCAATCTGTAGCTCGTCCAGGAATATGGATCCAATGTACCAAGATACACTTCCTTTTGTTCACTGCCCTCTTCAGCTTTGTTTGGTAGGGTTTTTTTTCTTTATAACTGAGAAGACATTGAAAAACCACAGCCTGCACTTGGAAAGTAATGTTTAATGACTCTTCATTTAGAGGGTTCATGACTTGAGGCCGTGTGACTGACTGAAAGCAGACTTTCTATGAAGAGGAATTTGACTTATATAATAGAAAATTCAGCCCAAAGGAATTACTCAGCCCTGAAGATGAAGACTAATTCAGAGTTAGAGTTTATATTCTGTGAGAAAGAAGGGTAGAAACAGATGTAAAGCATGATGACTTTAAAAAGCCTATGGTGTTAAAGAAAGAGGGAGCTATAGTTCTTCCCGATATCCCCAGAAAGACCTTACCTCTTCATTTTATTGTAAAGCTTTTAAAATGTTAAATGTACTGTCACCCCTGAAAAGGTACTGGAATTCTGATTTCCTGCTTTAAGTTTAGATGTCTAATTCTACATGGTCTAAACCATATGCAGTTGTAAGAGGGAGAAACACTGTTATAAGAGACAGAGTTGGACTCTTTCACACCACTGCTGCTGTGGTAGAACAACATCCCTTCCTCTTCCACAGGCTGGTCATGGAACAGACCTTCCCACTGATAAAGACTTTCCTGAGTTCTCCCAGCAAAGCTGCTGGCTTGGCAAGGGCCACCCAGCTGAAGCTCCCAAAGCAAGTTCAACCTTCGAGTGGACTTCAAAACACAGAACACCTGATGAAATCCTACAGATGAAATGGTAACAAAATTACCATGAACTCTGTTTCAGAAGAAGCCTTTTTTTGTCACCTGGAATTACTACACTATGTTACTCTGATCAAAGCCATGGTATAGCTTCATTCATCCTGATGCTCACACAAAAATTCCAGATGTTCAGAGAACAGGAGTGGATCAATTCTACAGAGCAAGAGCTCTACACATGTAGAGCTTCCAGGAAATCCAGACAGTCTACCATGTACTTGACCTCCACATACATGAATGTGCTCTAACTCTCAAAAAGTCAGTCAAAGGTGATCAGAATTGAAATTAAAATCTGTGAAAGCCCTGGCTCTTCTTTTCATACTCTGCTGTCACATCTATGTATCTTGTTATCTACTTCAAAAGTAGACAGAAGCCAACAAGCAGATAATTAAGTTAGACAAAGTCATAAACAAAACAGGAACACATTTTTAAAAGTAAAAATTATTAACTACTGAAAAAGAACAAGGAAAGTGACTCGTTCTCTGTCTTGATGCCTCCAAATCAGAATTTTTTCACTTAACAACCCAGTTGAAGTATATGAAAGTATGAGATGGAATTTCAGAGTCCATGTAATACTAGGATAATGTACTAAACCCAGTGAATACTGAAAGAAATGAAAGTTGTTAACTGTTTTAAAGCTTATACACAAATAAAGAGAAGATATTACAAAAAAAATACACTTCTCAACAGCAGAGGGTAAGAATGTGCTAATCAAACAACAGGAACTATACTTCTATCAACAAGTTAACACAATGAAACTTCACTGATGGTTAAACTACAGAGTTATCTCAAGTGCGTTCTGTGCATCTAAAAAAAGCTTCTTAAGACATTGAAGCTGACTAACAACGAGGTGATGTTGCATAAACAGAGAGCTCTTCAGACTGTGGGGTGTGGGGTGCCTGTGTGCCTCTGCTCCTCCCCTGACAGGACCTGCATGACCAGTGCAATGGCTTTTACACCTCCCACTGAAGTTAAGCCTTTCCCCAGGCCACGGATTAACACCTATTCTACCAACACACTTCTCAGGGTGCACAGCCAGACCATGGCAAAGGAGACAGGAGAATGGTATTGCACCCTCCTGGCTGCTGATCCCAGTGCTGAAGAGCAGGGATTTGAAGGGGCTGGCTGCTCCTCCATGTTTTTCCTACATTCATCTCCCACCTTTGGCATTCTCTGGCTGGGGCTGCTGTGCTTGCTCAGATGTGAGGCAAGCAGATGAGACAAGTACTGATGACACTGGAACATGTGGATCTTTGCTCCTTGTGGTTGAAGGAACTCTCCAAGAGATTCTACCACAGACTGAAATGTTGTCCCCATACACAGGGGTGTGTTTGGGTAGGCCAGTATTAGCCAAATCACTGACATTCAGGTCAGCTCAGCTTACTTCTTACAGAAAAAAGAAATACTCTCAGCAAAGATCTTTTTATTCCACTTTTCCATTTGATTTATTTTAATACCAGTTTCTCAGTGATCTGGATATTGCTTTGCTGAGCAAACTTTTAAACAGTGTTTTTCCTAAATTTGAGAGCCTCAAAATACACTTGTACTCAATGAATGCACAGCATCTCCCAGAGGTAACCCAAGGATTAGACAAAAAGTCATCCCATATTTCCAGTGCTGGCAGCCTTAGAAAGGTGAGTTTCCTATAGGATGGATGATCCATAAACAAGACAAGAACAAGGAAAATCCCTGCAATGGACAACAAGGAGCCATGGCTATTGTTCAAGCAAGTTCCATAAAACATTCTGTACAGAACATAGGAGCACCAGTGTAATAAAAACTCCCAGGCACATTTGCAGTACACACAGGTACTGCAATACTCCAAGCTACAAGACATGCCAAAAGTAGACTGCTACCTCTACTGTCATCCATCTCCCCATCTCTTGAGTGCTCTGACTGGGCATCTGGGGGTGTCTGAAGCACAGCCACACTGTTCTGATTTATAATCTTCAGTTTAAGCTTTGGTTTCGTCCGTTTTCTTCTCGGCACTGTAACAGTGAGGCTCTGTAACTGAGACATGCCGGATTCTGTCAAGCAGACTCCATCCTGGGTGTATGTCTTCGGTGGGTCTATAAAAGTTGAATGAATCATAACAGCAATATAAAACTCTTTTCATTTAAAAGTCTTAGGTTTTCAGGAATAGCACTTATAAGAGTTAATAATCCACATGTATGGAGCTGATCCATGAGTGAAGAAATTGGCATAAATAAAATGGAGACATCTGACACTGTCTTACACATTACACTTGCAGTTTTATTACTCAGTCTGATGTCAAATCCAGGAACAATCCATTACATTGCTATGAAACAACCTATATCAAGGACTCATTAAAAAGCATAATTTCATTATGGAAACTGGTGCCTTGCAGGGTATTTCCCTATCACTGGCACCCACAGAAAACTGTGAAAGTCTTACTCTGGGTTCCCATTGCTTATCAGTCAGGGGCCCCATTCAGCCTTCAGCACTTTACCTTCATCACATTAATGACCTTAAACTTCCCAGAACTCCTGGTAACTCAGACAAGTTATCAGCCCTATTTTACAGGCAGACAAAAACAAGTTATATCAAGTGAGCTGCTCAGAATCAAATTGAAAATCTCCCAAGACCTGCAAGACTGCTTCCTCCTCAAGCTGTTCCATGACAACTGAGTCTGCTGATAAGCTCTAATATTCCTTAATTCACCACGTAGAAAGGCATTGTCACCTGTGCTGGGGCACTGCAAGTGCACCTTTGGGAACTTCAGGGAATTACCAAAGAATGAAGAGGCTGCAATGATGCTTCAGCTCTTTGGAGCCAATTAAATCATGATTTGATAACACAGGTTTTGAAAACATACAAATAGCAACACATTTGTTCCCTTTTAACCAAAACTATTTTCATATGTACCATCTCACAACACAGCTGGTTCTGAACACAATTCTTCCCAGTTGACTGTCTTCTTACACTAAAGGTTTAGGTTTCAAAAACATCTCATACTCTTTTTCAGATTGAAGATTTGAGGGGAGAACCTTCTTTCAGAACTACATTTGTGTGGTATCAAAAGGAAAAAAACCTTGATGTGATGGAAACTGCTGGGTGCTGTCATTGTAAAAACTGACTTGTGAGTAGGCTTGTCAAGATTATAAATTCCTAGCACAAACCAGACAAATGCAGAAAAGCTGCATCCTCCTACAGCTCAAGCCTGTAAACATTTGTGTACATGCTTGACTCAGCCACACTGTGTTATTATCACTGATATTAAGGCAAGCAACTAAGTCTGCAGGATCAAAGCATAATTTAAAATAATTATTATAATGCAGGTATGGCAGGCAAAAGAGAAGAAGGAAGAGGGAATGAAAAAAATGCAAAGCATGCTGTGGTAACTGAAGGATAGTTAATGCTGTCTGCTATAAAACCATAAAAAAAGGAATTTTCTCCTCATGTAAAAATATACCCTTAAAATAGGCTAAATGATCAAAAATTAAGCATTTACATTCTTTACCTAGTTCTTTTGATTTTGAAATAATCTGAGCTCCAACTGATGAATCACAACAGTCCAAAGAAGGCACTGAAAAATATAAGGAAAATCATTTCAACTTTTAAAAATGGTGATTTAAACTGAAACTATCAATTTTCCTTCACACAGTTCCATTAAACTCCCTAATTTATCCTGTTGGCAACATTTACTCGCACCTTTAAAATGAAGTGCTTTTCAGTGTCACAGAAGATGTGACTACAAAACAAGCCTGACACAAACTGAAGTTCTCCAACTTCCTAGTGCCAAGAATGGCATTGGAATGGCACTGAACTCAATGGTAAGTGATCTCCTTCTACTGGACCAAGGGCCAAGGAACACACTGGGTGGGTTGGAAAGCAACCTCTACACTAGGCATGATGTTCAGGTTTTGCTGCCTTGAGCATGAAAAATGTGAGGGCTTTGTGGACTGGGTATTGACCAGCAATTCCCCAGGGAGGGGCTGGCACACTGACAGGTCTGCGCACAGGATTGCAGCTGCCTGTGCTGGCAGGGCTCCTGCACAGCACACCTGAGGAGGCTGATATAGCTGAGAACAGATGATACAGGACTTGCTGAAGTAAGACAGGGTAATTCTTATTCAAGATAAGAATATTGATAAATGGAACAGCAGAAACTCAATCTATAATCTTCAGCTTGTGTGCTATGGGGAAGCACAGTGTGCCTGAAAAAATGATCTCAATGTCCTACTACACTTGGCTACCGTTGTTGTGGGTAGAAATGCTCTTCCTACAGAACTGCAATCATGCTTCACTAACCTGTGATGTATAGAACAAATTTTAATATTAGTAGTGACTTCAGAGAGATTATGTAGACAGTAAGTAAAGTGAAAATTAGGCGCTGCTATCTCGTAAACATTGAGAACTAGAATCAGAAAACCTGTTAGTCTGGCATACTTAGCATTACCACACAGGCAAGTTTATTCATACTTTTTTCTTTTTTTTTGTTTTTTCCTAGAAATCATATTCATGCTGAATTTAAGACTTGGATAACATTAGGAGTATTTACTTTGTGTCTGCCACACAAGAGGAGAGCACTGAGGCAGAGCAGCCGTGGGAAGTTCAGTGTGTCACATCAGAATGTGCTGCTGTTGCTGCTGCTGAGCCCTCTCACACCCCTTGGGAGTCAGGGCCAAGACCAGGAAAAGCACAAAAGCTTCCAAGTAACGCTCAAAATGAATACGAAAACTACAGGATGCTTTCTAAGGACATAAGGAAATTTAAGGAAAGTGGAAGTGTGTCTTCAAAAACTACAGTCCTTTAAAAATTTTATGTAAGGTGTAACTAATGTATAGGATACAACCCACAGAAAACTATGCAATTAGTAAATGGAAGAAGCCTATGAGAATTACTCAGAAACTGATACACAAGAGTGGAAGGAAAAAAACAAGGAAGAAAATAAAATGAAAATGAGATTTTTTTAAGAGACACGGAACTGAAAAGAAATAAAAAATATGGGACAAGCTGCAGGATGGAAGAGACTCAAAAGCACTGGATTGAAACAACAGAAAAAAAGGCAGATTTTAAGAACTACTAAAAGTGGAATAAAACATCATCTGTTCATTTAATTGGTTATAATTTTCAAGATGTTTTAAGACTGAGATAGCAATTATTGAATTGGAATCTAAGGTAAACAAAAAATTCAGAAAGACATCCATGAATGGGAATTTGAAATCCTTATTTAAAAGTCAGACAATAGAAAGCTCTTCTAATCCAGGTCAGACTCTGAACAATTTTAACTCTGGAGACTGAAGAGAGTTGAAATGCTCAAATAAACAAGCTGATAGTGACAGAGGTGAGGCCTTCAGAGACCCACTCACAAAAACTGCACAAACAAACCGTGTTTGAAGACAGTATCAAACAGACTTCCAGAAAAGAAGCTAATTAGAGTGCAGATTAAGGATTAAAATCAATAAAGTGGATACCAGGAAAACACAGCACTGTTAGAAAAAAATGTTTAAAGGAGAAAAAAATTAAAATTGAACAAAAAAGTGCTTTCTGAGGCATTCAGCTGCAGTTTAAACAAAATTGTGAAGCTTTTTCGCAAAAGGGTTTAGACGTGCTGAATATTGTGGAGCATTTAGTAGTTTCAGCTGAAAACAAATAATTGCACCAAGTACAATATGATGACAAGACCCACAGTATCAAAAAGAAAGGGGCTGCCATTTGCAAGGCTATAATAGAAAAGAACAATTCTAGGGAGAAATGAAACAGCATAAGAAATGGTTGATGTTCAAATACAGCACTAGCAGAGCACTCATTACTGGGCGCTCGCATAATTGTGTGAATGACACAGGGATTGTTTTGGAAATATAGTAACACAAGAACATTAGAGTTGATGTAATAAATGTGCCAAATGATAGACAAATTCAAAAGTTAATTTTTTAACATATAGCATTACACTGGGCTTGCATCTTGTATTTGTAAAGTACATAGAATTAGGTTTCAGAATGAAGAAAAATTTAATTCTGTTTAATGAAAATGGCACAACAGAGGCTCCCAGCCATAACATGTATCACCAGCAGTGTCGAGCATCCCTGGATCAGTAAGTGATACCAACTCCTCACTGCATCCATGGGTACAGTTACTTGAGCCCCAGGAGGAATAACTGCACAAAGGCAGCTACAGAAACTGCCACCAGATCAGCTGTAACTGGTGACAGACAACCAGGCAGAGCTGGTCCCTTCACAGAGGAACAAAAACAGTGCCAGGGGAGGAGGAAGCTGGACTTTGGATGGAGAGAGGATGGGAGCAAGTGAGGAGAGATGAAATTTGCAGCTGGGGCATGTGATGTACAAGGGCAAATGACAGAAGGCAGGAGAGATGAGCAGATGGTCAAGAACGGCCTGTCCAGGAGTGAATGAGGATGAGGAATGCACGCACCTCTCCTGAATGTTCAGGAATTACAGCACAGAGGAAAAGCTGCTGCTGCCTAAAGCAGCTGTTAGCACCTAGTAATGAGAACTTGAAACAATTTCCTACAGGGCACAGCAATACACTGGGGGACATATGTTATAACTGGAGACTGCACAAGGAGGAACCTCATGGAACACTGATGAGAGATGATTATTTCAAAATAATCCAGGAATGAAGGTTTCTGGTATTCTACTTTGGAGCAAATCTTATCACATTCTGGCTTTTGCCATTTATGTATGTTCAAGAAGAAAAAAACCCCTATTTATCTTTTATTTCTGTTTCCTGAAGAAGAATTTGTAAAATTACTGGATATGATGAGATAGGGAAGAGGTCTCACAAATTTAAAAAAGTTTCCATTTTCTGAAGAAAGTATAATGGAAAATTGTTCTCATTACCTACAAGCTGGAACCATTCACTCTTTACCAACAGTGAACCTACAATGTATTGGTAATTCAGTAAATTGAGGAGCTCTTGCTTCTAGAAAGAATTTGGTTAAAAAGCCTGTAATAACACTTGCAACACATCCATGATACACCAAATGGAATGGGCAAGAACCATCCCAGGAAGAATCCCACAATATGGTACATTTTAAGAAGCTATCTACTGCTAACTAACATTTGTTTCTCTAAGCTTATCAAATGCTAATTCTTCTCCCTTTGAAACAAAAATTTATAGCAAATTTTCAAAGGACTTTTAGAAGAATTAATGAAAGAACAAAACATTTCATATCAAAGTACATGCAGCTATTTCCACGAACATGCATCAAAGCACATATTCAGACATGCAACTGTGCAAATGTGCTCATGTTAGAGAAGTTTTATATTTACTATCTCAAAACAGGAAAGAATAAGCAGACAAACTTGTCTTATTAAAAAAAAAGGTGAAAAAAACCTGCAAAGAAAACTTTGTAACTCCCTGTCAGGTCTTGCAAGTCTTGCTCCTATTTCTCAGAACACAAACCTAAGCAACGTGACTTCATGGAGATGAGCAGGAAGGACTTACTCAGGGGCCAGCTTGTGCCTGGAAATGAAACATCTCTGATACCATCTTGTGAAGTTGTTCTGTCTCACATATCATGGGCTTTAATTATCTCTAAGAGGTAGTTCTGCCAGCTCCAAAGAGAATGGAAGAAAGACTATTTCTTACTTGGATCTTTTTCCTTCAAGTACTCAAAGCTTATTATCAAAATACACAGAAAACTGTGTTGTATCTGCCAATTTCTTGTTTTCTCCACATACAAAACATCTTTCTTTTTGAGTTTTTGAAAGCAGATCTGAACAATAAAGTGACTTGTAGAAATACAGAAGCTTTAGTTATTTTTCTATTAGTGATAAAATGGGTTACTTGGAAGTGCTCCAGCACTGTGTGTAGTTGATCAGGGAGTATATAAACCTCCGAGGTCAGGTCAGTAAGTTACAATTACTGTTGGGATGAGGATATGCCAGTGTAAAGAGACATTAGATGCTCTATTGAACCTCTCTTGGCAGACCTCTTGAACACACGCCTCAGGACATCTTCAATCTTGATCAGGAAAGCCAATCTTACTGACATTCTCTTGGTGAATATGAATATTTCTTGAAACATTTGCTTAGTTCTTGTACGTTCCTCCTACTGTTCTGTGGTGACAGCCCGATAAAGGGTTAATACGAACACTTTACTGTGCTTAGGCTAAAAACAGGAATAGGTGTCAATGTTAAAGCAGCAGAGTGAAGCAGGAACTCCTGTGAGTTGACACGCAGAGAAAACAGACTGGGGATATCACCCTTGCAGCAAGACCATAAATCATGTCACAGGCCAATCTAACTGCTGACAGGCCACTCACAGGAACATTAACCAGCACCATCCCATGGAACCAGATGCTACAAATGTGCTTAAACTGCAGTAACCTCCCTCCTGAAGCACCACTGCCACAGGACTGCAATACACACTGATAAGGCAGGCACTGTCCGTGTTCAGAGAAGTGCAAAGTTCATCAGAAGGAACCGTAAGTTTTAACTAACAAGCAAGTGACAACTCCCAGACAAAAAGTATGGCCAATTCTCTTAAAGACTGCAGCTAGGGAGGGAAGCACTGGTCTGGAATACTGGCAGAGCTGAGGGAAAGGCACTAAGAAAACACAAGGGAGGAGGGAGAAAAACGCTTACAGACACTGATGTTACAGCTACTGCTGCCTCAGCCTCAAAGCATCAAAATATAAAACCTTTTTCTGCTTAGACTCAGTTTTCAGATTCTTCTGCAGTTGTAACGTTAGAGAACTGGGCTTTCTTCCTTCCACTTGACAAAGTGAGATGCCTTTTACCCTTTCAATACCAAATTCTTTTAGTCCTTTATCCGTATCTCCAATAACTGTACCCAGAATTCCCCATTAGGTTTCCTCTGGCCTTGCAGCCAAATCATTAGAGGGTGTGAAAGAGCTGAGGACATTTCCATCAGGGGACAAACAGCAGAAATCTTACTTCTCCCATGAGCCAAATCTCCACCAGCGACAAGAACCGTAACACATTCCCAAGCCTATTTATCGCAGTGTGCAATCCTGCCATTGGTTTCGATCGTGTCCTTACCGTTTGTTGGTGGTATGTATGGCCTACAAATGGAACAGTCAAAACCCATATCAGCTATGTTTTCCACTTCCTCCTCTGTGTTTAAGTTCTGACAGATTGCATGCATCCATCTAGAAATTAAGTGGGGGAAAAAATACAATTTAAAGGAAATATGTGGTGTTTTAGGAGACCCAAACATCAGCCTATGGTCCAAGTAAACGTGATGTAGTGGTTTAGTTCGAATTCTTTTAGGGAGAAACCACAGAATCAGGTTTTCCATATACAGCATCCCCTACAGTGGTGTGTGTTACATACTGTATATGGAGTAGGAGATCACCTATTTCCCTTTACAGGAAAGAACTCTATAAAACAATGTCCCAGACCAAACATGTTTTAATATTATAAATTTCTCCCTGTATTGCAATAGTTTCATACAATGTAATCTAGATTTAGCCTCCCAACAATAGTCTTGTGAGGTAAATACTTTTATTTTTACAGGACAGGGAGGAAGAGACATGGAGTGATTAATTAATTTGCCCAGAGTCAGATAGTTAAGTCTGTGGTACAACTACAAATGAATGAACTACTAAAAGACTTCTGAGACTCAGTAATCCAGTGTTCATTATCACAAGACCATTCCCTTCATCTTCATGATTTTACATTAAGGGTAAAAATTAAAATAAGCCTTAAAGAGGAAAAACCTGCAAAATATTAGAAATCCTTACCGATCACATTGTCTGCACTGAATTATAAGCTCCTCGTCCCTGTATGTGCGGCAGCAGATTGGGCAGGTGGACAAACTTGCACAGGGAGCACACTGTGTGTAATTATTTTGCCATTCACATCTTAAACCTGGAGAAGTTGCTCCACAGTGTCTGCACCAAACACACCTGCAGAACAGACAAAATGATGCATTACTTTCAGTGCACAGGAAGATCATTTTGTGGTTTTTCTCCTTAGAATCTGGTGAGTAATTAAGTTTTAACTTCGTCTAACAACAAATGTTTAACAATATTTTTAATACTTCTTAAACAAAATTCCTAATGAAGAATTCCCTTCAGACTGCAGAAACAAGCAGACTGGTCTTTGCAACAGCTCAACAGGTCAAAGGAATTCCTGCTTCCAGTTGCCATTCACTTTTAGATCCGGAGACTTAATCATATGAGAGGTCTAGTCTGCTTGTGTTTCACCCAAGCAAACCAAGTGGCTTTAAGACGGTTTTATTTTGAGAACAATTTGGTGAAGCAATTACTAATTTTTCCAACCGAACACTGGAATGAACATTCCAATGGATGTAAATTAGGAATTTTTTTTCGGCTAAGATTTTCAAAGGAAAAATTTTGTCCACCTCCACTTATGTGGTTTTTGGCATGAAGAAGCAGTACTAAGAGGAGATAAGAGTTTCCCTAAAAAATTGATAATTGAATGAAACAATTCAAAAGTATTTTGTTTGCTTTGTTTAATATACCTGACTTAGACACAATTAAAATGTTATTACAGTTCAGTTGACATTACAAACACGAAGTGACAGGGAGAAACAAGAGGCCAGCAGTCAGTGCTCCTCACCCCAGCCCCAAACACACCATTTGCACTTCCAGCCTCCCTTTGGAACAGTCTGCAGGGGCGGGTCCAGGCAGTAGGTGTGGTAGCTGATGTCGCAGTCATCGCAGAGGAGGAGCCTCCCTGGGTCTGTGGCTTTCCCACAGGCTTCACACACTGTGCACTCCAGGCACCTCCAACCTTTGCTGAGCACCACTTTAGTAATCTGCAAAAGGCAAGGTGAAGGTGATTTGAAAACTGCTCTATGAAGTGTGGTCAAGGTATGAATGAAGGTCTGGAGCCCAGGATGCTCCTGTGGGAACATCACCCACATCACACGGGGCTGTTTGTCACTCAAGACTTTCTGGAGCTTCAATAACAGAATCAGTAACAAGATCAAATAGAAAGAAACCATCCTCCTTTCTAACCTTTGTAAAAATGGGTGAAGTGTTTCCCTTTTTCAGTCACTCCACCTGGCTGCCATGACTTTTCAAATATCATAGAGTGGCTTGGCAACTACATCAGTCAATTCCCTCAGGATTCTGGGATGCACCTCGTCAGGTCCCAGAGCCTGATGTACATTCTGGTTCCTCAAGAGGTCACAGACCTGATCTTCTCCTGTCATGGTGTGACCACAATGACCAGTGCGGGGGTTTTAGTCATCTAAAGCAAAAAACTGACTTATTGTAGTTAATATACAATGTAAGAGTAGTATAGAAACATAAAGTCACATTTATAATTGCATGAAACACGCATGTGGCATTTTGCACAGTACGTGTCAAAAAAAGTTTTGTGACATGTTTAAAAAAATCTCACTTTAACAAAGATATACTTACAACCAATGAAGAGTGTACAGAGTATACACTGCAGAAAATAGCTTATTTTGTACTTGCTAGGTCATTTCATACCATTCAAATTTAATTTTCACACATTCTCCCCTGACTAATGAATGTAAAATGTATTAATTAACCAGTCCAACTGCTGTCAATTCTGACAGCCAACAGGCAAATTGAAACAACTAAACCTTATGCCCCTAGTAAATGAAGACGCAATATGATTTTTTTCTTTACTTCTGCTTGTGTTTAGGTTTTAAGCTTATATCTCAAACTGTTATTTTAACCAACTGCTGGATAATCAGTGCTATTTATGGTTGTGAAATTACAAAAAGGTTAATTTCTCTTGAGGCAATGCATACTATAAAGTGACATTTAATTAAAGTCTTTCACAAGTCGCATACAAATAATGGTCACATTAGCTTATGAATATCTAACAAGTTAATGACTCCCCTAATTACCACAAAACCAAAGGCAGCATAGTGCTATTAAAGTACAATATGGAAACAGTGCAATCAAGTGATTGTTTTTTATGTAACAAAAGCACTCACCTTAATACTGACACAGTATGGATGGTAACACTGACCACACTGAGAACAGGCAAGCAACCTGCCCTCAGCACCTTGGCCAAAACTGCCACAGACTACACACATATCCTGCAATGAGAGAGAACAGCAGACATTCAACATGTGCCAGACACTACACTCTGAAGACATAAAATCCAACTAGCCTGGTCCATAATTTAACACCTAACAAGGACATTCATTCACTTTTTTCTAATTAAAAGTCGGGAAATCAAATTAAAACACAGCAACTATTATCCTGACCTGATGGAGAGTGAACTTGTCACTGTTGGAGAAGAGGACAACTGTATTATGCATCGAGTTTTCTTCCTCATCTTTATTAGATGAAATATCCATAGTTGTGACCTATTAAAAACCACAAAATATAAATAGTAAGCACATCACATTTTCCAAGACATGAGACAAGATGAAACGTTCTCTAAATATGTTAGAAAATAGAAGCTTTGCAAATATTTATTCATATAGTATGGACTTTCATAAAAAGCAACCTACCTAAGAAATTAGTACATTAATTCACATCAGGACAAGCATCATCAGTATTTCAGTTTTACATACACATTCTCTCCCTCTCTTTTGTTCCCCTTTACACATTATTCCATTGCACTTCAAGATGGAAATGGAAGGAAAGAGATATTCTAAGAAAAAAATCACTAAAAAATTTTCATATTGTGCCCAGTCTGGTCTGTTCCCTGCATATAAACACTAAAGTTCTTCTTATCAACAAGTTAATTGCAGTGACATTCTTTTGAGTATTAATTCAAAAAGCAATTGGAGAAATATAATTTGTCCCATATTGCCTAAAATGTGGTTTAGCTAATGTTCCAAGTATGTTAGAGGAATAAGCCAGACTTCTTAAGTTACTTGCTGTAAGCAGTTTCTTTATGAGGCTTATCTATCTTGACCATAAAAACTTGCACTGAACTTGAAACAGCTGGTTTGATCTCAATCCATAAGTTCTTACTGGAGACAGTAATTTTCTTTTTGATCAAGAGATTGTTATTCTGACCTGCCCTTTATTAATTCAGCATATACATGCACATACAGCTTCTCAGGAAGAGAAACAAGGAAAAAAGACCTTAGCTGTGTTCTGACTTTCATGCAAATCTTGTTATGCAGAATTTGCTATCCATGAATTTAAACTAATAGGCCCAACTATTTGCTCTCTGATCCAGTAAGATAAGGGCACACAGTTCTATATAACAGATAAAATGCATGATAGAGAAATACAACCTTGTTTTACCAGCTGTTCCAATTTATAAATGTGGATTATTTAAAATATAGTATAAGTCCTATACAGAGACTTTTGTTTAAATAATAATTTAAATATTTTACAAATACAAACATCACTCTAGGGACAAATGTAAATATCATTACAAGAGCTACAGAAAACCTTCTGATACACTGTTGTTGAAATTCAGCATTTACTGAGAAACTGCTAAAAAGGGTATATTGTTAATGTGTTTTAATTACCCAAGAGTTGAGAGCATTGCAGCTGTAACTAACTAGTTAACCAAAAAAACACCTGAA
Organism: Pithys albifrons albifrons; assembly: GCF_047495875.1. Taxonomy (NCBI): domain Eukaryota; kingdom Metazoa; phylum Chordata; class Aves; order Passeriformes; family Thamnophilidae; genus Pithys; species Pithys albifrons. The sequence continues at coordinate 7,434,868 of NC_092464.1, forward strand.
ACACTTTGACATCATCAGGGAGAGAAATTCCCTTGCTTGCCTTTCGACAGGTTCCACAAAGTTCTTGGAATTGCTTGCATATACAAAAGAGCAGAATTTGAAGGATTGAAAATATTCCCATTTCAAACATTTATCTGGCAACAGGCTGATCTCTAGGTACTGCTTTATAACTTTTACCCTTCAAGACAGCCACATCTTTGCTCTGGAACTCCGAAAGTTCCATGTAGTTGATGACTCAAAGGATCAAATTTCAGAAGAAAATCATGGAGACTCCTGTCCATTTTGTATTTGTAGCAAGTTACCAAATTCACTCTATCCCTGGGGTCAGTGAAATCTGGTTGATGCAACTTCTTTACCAAATTCTTTTGGCCAAGTCCTTCACCAATGCTACTTAAAAAAAGTTAAACTGACAGAATTAGAGGAATGGTCTCTGCACTGACACAAGACATAAGATAGAGAGCAGAATAAATTCTCAGTTTTCTATGTGGGAGAACTGCACTAGCAGAAACCTGACAGGGCATGTGCTGTTCAACACACTCGTGTGCAATCTGAAAAATCAAGTGAGAAGCAAGGTGACAAAGCTTGCCAACAGAATTGGGGTGTTCCGAGTAATAAGCCCCAAAAGACAACTGTAAGGAACTGCACAAGAGCTTCACAAAGCTGAGTGCTGGGCTATAAAATTGCAGATGAAAAGTCCACAAAGTAAAGAAATGAACATGACAAAAGAGCTCATAAGGATAATCAAAAATATGGTGTAGCTTCCATATAAGAACAATTCAAAATACTGGTATTGTCCAGACTAGCACAACAAGAGTGGAAGAAAAAGGAGAAAAATTATGGAAATCTATAGAAAATAAGGGGCATGGATGGAGGAGGTGAATAGAAAACAGCCCTCCACTGCCTCTTCTCTAAGAGCACTAAGAGGCAGGCAACTAATTCAGAAGGCAGCAACTTAGAACGGCAGGCCAATGAGATGAAGAACTGGAAAAGGTTAATATGGTTTCCAAAAATGAATGGGCAGACCCATGAAAGAAAGCTCCAACACAAGCAGCCCACAACAAATACACCATCTCCTGCTCAGCAAGTCTTAAAGTCAAAGTGTTGAAATGTCTCCTCCTGTTCTATCGTCCTCCCCCAGCACTCAGTTTGGGTCCAGTGAGCAGAAGAACCTCTGCTCTGCCCTCCTATGGCTGCTGTGACATTCTCATGCACAAACCTTGTTTTCCCATTCTGTGTTGTTCCAGTGAGTGCTGCCTTTAACCAGCCTGTTTTCCATGCAAGAAAATGGAAGGAATATTTAAAACTCCCAATAGTTGTGTATCTTCAAGTGGCAAAAGCAGCATAAAACTGCCTCAGGTCCATCAAGCTGTGGTGTTCTAGTTCTTCATCACCAGCAGTAACAGCCAGGCTTTATCAAACACCCTCTGATTTTCAGTTGGTTTATGAAGTATTTTAATACAAGAATTATAGATGAATAAAATTATGTTACAACAATAGACTACAGCATGACTTTAAAAACAAAGCTCTTACCCCTGGGATGACTACAGTGCCAACTCCATTCTTCAGCTTTGATCTGCCTCTGCCACCTCTCCCTGAAAGACCAGCCCCGCGTGGTCTGCGCTTCCCTGGGAATCCTGAGCCACGGCCCTGTGCAATGCAAGATAACAATATAAATGCATCCTGAAGTTCTTTTGTGCTATGGGATTCAAACTTGTTCAATGCATCTAGGGGAAATCATAAGTAAAAGATCACCCTGTGATTTCAAGTGAAAATGAGCCCATGAGGCCACAGCCATTAAATCACTGCATAAATCAGTATGAAATACCTTGAACTACTTACATGGCATAACATGATCACCTTTATCACCAGTGAGAAAGCAGCCAAAACCAGGACTGTTTATTTTTTGCTCAGGAATAACTGGAAATATAGACTTTCCCCCCTCCCCCATTGCAAAGTTTCCAAAATAAATCTTTTATTCTGTGATTCATTTTTATTTTCTTTTTAAACAGTCAGCTCAGACAGTCATGGGACTTCTGAACAGGGTCTGGACACTTGATTACTTGTAACCATAGATGTTTTTCTTCTGCTATGAATAATCAAGCCAAACCTGGAATTTATTAGGATGCAATGCTGCTCCCAAAGCAAAGCAGGAGCTGGCTCCACAAAACTCTCTTAATTCAGCAGATACAGAGAGAGCTTTTTATTTTAATTCTACCAATTACACTGAGATCAATATTTCCCACAATGGGAAGGTTCTTTTACACGATATCCACTTATTTTTAGACAGGTTCTTTTCTCCCTTCCTTATTAAAGATGCAGCTGCACAGTTGCAATGTTGTGCTTTGGATTATTCACAGTATGTTCAACTACAGTTAACTTTTGGAAAAGCAAGTACGTTTTTAATAATAATTACCTGTTATTCATACTGTGACTTGGTTTAAAGTGTTTGGGTTTGTTGTTTTGTTTTGGGTTGGGTTGGTTTGTTTGGTTTATTTCAAAAGGAACTAAGCACAAAGAGGATTCCTAATCCTCCTTAATCAATTCCAAAGAGAAAAAGAATATATTCACAACATCCCCAAATTCTGGCTGGTACTACCAGACATCTTTACAATGTGTTTCAGAGCCTCTAATCAGTCATATACCTTTCCTACTATGAAATAAGCAATGACATTATTTACTGCATTTCAGATTTGTGGATAACCTCAGTTCCTCATACAGCCTGACTCATACAGAGTATCTAGATATGGTGCCCATATCCAAATATTTGCTGTAAAATACCTCTGATACCAAGGCAATCCCTCCCATAAAGCAATGCTGATGGAACAACAAAGCTCCCTGGGGACCGTGTCCCCAACAGACAAGAACAGTTTTTACTGATGGAGACAGGAGTTCCCTGGATGGAAAGCAGCACTATGGGCTTGAAATTCCCTATACTATTTTTCAAATATGCCACCTTCTGCTTTAAAGAAGATACAGAAGTTTATGACCATAATTAAAGAGAGAATTCAAGGATCCCAACCTTAAAATTTTATGAACATCCATTTATTAATGAAAAGAGAAATGAAATTACTCTCACACAATGAGGTAATATAACACACTGCTATCTGAGGAGTGAAAGGAAAGATGCTACTGAAGGCTGAGGTATTTACATGTACTGAGGTGAAACAAAAAAATTTGTCCTTAGGTATCTATGGAGTTAATACACATCCACACACAGCACATACAAGCATCAATTTTCTAAGATGTAAACTCTTCTGACATGTTTCTTATTTTCTGTTTCAGACCAGGTATCAGTATTGTTATTTTCACAGAACTAGTAACAGGAATAAACACATACTTGTATCAATGTTAATGCTGAATATTAAGCTGAAAATTAATGTTTGAAGCAGCAAACTCTAAGCTGATGTCAAATTAAAATAAAATTAGCATGAGAGTTAAGGTGAGATGAACATAAATCATTGGGAATCTACAACAGTTTGCCAATGCCATCATTTGGCTTTTTTTGGCCTTTATTTAACGAAATAATTCCACTTAGTTTGTTCAGGTGTTTTTAATGGTAAATGTCACTGTGGATACAAGCTTTGGTCCATCTAATCAGATAGCAGAGTTGTTATTTATTCCCCCATCAGCCAGAAGTGATGTCACTTTGAATGTACTCTGCAAGATTTCTCCACAGCAACAAACCCAAGCCATTCTGCAGATCTCTGCTCCTCTCTGTGCCTGGCTTACCTCACTGCCAGTCTTAAGGACATTTTCCTTCTCAGGCAATTTATTTTGACAGCTATGTAAAGCCAACCACAAAAAGTTATGTACTCAACACACACAAAAATTGGGCAATACAAGCTATTCTTTGCCATTGAAAATCAGGGCAATGCCATCATACTGTATACTCTGGAAAACACACATTTTTTAACCTGAAAGATCCAGAGATTCAATAAATTTTAGAGGCCTTAAACAGTAATAGAATGGAAGATTAATTCAGTTGTGAGACACAGAATTTCATCACTAGTCTCTACAGCAGAAAGATAGCAATGAATATGTGAAAATAAATTCAAGTTATTTACCACTTTGATGCTCCAAATGGCACTGCCAGGAAGCTGTCTGGATTTAAAAATGTCCCGACCTTCTGAAATGTCTGGGGACCAGGAAGGTGGGCTCACTGTATTATTGGTACTCCAAGCCCCCTAGGATACGGTAGGTGAGAAAATAGATGTATAAAACTTTGCAACATAAAAAAAAAGATTAAAAAAAAAGAAAAAAGCAGGCAAAAAAAATACAAAAAGCAAAGCACATGCAGGCATAGACATTTCTACATTAACTTAAGTAGACAATTAGTTCACTGAGTGAGAGGAAGATGGGAAATTTTTAGGTTCTCATTCAAGCAGACTCTAAAACAAATATTAACCTACAACTGATGGTTAAGTACAACAAAATGAGTTTTATAAACAAAGCAGAATACAAATTGAAAGTGAGCAATCATAACAACGAATTACGTCCCTAAGTTAAATTGCATCAATGAAGACGACAGTACTTTGAGGTGATAACATCCCCTTTTATACCCCAAATCACATTTTGAAAGAAATGATGGCCTTTGTTGACTTTTGAGACTAAACTACCCATAACCACAGCAACAAGCATGTCAAACAAAAGGAATATGAATAAACCACTGGATAAAGCAAAAGAAAAATAATCATGGTAATCAACAGGCGCCTCTTTCCTGCATGTTTGCCATAAATAAACCATTATAAAATCCCACAGACAATTTTTTTTACCCCAGTGCTTTCATGTTATGCTATGGTATCACCTTTTAACATGTTACTATATACATGTAATAATATACAGCCTTATGGGGTACCTACAAACTCTTTCTAACTAATTGATTATTATCCCTACTTATAGTGTTCCCATCATGGTGAGCTATTGTGTAACTCTTACAAGAAATGAGACAAAACAAGAAGAAAATACTAAGACAGACAAGAAAGAAATTGCTGAAGTTCCTCATAGACATTAATAACCGTAGAACACTTTCTTGAACCTCAAATAAAGACTGGAGGAGACAGACATAATAAATTTAACTTCAGTCCAAATGTACACTTTAGAATAGTTAAATACATTTCCCCAATTCTAGATTTGTGAGAGTAAAAAATATTGAATACCAAGATGAGAAGTAAAGCAGACAAAAAGTACAAGTTTACCTTCTCGAGAATGCCATTCAGCAGCAGAACCACAGGGATGACATGGAACAACCTCATGCATACTAATGGTCCCAACTATTCACACAGGCATAGCTGCTCACATGGGCAAGCCCAAACATATTTACACCTCAGAATCCTGGGCTACACAATAATAAACTTTAAGGGAAAAGAGATAGCTTTGCAAAATGTGGAATTTTTCTTTTACTGAAATGAAATTTCTCCTTCAAGAATGTGTGGGAAAAGTCATCAAAATCTCAGGCTGTAAAGAGCTGCCTCACTAACAGCCACACTGACTGAAAATAGGGCTGTCCCTCATCTCATTCCAGGTCAGAAGGAGCAGGGACAAGCCTTCCCAATCCATGCAGGGCTCATTCTGCTGATGAAGGTGAGCATCAGCCAGCACCTCCCATACCCTTGAGCAGGTGAGGGAAAGCTCAACAGATGCATGCAGAGCTGGGTGGGCTATAACCTACACTGCTCAGTGAGCTCAGTATCCAAACTGGCACAATAGAGCCTAAGGAAAGTGCACCAGTGACCTAACAGCCTAATTATGCACCAAAGTCATGCGTGAAAAGTGCTAACATTTGGTAAAATCCACAGTGTGGACATGCTGGTATTCAGTATAAATCTGCTTTCCAGGAGGTTAGCCTGCCTGCATGGGAGAGGGAATATAGACAATCCAGCACCAGAAAAATAAAACCTGACAGTTCTACCACACACCCTACAAACTGCTCAGTGCCCAGACAACCTGTGTGTTTTTAACTGCCCATCACCCTCTCCCCTCTGCCAAGTTGCTTCTAAAATCCACTCCAGCTGAGCTGCCAATGCCAGCACCTGCTCACCCTCAGCTGGGTTAAAGTGGCTGTGCTGCATTAAATAGTTTAGATTTCAAGATTTTGCTACCCCAGTTTTTTGCTTGACTTCAGAGAGATGTCATCACAAGACAACCCAGCAGATCAAAAGGCTCACTGGCCTCTAACAGGGAACCTTTAGCACCTGCACACCCAGACAGGAACAGAAGTCCCTCTTCCCACCCAGGACACAAACCCATGGCACAACAGGTGCACCAGGGCAGAAATGGGGGCAAGGCAAGCAAAATGCCCTGGACACAGAGGCTGGTTACACCTATGGACACACCAGTTAGCAACTGCATCTGTAGCAATAGGAAATTCACCTTATTATACTAGCCATAGCAAATAACAGTCCATTTTAGCAAGGTAAAGTTAAAACATCCATTGAATTTTAATTACAGTTTCCCTCATACTTTTAAAATTAATAATGTATAGTAAGTAACTGCTCTCATAAAATGGCAACTCAAAATCTGTAGAGTGACACAAAGAAAATCTGTGTATCGTAGAAACAATCTTTACATCAGTCTGTAAGGGAGGCAACATGTTGACTGAGGGTCAAAATCTGGATCTTAAACATGCTGAAAATACTTCATCAACAACTAAAATTACCTACTCTTATTAGGGAGACTTTTTTGTCCTTTTAAGAAGATACACTTTTCTAGTGATGAAGGTTATTCAAAAGATTTAAAAGCTAAATGAACATTAAATCTGAATATGAAATATTCAGTCTTGCAAAACAAAATGAATTGTATATGATTCATGAACCATACTGTTGAGAATTAAATTGGAAATTTAATCCAATTTTTATTGTAGATCAGAACAATTTGAATTCTTGGTCAGATAAACTTAATTAAAAACAGACACTTCCACAACACCACGAACAAATGAATTACATCAAAGAGATGCATTAATTATATTTTGGCTTTTAATTAATGCCTATTACCACACAACACTGAAGAGAAAGTTCTATTCAGTTCATTTACATCAGAATCCCAGCAATTATTATGTACTGTGACAGAAACAGGAAGTCCTAACTCTCCATCATATTCTTGAGTCCTCAAAATTGAACAACACAGCTGCAAGTAAATTATAACAAAAGGAAACCCAATGTCAGCAAGGGTCAGGAGAGCTCACTAAATTACCCCTGACTGTGTTTAGCTGCTTAACGCTTTATGAATTCGACTGCAATCACAAGTGCACAAAGCTGGATTTGCAATTTAATATTTAATGTAATTTTAGGCTTGTGAACAAACTTTAATCAGTTCAAAATATAGCTCCCCTCATTAAAGGAAAACATCCAACCACCAAGTATAAAACCCATAACAAAAACTAATCCTTGAAAAAGACTTTTTCTGATCTTTTTTCCAAAATCTACCTCTACAACATACTCAGTGGTACCATGTAAGAGCAGACAGCAAAAGAGCCATAATATCCAAGAAAGGACATACATCCAAACCCATCACAGTGCTTTGCATTTTGTGATGTAATTTAAAAAAAATCTCTTAAAGCACCTACAAATATGCAGCAATAGTGACCACCAGTATCTTCATGATGAAAATTAAATACCTCTAATCCTGGTAATTTTTTTTAAGGAACACACTCTATAATAATACTAAAATAATACTTACAATATAACACCACCAGTAGAAGTTTATTTTCTATTCAATATTATCCTACAGAACATTCTCAACTCTGTGCACCAGCATTAAAATGCCACAACTTGTAATTGCTTTCCATTTGACTTTATCTTGTGCTTTCAGCACACATTGCCATAGCAAAAATACCTATTTCAAACTTGTTAATTCAGGCATACAGAATACACCCAATGGCATTTAATGTATTCCCCCACAGAAAAAAAAAACTATACATTTTCCTTGTGAAGATTTATTTCAAACTAGATGTATGTCAGATTAGTCACTAACAAACTGTGATGGTAGTTCCTTTTAAGACTGCTGCTTCAGAAAAAAGGAATATGATAATGATTAAACAGAGGCCTGTCCCTGGCATAAATCTTCAGTCTACAGGCAAGGGTGGAGAATCTGCATATTCCATGGAAAAGATACTGCACAGACACCACTCCAAGGACAGCACTATAAAAACTTTACACACTGGCAGCTCCTAGTGAGTATCTGTGACCTGTGAACAACTGAATTCCACATAGATGTAAAAATTATTTTGGTTTCAATATGGAATAGGGTAGCAGAAAAAGAAAGAAGACAGCCCATGGAATAAACCCAGAGGAAGTCAGGGAGGGCCTAAGCCTGGCAGGTGGAAGATCCTCTCATGGCTGTATGCAGCTCACCTATAGCTGAAGGTATGGACAACATGGTATCCTGAAAAATACTGCCAGCAGACAGGCACTTTGCTGACAGGAGCTGACACAGAGAAAAACCCACATTCTCCAAAGTGGAATAAGCTTTTACCAGCCAAGTCAATCCATACCAGCATTACTGTACCCACATATTGATTTATACACAGCTGCCCTTTTGGTGAGAAGACACATTTTCCCCTGTTGCTTCCAACCAAAGTTGGGATGTCTGCAAAAATTCCAGGGGGCAGATGGGTGGTGACAGCAGCAGCACTGATGGTGCAGCCCTGAAAGAGACTCATGAAGCCTTTTTAAGCACAGAATTGTCTTCACCATTCGTGAGACAGATCTTAGTCCTGTCCAAACAAGAACGATGTGGTGTTGCAGACACATCACTAAAGTAAACCACTAATACCCAACACAGGAAGTCACTCCAAATCATGCAGAACTTTGGATTCAGTAGTGAAACAGAACAATCATTCAAATGCATTTTATTCACAGTTGTATTAATAGATTCTGAAGAAAGGGCTAATAATTCATCCTTCTGCCCAGTACATGGCATTAAATTTAACAAGAACAAATCCAAATCAGAAACTATTCCTCTCCATGGATTCCCCTGACTCCACTGAAGCATGTGTCTTATAAAATTGAGGAGCAATACATTCAGGATACAGAGAATTTTTTTTTCTTATTCTTCCTTATATGAGTTTCACAAACCCATTGTAATGGGTATTTTATTGCATTTTTTAAACAGGAAAAGGACATTCCAACATAGTAAGCTTCTAGGAGAAAATGCAGGTTATTACCATCCATGGAAACTGGTTAATGTTGGCTTGTCTTTGGGGTTCACAGATAATCAGACTCTTTATGAAGGATCTATTATAAATCAGGGAGGTTGGACCAGAGGAGCCAGTGTGGTCCCTTCCAGCCCCACCCATTCTGTGATTCTGCTTCTGCTCCTAACCACAAGTCTCCAAACAAAATTACTGTTTTCAGCAAAAATAATAATTTTTTAAAAGTTCCCCCCAGAATAAAATTAAACCAATTTCTATCTGCAACCCAAGGACATTTAAATACATGCCTTACAAGTTGTGGATTTGTCCATTTACATCTTGCTCAATTATGATGTGTACACCTTACTGCACAGTGACCTAGAAAATGTAACTGCAGCACAGCAAACACAGAATTCCTAAGCTAAGTGGAAACAGAAGAAAGGTCCCTATGATCAACTTGGTGTTAGAAGACTACTACTACATACAAGCTTTTTCTCTTTTTCGATTTTAAAACATTTGTAAACCACAGGACAGATTATCTCAGGGGAGCCCTTACAGTTCTCCACAACTGCCTGGAAGGAGGTTGGGTCTCTTCTCCCACGGAACAAACGACAGGACAAGAGGAAACAGCCTCAATTTGTGCCAAGGGAGGTTTAGGTTGGATATTAGGAAATATTTCTTCACTGAAAGGGTTGTCAAACACTGGGACAGGCTGCCCAGGGCAGTGGTGGAGTCACCATCCCTGGAGGGATTTAAAAGATGTAGATGTGGCACTGAGGGACATGTTGTAGTGGTGGACTTGGCAGTGCTGCGTTAAGGGATGGACTCAATGACTTTGAAGATCTTTTCCAAAATAAAAACTTCTATGACTTTGTGATTTAACATCACAGCCAGAATTTTGTGTTACACCTCACTTTTGTAACTCAATTCAACTCAGTTTTGTGTTACTTGCACCACATATTAGGAGGTCAATGTCTATATTATACATGGAATATACAAATACTTTTACAGACTTTTTGTTTGTTTGTTTTTAAGATGTGTATCTGTTCTGCTACAGGCATTTACAGCTGGGCTCAGCCTTCATGTTTTGCTCAGTAGGTTCTCTGGTGGTTTGCTGATTTAACCAGAATCATGATGCTGGTTCCTATGCAGAGCAGGGGTGAACAGCACTTAAAAATAAAGACAACTCTTACTACAACAGGAAAGAAGAGAGATAAACTTCTGCAACGGAAAACCTGAATTCATTTTAGACTGCCTAAGAACATCACCTCTTTTGAGTCTGCATGATCAGTCTAAGAAAATAAAATTAATTTTTAAGACAGTATGAAGAAAAATTATTTTTATACATGTTGTATAAAAGGGCAAATAAAATCCCCAGAGATAATCTAAAACCTTCCAAATTTCATTCCTTGTTTTATGTTTGTTGCCTTTATTATATACTTTTAACCTTTCAGAACACTCTCTCATATCTTTTGTAACAACCAAGAATTGAGCCCTTGGGTGACATATAAAAATGGATAGGATTCTGCAATATATAAAAATGCTTTTTTAACACTAAGTTCAGAAAAGCATGAAAACATCAACCTAGAAGTCCAAAGGACTAAAAATTAATTGGGATGAGAAACAAAATATAAGACCAATTTGTCACACTGACACACTTTCTGTATAGAAATTTGCAAACATGAAATGGAATACTCTGGATTCACAAACCATCTTCCTCAGAACAATAGAACTTAAATAGAGAACAAGATGTTGCAGAAAGCGACAGACCTGAGGATTCTATCACTTATCAAATTTAATCCTAGTCAAAACCACAATGATTTGTACAAGCCACTTCTTGCATGGTATTTGCTAATGTAACAAAACCACAAAATTATTTACCACATCATTAGAAATGTCAATCAAGAAAGTATCTGGCAGCAGAATGGAAACAAGAATTGCAACAGGTTCTTCTATAAAGCCAGTTTAAGAAACTTTAACACACTTTGAAAGTACTAGCCAAAATAAATGCTTACGTGAAAAATATTAAGAGGTAAATTAAAAGGCCCAGCATTGTGTATATCTGCATTTGTAGCACATGTATGACAAATACAACAAATATTATTTTAGTTTGCTCAAACCATGAGCCAAAAGAAAACCTTCTCACTAGAGAACCTTTATGATGGTTGACCTTCCAATTATTTACCATGACATTTACTCCTTGAAGAAATAAACCACACAATCACTTAGGAGAATAAAAGTATGTTGTAAGAAACAGGTGAATTTGATGCATCATACTGAAATTTGAACTATGTGCTTCCTAAGTGTATAAGGAAACCTTGCACAGCCTTACCTGTCTTGATCTGGGTCTTCCCGGAGAAAACTTGCGCTTGGTGATGGCTGGTTTTCCCATGCCAATTTTTGGAGTGACTGATATGTAAGTTGTTGGGAGAGCACTCCCAGCAGAGGAAGGCAGTGCTGGGGGCTGGCTGTGCTGGACATCTCGTGCAGAATGCAAGTCTAGTGAAACATCTGGAGAGGAAGACACGTTTGTCTTGTTGATATTAACTGATGGGGGAAGTGAGGGGCAAGTCTCAGCTGGTGATTTTATGGGTTTGTCTCCAAGCGGTGAACTATTTGCAACACCTTCATTTGAAGTAGTTTCTAATTCTAGAAGAGCTGGTGCTTCTGGCTTTTCATGAGTTTCTCCTTTTTCTACATCTTTTTGCACATTTATTATTTCCAGTTGTTGTTCTACAGGGATAGAAGCATCTCCTTTGCTTTCAGTCTCCATTATTTCTGGCGTCACAGTTATGGCCTCAGGTACCAAACACAGAAATCCAGAGTCTACTGTGGCCACCTCTGACACCTCCACACTCCCTTGTGGCAGCTGTGTCTGTTCACTATGTTTGTCTAAATCCTGCTGTGGTACAGCTTGAACATCTTCCATCACTTCCATCATTTTCCCAGTCTGACTGTCACCAGATGCTGGTGTCTTTTTAGGAGACATTTCCATTTCAGCTGAATTAATTTCAACAGAGACATCTGCTTCCAGTTGTGTGGTCTTTTCTTCTGGTGATATGTCTGTAACTAAGTACAACCATATTAAAGGCTCAGTGTGAAAAAGAAAAAACTTTCACTGGTGTACTGGCAACAAATATACTTGATACACATCAAACATGCCAAGGGCATATCACTTTACTTAAGTGAATTTAATATGTAGCTTAAAATAGACTTCACAAGTATCTTTCTTTACACCTATGTTTATAGTAATCTGTTTTCAGTTCATCATTTTTCTTCCCTGAAAACACAGAAGAGTAGACATAAGGAAGTAGACACCAGGCTAATTTTTGAAGAACTGAACACACATTTCAAGGTAGGCAGCCAAAAGTAGCTTCTCCTTTATAATTTCTGTGTTTAAAAAAATATATGCTTTCATAAATTAATGTATTTTAAGCTACTGTCCCAACATTTCAAAAAAGCAAACAGCTAAGGAAGAACAGGACAAGTACAAATAAAAACATTTCCCTCCTAGTACTCTTTCAGACTCTAAAATCACGTGAAATGAAAATCGTTGATGCTGCTTTTTAATTCACTGATGTCTCACAGATTTCTTTCAAAAATAATTGTCTAGCCTTCCCTTGAACCAAATCAAGCACCTTTTATTCACAACCTTCTTCACTAAGTTCTTGTTCCACTCCTTAAAGAACCACATTCTTGGCTCTGCATTTGGCTTCTCGTATCTTCCTTTGATGGGCCTTGATTCTCTTACAGGCCACTTACTTTCTATTACATTTCATGTGTCTTTTTGATAAAATATATTTATTCCCAGAACACAAATTATCAGTTACTGTCAGAATTTTTTTATTAAATAAATTATCTTTCACTTAAAAAGGGAAAAAAAAAGAACAGGAAACCTTTAAGCACAGATACTAGTGGAGTTACAACCATGAAGAATATAAATTGAAAAAGAAAAAAAGAAAGAGAAAAAAGAGGAAAAAAATTTAAAAAATGTGCCCCAAAACACACCAGGGGAAATGAAACCAATCCAGCTATTGCAGCTACAAATAAAAAACAAAAAAGCCATGGAGAGGAAATGTGAGTGACTGTACTTCAATAGAAACAGACCATTGGGTTTTACTATGAACTTACAGTGTACAGAAGTATTTAACTATTTTTGCAGCTTTTGGAGAAAGCCAGTCCCAACAAAAAAGTAAAGCAACTTTCTCCTGCACAAATATTCTGAAGACTAGCTCTGCTTTCAATAAAATACTTCTTCAGCAAAACAGTTTATACTCTTGCTTGAGAGCTCAAATAGTAGAACTGTGGCCATCTGTCTCCTACTGCTTTCCAGGCACTGTTTCCTCTTTATAAAGCACTGCATACCTTACTGAATGGCACAGGGTTCTGGTTCTGAAGTGGAGTTTTCTCAAGAGTGCAGAACTCCTTCTTACCTTCTGTGACACATTCAACAGCTGATTCCTGATCAGGGCCATCACCAGAAATGGGTTGTTCCTGAAATGTCACATCCTCTCCACCACCTTCCATTTCCATTTCATTTGTACAAGCTTATGGAAAAGCAAAGAAGTTATTAAAATTTCTATGATGTTTATTCCACTACTTTGGCATCAGTAGTTGCTGTGACTGTTTGACCTTTTGGCTAAAGAGATTGATGTTTATTGATGATAGGAGTTAGGACAAGTCAGGTCAGTGAAAAGGTTAGGGAGACTACACAGCGTTCCTTAAAAATTACCTCTGGACCTTTGATTCATTAACACTGCAGCTGTTTTATACCTTTCAGATGGTGCAACATGTCTATAAAGTAATCACATATACCTAATTCTGAAAATGTACACACAGTCACAGACTTTTCCATAACCTGAGCAATACAAAACAGTTTTTTCTTAAATTCCAAGTCTGTTAAATTCAACAGGACTTGCAGCATGAAGGCTTTACATTTTCATACCAATACTACACTGGCTTATGGCATAAATATGAGGTTTCATCTACTATCAGCACTTGGAACACTGATTTTCAACCTATCTGTTCAGCAAAATGAAAACTAAATTTTGCCACTTTTTTTAAGGAATTTGCACAGAAAAGGTGGTACTGAGCACTTCCTTGGCTGACAGTATCATTATAGAGCACAGAAACATTTTTTTTCCTTGTGTAAAAGCTTTTTCAGTTAAGAAAATTCATTGAAATGCATTAGATAAAAGAGAAGTATGAAAAACAAAGTGTACAGCAAGCATTAACTGGAATGGAACTGATTCTCCATGGATGTGAGCACAAAAAAAGTAAAACAAATATAGCTTTCTGCATTCAAGAAAGTCTCTTTTAAGTTCAAAAAGCCAGAAACTATTAGGTGATGCTACTTTTAGCACCCTAAAAGCTGCTCTCAGACTCTGCCAACTTTAAAGTGATATTTTAACTGAGAGGAAATGATCATTTAGATTGACTCCAAATCTGATTTTAAAGTACAAAAGTGCTCTCCTGGGTATAAAGAACTGCAAGAGTGTAGTAATGTAACAGCTCCAGATTACTCCTTGTAGCTGAGATGACAGCCCTGTTCTTCCTTGGGGAGAGAGGATGCTTGTCAATGTTCTTCTAGCTCGAAATCCTAACAGAGGCATTGCCTATAACTTTAGCCTTGCAGATAAACCTGTTCCTAATTCAAAAGGGTTTTCAGTAGGAGACTGGGTGTTGCCCCAGTGCAATTTCTGGACATCTTTGAAATGCTTCAAGTGCACTGCCTGAGAGTCCAACAGCCTCTCCTAAGCTTTCAGCAGGGAAGGGAAGATCTTCAAAGGATGAAGTGGCCACTCTTCCTAACCCTATTCATGACAAAGCTCTGCTCATTTACATACATTTACCTACTCTCACTGTCCTTCCTCCAGGAGCGCCTTTTCATCCTGTCTTTACTGCTCACAACATCGAAGCACTTACATGTACAGGCTACCATCAAAGAGCATCATTTGTTTACACAAAACATCAGTTTGAACACAAACATCACAGTTTTGGTGCAGCCCAGCACTTCCCCCCTCCTGTCAGAATTTAAGACTTTCAAAAACATGGATACTTATGCAACAAAGCTATTGATTTCTTCAAAACAAGATCAATGCACAAGCATTGCTGTTTAAGCATCAGAAATGGCAGCTCATCTGCTACATTTTACCTGCTTCTAAATTTAACCACAGCTGTACTTTTCCAGGGAATTTCAGGCAGCACGAGCACAGGTGCTGCCCAACAGAGCACATGGTGTGAGATACACACAGGCATTTAGTTAAGAGGTCACTACACAACTCGGGGGGATGACCCACCAGACTCAGATCAACAGATCCAACTTCCCTCTGTGTTTCCTTACCGAATAATTTTTTAAAAAATGCTTTACACTTTGACAAGAATCTCTCAGAAACAAGATGACTGATCATAAGTTTCTTTGAAAAAGGATCCCTGATTAAAAGCTGTTTAGTTAAATATACACATATGCCTGGAACACAGCCCAGCTCCCACTGCTGTGTCCTTCCCAAACACAGTGAGGAGAATGGGCACTACAAGACTGACAAGTATCAAGAGAAAAATGGGAGAACTGGATGACTCCAGGAACTTCCAGAATAAGCTGGCTTTGCCTGGGAGGTAGGTATAAATGAATAAAACAGGCTGTTAGAATATATTTATGAACTGTACCACATCCAAAAAAAAGCTACAGAAGTTTACAGCCACAGGCTAGGAAGCTGGAAGGTTGAGAGCCACAATTAAGGTGCTTACTAGTCCATGTTTGTATACAGGGTCCTGAAGCCAGAAATGATATGGAGAACCCAGCTCATTCATGGATTCCATGAGCTGCTGCTGTTAAATAAAAGGATGGATGAACTTCACAGAGCAGAGTATGAGTGGCTGGTTCACAGAAGACTTAGTGAGGCAGCTGCAGATGTTATATTTGATGTTAGCACTTCAGAACTGTGAAGTTTACATTTGATTACCTGTTACACTGTCAGGTTCAGGAATGAGTTCAGAGGAGTTCATTATAACACATGACTGAGTGTGATCCCCTTCTCCTTGTCTACAAAGAGTGCAGATGTAGTCTTTCAATTGAGACTCCAATTCACTACCTGGAGATCTGTCACATTCTATGTGAATCCACCTGGGGAGATTAATTTATCATGACTATGATGTTAACAATAAAAATATAGAACATCTAAGTAAAAATCAATTAAAAAATAGCACTGTTTCCCATTCCTGTGAGGAAATAGACTTTCAATCAGTGTTTTATTACAGCGAATTTTAAAGAAATAAGCATGATACATCAGCATATCAAGCAGTGAACAAATAGAAACGTTAAAATCTAAACTGTCCCTAAAACCAACTGGACTCTGCAACATTTATAGCAACATTGTAACATTGCACAGCAAGATACAATAGCACTGAATCTGAAACACAGTTTACATTCTTAAAAGGTTCCAAATAGGGCTATTTTTTAAATTTATTATTTTTACTACTGCGAGAGCAAAACACATAAAACTAAACAGAAAACACATACTCAAAAAGTAAAAAGAACCCCAAACAAACAGATCATTGCAAGCAACAGCCTTTAAATGTTAGGACAATGACTTTTCTAGTCTGCTTCCTCACAAAATAGGTGCAATTTAAGAGGCAGCTCCAGCAGGAAACTGCCAGGCACTCTCAGGTTAATACTTATTAGCCAAGATAAAAATAAAGCTACTGTTCATTGTATTTAGGGATGAAGGATCAAGAAGCTGCACAAGATGCTGTAGCATTGCACATCAAACACAGTGTACACCCTTCCCAGGAACACATAATTGTCACACAGCTCGTCATAAACTTCATGCATTTTACTACAATTTAAGAAAAATTTGGATTCTTACCTTTTGCACATGTGACAATGCAACATATCTTTCTGGAAGTCTTGGAGGCACAGTTTTTCACAGAAAGGACAAGATAAGTTGTCTTGCTGTTGGTAACAACTGTCACATACCAAACAATTATGGTGCCACTGACAACTTGTTCGTGTGCCACACTCAGCACATACTCTACAGTTCTAGAGATCACAAGAATTTAGTTGTTAATTATGGTATTTTGCAATGTGATAGAACTGCCATTAACTGACATTTTCCTGGTTTTGAGTTAATTTAATAGCTTTTGACCTTAATAAAACAAACAAATTCTCCAGGATCTGATAACAGCCTATCAAGAACACGCACAACAGCAAGAAGTTTCCTTGCACTACTCCTCAACTTGAAAGGAGTATTTCTTATGAGACCAAACTCTTTTATTGCTAATCTCAGTCATCTTATGATTGCCACAAACTGATACAAAACTACATACACCTCATATACAGAGATTTCTCGTTATGCTGAAATAATATTTTCATTATTACTTACACTTACTCACAAAGTTACTGAAAAAAACAAATTCATCCTGCTGTCCTCAAATGCAAAGGAACCCATGAGCTACAGAACTGCTGTTCTGGCAAGCAAGAAGTAGTTGAATATAAAGAACCTTCAAGTACAGATCACATATACTACTATACAGGCTTGAGTTTACATTTTAGTTTACAGGAGATCATGAGAGCAACTGTTATGAAGTGAAGGTTATCCACTCCCCCTGCATCCTACACTTCTCTTTTCCCTGTGGAGGTTGATTTACTCTCCTACATCAACTGCCTCAGGTACTACACTGACAAGTCCCCTCAAAGATCAGCTGTAGAGCCACAGGATTTACAAGTAAGTGGGACTCCTTCAGAAATTACAGATTATGTTACACAGTAACAGCAGTCCACAATACACCTGGAGCAGTGTCATGTGGATAACGAAGTTTGGGACCCTATAACAACAAGGAATATGCTGAAAGCTTTCCACTTACTTTACATTTCCAACCATTGGTTGGAACAGCATCCATAACTGGCTGTAGACAGAAAGTATGGTAGCCTTTGTCACATGTATCACACACCAGCATCTTGTTGTCTTCCCCAGAATGCCTAAGAAAAGAATCAAGTGGTTAAAAATTAGTCAAATGTGCCACAACAAAATATCTGTTTGATGAAAAGTCTAAACAGAAAGAAGTACAGAGCTGAGCACATGAAAATATATAAATACTACTTACAAATAGCTCCAGAGACAATGCCTTCAAATTAATTTTTAACTGTGAATGCAGACCACTACTCATTTAACAAGTGCTGAACCTGTGCATTTCCCATTTTCCCACTTTCATTTTCATTCCCATTTTCATTTATACACATGTAGGCAGACTTAATGGCCTTTCTGTACCGAAATCAAGTCAGAATCTGCAATATGTGTTCTATTTCTTCCTGAAGAAAGCATCCAGTTGTATTTGTTTCTACATTCTGAGTGTAATTCTTTCAAAGAAAAAAAGGGAGCCATCATCTCTGACTACCAGAGCTCCTACAGTGTCACCCAATGTGACTGCAAGAGCAAAACAAACATTAAAGGAAGATATTTCAATACTTCTACAATCATGCATTACAGAACTCCACCACAAATTCTAGTGATAAAATAAATTTGCAGAGAATAAGACAAGTGGTTTGGTAATATCTAAAGGCATTGTGTTCCGCCTTAGTTTAAATAAATCAATTCAATAAGTAAGTATGTAACAAAATTTGCCCTGATAAAGCTTCACTGTATATGGCATTACACATACTAGATAGCACTCCAAGATACCTTGGAGACCTGGTATTTTAAGAAGCACTGTCTTTGCATGGAGATATGCTTAAAATGCTCCTCCTCAACAGTGGCAAAAAACTGCCATACTGCATTAAGTAATCATGGAATCACAGGATGGTTTGGGTCAGAACGGACCTTGAGGATCACCTGGTTCCCATCCCCCTGCCATGGGCAGGGACACCTTCCAGTAGACCAGGTTGCTCAGAGCCCCATCCAACCTGGCCTTGAGCACTTTCAGGGATGGGGCATCCACAGCTTCTCTGGGCAACCTGTGCCAGTGTCTCACCATCTTCATAGAAAACGACTTCTTCTCAATATTGAATCCAAGTCTACCCTCTTTAAATTTAAAGCTGTTTCTCCTTGTCTCATCAGTACATGCCCTTGTCAGAAGTCTCTCTCCAGCTCTCTTGAAGTCCCTTTAGGCACTGGAAGATGTTTCAAGGTCACTCCACAGCCTTCTCTTCTCCAGGTTAAAAAATCCCAACTCTCAGCCTGTCTCCATAGCAGAGGTGCTCCAACCCTCTGATCATCTTCATGGCCTCCTCTGGACTCACTCCAACAGGTCCAAGTCCTTCTTGGTGGGGACCTCCCCATGCTGGGGATCTCAGAGCTGGATGCAGCAGTGCAGGTGGGGTCTCACAAGAGCAGAGCAGAGGGGGAGAATCATCTCCCTTATCTGCTGCTAGCCACATTGCTTTTGGTAGAGCCCAGGACATGGCTGGTTTGCTGGACTACAAGAGCCCATCACCAGTTTCCCCAAGTCCTTCTGCTCAGGGCTCCTCTCAATCCATTCCCTGCCCAGCCTGTACTTGTGCTTGCAATTGCCCCAACTCCTCATTAGGTCCCATGGACAGGGTATGAAAACATCAAATTTTCTTCTATTTTTCCACTACTAGAGAGAAGGTTTGTTAGCAGATGCTGCAATTATCCAGTACAACATTTTTAGGGATACTTTTTCGAATGTGCTTCTCTATTGTCACTTCACTGCTGGCATTTGCTATTCACTGTCTGTGAGCAGGCAACAATCCTTTTCCAAGTGGGTTCAGTGAATGACAGCAAATACCAAGTGCTCTGATTGGAAAACAGCAAAGCACTGACTGATCAGGAACATGAGGCAGTAGTAAAGTGGGGTTTTTTTCCTCATACTGTCCCAGCTGATCTGACTGAAGCTGAACAAAACTTCTATTTCTTTCTCAATAAGTCCTTCCAAAAAAATTACAAGGAAGCAGAAGAACCCTGCAGTGCCCACCAAATTAAGGTGAAAGAGAACAAACATAAAGCAGTCAGAACTTTCTAAGTGAACCCTCAGAGAATCTCAGCAATTGAGTTTGTCTCAGTATTTTTCTGGTACAAATACTCAATCACAGTCACTCATGACAGTTTTTTATTTTGCTCAACTAAGCCATGTTTTGGGTTTTTTTCATAATGACTCATCTGCCTCTGAAAGACATTATGAGAGGGCCTAATGCAGGAGACTTACCCAATGTGCAGGTACATACACAGCTGAACTGAGTAAGAGCACAGGCTCCCAAACTGTAAATCACTACATTAAAATAATTTTTTTTATTTGGTAAATTCCAGAAAAATTCTCCTGTATAAAAGGAGGAAAAAGTGAGAAGGTTTTGCTGCTCTCCAGAACCTGCCAGGATAATGCAAACTTTGGTGTTGTAAGGCACAGGACTTTAAGCTCAGCTCTTTTAGGAGAAAGTTCCCAGCACAAGGGTTTGTTCAGCTACTTAATATGACATCATAACAGATAGAGTTGGGCCAATAATCAAATAATCCACATTTACTGGGAAAAAAACCCCAAACACCTAATAAAATGGGTATTTTAAAATGACAGCACACAAATCTCACACCGTCCTCCTCCATGTCCTTTAAGTCTCACTTACTTGCAGTTCTGGCACACTTTGCAGTCAGGACACTGCCAACCTGCTCTTTTTAAAGGTGTAACTTGTATGTCCAGGCACATCCCATGGTAGTGCTGGCCACAGGTAGTACAAAAGAGTTGGTCTAACAGGTCTCCAGGGCTGTCACACACTGCACAATTTGCTTCTTCTTTTGCTACAAAGAAATTATGTTTTCAATTATTATATCTTCCAAAATTATGAACAATTCAATGAACCCAAGAAATTCTTTAGTAGCTTCTTATGCATACAAAACCTGTTCATTCTTATGAAATTCAAATTTAATTAATATATTTAATAGCTACTACTTTAATTCGTTTTTCTCAACTAATCTTCTCATAATAAAAGTAAATTCATTTTAAACCTTAATGAAGTTTTACAAAAAGAAATGGTTTTATTCTCCTTGAGATAAAACTGAGAGCTTTAGGAGTAAATTCTCTTTGGAACATGTGCAAAATAAAGCTCCTAATGGATCTAAACATATTATTTAGCCAAAGTGTTTGGAAGAAGGTTGCTCTGACTTGAGTTAGGACAAGTAAGGAAGTTAAATTTTAACTAAAACCTGACAGTAGACAAACCTTACCAGTAAACCCTTTCCATGCATGTTCTGCCATTAAAAGAAAAATACTTTGCTGTGCAGCTCTGTTGGTCTTTAAGAAGAGTATGAACGTGCATTACCATGAATTCTTAGGTACATGAACTGTGAAAATGGGTGTAAACAAATGCCCTCTCAAGCTGATCCTACCACAGAGCAGGTTTCATCAAACCTGGTACTAATTGTGTCATCTGAACACTGTGTACTTACATCTTTCAGGAGCCTGATCAATGTGGTCTGGACAAAGGAGGGACAAATTACTGAAATCCTGAAATGTGCCTGCTCCAGCAGCACAGGGGTAATGGTACATCTGGGTACATTTCTCTTCACAGCATTTGATAGTGGCTCCAAGGTGCTTACAAAATGCACATCGCTGAAAAACAAACAGGACAAGTCATTCAAAACCTACTTTTTCGTGCCTTTTTTCAGCCACACCTGGTCCCCTGCTTCATTTACAAATACCTAAAAAGGCTGTGAGTTCTGAGAAGAGGGAAACCAATGGATAGTGTCTTCAGGGGGCACACTCAGATCTTTCCAACTTCAAATGTTTAATGAAAGCCACTCTAAATGCACTCTGATGATCATGATTCTTCTTGTCACAGAAAAGCATTTTTATTCTATGTTATCTAACCAGGAATGAGGCTTGGAGACTTATTCTGAGAATAAAGGCAGACAGCACCACACTGTCAATAGGCTGCGACTAAAAACCACATAGCCCTATAAGCTGTAATGTAAAACCATAGACACTGTAATCAGAAATGCAAATGGAAATGAAATATGATGTTCCCCTGAAAACCTTACTGACATTACACAACTCTCTCTGGGATGATAATGCATTACATAACCTCGCCCTTTCTTCTCATCTTGCCTTTCAAGACTACACAAATATCACCACCAAACTTTGAGAAGTCATAAATAAGCATGATTATTATTAGAGACCAGAGAAATAATTTCTCAGAAAGAACAATGCAATAACCCTCCAGATCTCTAGTCAAGAGGGAACACAGTCTATCAGTTTGCTTGTAAAATATCATCCACACCTTTCTGATTCAATTAATCAGTCTTCTTTCTTTCTTGGATTCATTACAGTCCCTAAAGCACTGTAACATGCTTTTGCACTTTTTCACCAAGGCAACAATACTTTTTAAGGCACAGCACTGTAAGATTTTGAGTAAACTTTAAAAAAAACAGGTCAGTGGCTCACAGGAAGGCATACATAATATACAGCAGCAACTGAGCTCAGGGACTCTTGTTTTGCATAATAAAAATATAATACTATCACTGGCATGTTTGATTACTAGCTCAAGTGTCAGGCAACATCCAAATATAAACATAAACAAAATGAAAGAAAAGTTATGTACTGCACATGCTTAATTCTTAGAATAGAGACAATATTTATTACCATAATTCTTCTCTGTTTCAAAGCCTGGCATGAAATTAGGCATGAAAATAGTGCTGCTACAAGTCCACAGACATCAAAACCAGCCCATATGAAAACACAAATCACAAAACTGCCTGTGTCAACAGCTACACTGATATTCTTAAAACCAGATGAAATGAACATCTTCAGCAAAATATCTGCCTGCACCACAACTCATGGACAAGAGACAGAAAAAATATTAGTGTATGCTAAACACAACTGCAGTGTAAAAAGATAAAATGCTTTGGCACAGAAATTAAAGCGGGTCAGCATGGACAGCTACTGCCACGTTTCTGTGCTTTGTCTGTTCTTCTGATCTGCAAGACATCTCACCTCTACCCAGGTGTCTAACACCTACTAACCATATGGGAAAGGTGTATTCTGTTACTTTACTGGCTGAAAAGCAGAGAGGAGGGTGGACAAGATAACCAAATAATAACATGTTGCTCCTGAAGCAGCTGAAGGCAACAGTAATTTCATTTAAGGACTGTCAACAAAACGAAAGCACTGCAAGAATCTCGTGTTAGGAAACAGTATCTTCAGTAAACACTTGCTGAGGATGCTGTAAAAGGTAAATCCTAAACTTAAATGTGATATCATGAAAATATAGCCCAAATCCTTCAACTTCATCAACCACAACTGCACACCAAGCACAACAACCCACAGCACTATTTTGGACTTGACTTGTGACAGCCTATGGAGATGAACCAGGTTATAGCTATGGCCCAACTCTCACAGGTCACACTGTTTCCAAACATTTCACTTGATGTAAAAAAATAGGAATGGGAACTGGTGAGGAGCTAAGCTCCAAAATGTGTACCTCAAAAAAGTATTCAACAAGGCTTAGCTGGATCTGATTATTAACCCTTAATAACTATATGCAATGGAGAAAGAAAATTGCAAAAGAACTGCAAGCACTCAAAGAATCCAACATTTATTAAAAGCTGGGAATAATGGTCTAAATAGCAATATAAAACGGCATTTTTATATGTCACATCTGCTTTTCAAAACCACCAATCAATCATGGTACATAGCAAAATAAAATCAGAATTATATATACCTTTTCCCAAATGCAATATGACTAAATGATGAAATTATTAGAAATGAGCAAACTACAGGATTACTGCAAAGCCTTGAAAAATGTTGATGTTGATTTAAGGAACCACATAAAGATGCTGGAAGAAAAATGCAAGCCCAAATTATATCTAATTGAACCCTTCAAACCCATCTGCTAAACTGCACTGGCAATGAAAAGCATTTGGCAGATAACTAAAACACACACTTTGAAAACAATGTGGTATATATCATCTGAATCAAATAAAAAGCAAAGAATATCAACATTTGCTGAATTTATAAGAGAGATAAAGCAGTCTGAAGAAATAAATGCCCAAAGGGATCTTTTTTTGGCAACAGATGTTGACGAGAAGAGTTACTTTTCCAGCACTAGAAGCCAACACTCTTCTGAAGCCAGGCCCCATGCAAAGGCCCCAGAAGAACAGCAAAAGTATAATAAATTTAAAAAAAATTAAAAGCTCTGCTAAACAAATTCAGTAACAGATACATAGCACCAGCATGGAAGGAGATGGAATGAAGGAATGAATCATACTGCCCATGAGATGCAAATGTCTTTATCACACTGTATGAGGACAGTAACAGTGCCAGGGACAGTCTGGAGTCTCCAGTTTCATTCTCACGAGCACAAAATAAGGTGTTATGTGAAGGGGCAGAAGCTGAATCCAAGTATTCCATGGGCAGGTATAGGAAAATCGTAAGTTGTCAAAGCAAGACAAACACTGTTTGGTTCACGGGTCAAATAATTTTACAGTCCTGTTCTACAGGGGGGAAAAACCTTACAAGGTGTTAGAAACCCAGAGAGATAGTTCATTATTTATTCATTGTACATTCAAGGAAATAAACGTCAATAAGCAGAGCCAGCAGACCATTTTCCTACTCAAAAAGTACTTCACTGGTTACCAACCGTTCCCTTTAGGAAGCTACTTGTGCACTCATCCATGGCAAGAAAGCTCTGAGCTCATCCATACTGCTGCTACTTCTTACTAGTGTAATTTCCATAATTTAAAACTTTCCACTCCTCTTCCACTTGGCCCTTTTCACTTGTTTTTTATATCTGTTTTTTCATACAGACTGAAAAGCAACTAATTTTTAAAAGCACACAGCTATGCAGTCTTTCAAATTTGATTTTAAAGTTCGCTTTATGCATTAGCCCCATTGCATCAAATATGATATTGTTATAAAAATACAATTAAAGAAGAAGAACTAAGACAACCAACAGAAAACATAAGAAAACCTGATCAATCCCCTGCTCTGTTTTCTACCTGTAAGGGAGTACATCCTCCATCCAACAGAGTGGCAGAAACCACACAGAAAATTTCTGGGAAGACAAAACTTGCACCTCTGTGCTGGAACTGCAACTGCACCAAACCCAACTGAACAGAAAGGTTAATTCTGCCTGTGGCTTGGGAGCTCAGCTGAACATCCCAAATGCTATTGGCTTCAACGGAATCAGATGGCCAAACTGGAAAATTGTGACAAAAGCATCAGCATACTATTTACATACTCCTAACTTTCCTGCATCTTTAGGAAAAATAGTTGACAAAATACATATTCCAGCTTTACATCAGCCTTCCTGCTGGTCCACACTTTGGAGTACTCCAAAACTCTGTGCTAGTCCAAATGAGAAAAAGATGCCTGTAAGATAATGTGAGATTTTATCCAGATAGTAATAAGGATTTTTATTTTATTGCCCTTAGAATTACTTTACAGTATTACTATCTCAGCAGCTGGACAACTAACAACTCTTAGAAGGCAGACATTAAAGAAAGGCTAAAGTATGGGCTTTGAATAAATACTTTGCTGCAACCTGATTAGTGCCATAAAGCTAAATGTTAGCATTAGGAATTGCAAAATGTTTTTAAGCAAAATGACAAAAGGTTTTCACTGATTGTGAACTTTCTCTTTAAAAACATCAGCTGACAAAACCTACGAGAACAGTAAGAAATTTTAATTTTATGACAGTGTACCCAAAAATACACACAAGCCATCTGTCCTCAGTCAAACAATTCAATGTATTACCTGTGAGAATGAATTTCAGACTGATTAGCTACTGAAAACTGCTGTCACACAAACCTGAACCTGAGGAGAACTGGACCTCAACAACCTGTCATCAATGAGACCACAAAGAAATTTTTGTATAACCAGGGATTAATGAAATATGTTCTCTGCTAGTTCTGATGATCTTCATTGATTACTCCATCATGTAGAAAAAGCTTTATATTGCTTGCAGACACTACTCACCATTAGCACCTCTCATGACAAATACACTGGTTTAAGTACCATAAAGCATTAAAGAGCACAATGCAGTAAGATGGCAACACAAAACCAATTACTAACTTTCAGCTGAAACACTGATTAGAAAAGGTACTAAATAGCACACATATCCAGGAGTACTGGAAATAATCTTCTAGTTCTTTAATTTTATATCACTCATGTCACAAATTCAGAAATTACTTCAATATATAACAAGCAATTCAATCACAGATCAGCGTTTTTTTCCTCAGTCCTTAACACAGTGACTCAACACATGTACTCAAGGTAGAGAGGAAAAGTCTCTTTAAATGTGGAGATTTCCCTCTCTACAAGTCCCTGCTTTGTTCCTCCTTCCCACCAGCTGCCTCTCCTTTCACCTTCATTAAAATTACATTAAATATAAATGGTGCTGATATCAAGACATTTAGGAATTGGGAGAAGAAAGCATTCATGCTTTGCATGGGAGTTTTTTGTAACAGTTGTGATGGGTTAATAACTTACAAGAATCAGGTTTGCTGAGGGACATACTACTTTTTATTTGAAACCTCAAATAGGTAGAGGAAAACATGCAAAACTTTATGGCACACAAATTCTTCCTCATACAATCTGAAATGCTCCCAAACCATCTATTCAGAAGCTCCATAGAAGGATCTGGGTGCCCTGGAGCTGTGTTCTCCTCATCATTACATAAGCTCGTGGAATAACTGCATGCATATCATTTCCTTCATAGACTCTGCCTTTGCTGCGTTTTTCACACTTTCATGAGTAAAAAGTTGAGGGTTTTTTTATTTCCCTCCTTGCTTTCTGCAAGATCTGGGATAATGCAAATGCTTTGAGTGAGCCTAAGCTTTTCCACAGCTCACAACCAACTATTCCCTTAATTCCCATCTCATATCCACCGTGACAGAAGAGCACGCACAAGCCTGTTGTTTAGCTAGACTGTCAACAACAAGAAGGTCAATAATGTTTAATTTAATTTAAACTGTGGTTATTAGGCTTCAGCATCAGCAACTCCAGGACAAACAAGGCAAGAAGAGAAATCATCAGCTTTGGTTTGAGGCTGCTTTTTGGCAGGCTCAGGAAATAGACTCTTGTGCCAGTTCCATTTGATTCATGCTCGGAAGGTCTTAAGTATGTGTAGACATTTCTTTGTGTTGGCAGAGCACAGGCTGAGCCACAAGTTGTTGGAGGCTGGAGAAAAAAATAATTGAGGGAAACATTGCTACATACTTGTTGTTTAATGATCTCCAGGCATGTGTTACTGGTCATTGTGGAAGATACTGGGACAAAGTAACTTCTGCTGAATCCACTACAGTCTCTGTTCCTAAATCATATATAAGGATTCTGAAGTGGCTGAAGCATTCTATAGGTTATGTCTATGCTACAGATCCTCTGTAGCTACAGCCAGGCTGGCACAGGTACATTTGCAAAGCCATTTAATGTAAAATGAGAGTTTACTGCTCATACAGTCACCCTGTGCTTCCAAATGACACAAGGCTTGAGGAGGACATTTAAACTTCAAGCTCTCAATTTTGTGCCTATATATGAGCAAACTGCTGAAACTCCCATTAGATTCAGTACAGGCTTAGTCATTTTATGGAATTTACGCCATGGCCATTCAGTTCACTGAACAGTGAGTGTCCATTTCCAGGCTCCATTGACAGTACTGACTGGATCTCCATTGCCTGCTGTTGGAATTTAAACTAGCTCACAGGTAGACAAGTCCACAGGGAGGTCAAAATTTAGATGAGAGTTTTGAGCTGAAGCCTGCCTAAAATCATGCTGACACAAGGTCTCTATTGGTACCACATCAAAGTTTTTGCCAGCGTGGTACTGTCAAAGAAGGGACATGAATGGGGACTGTTTAAAAAGACTTCCATATAAATTCTGTTCTACTTATGCAAGTTTTCTGAACAATAAAAGGTAAGGTTAAAGCTTCACATAACACATGTCTAAATTCTCTTCAATACTTCTGGAACAGGTAGACAAAATTTTCCAGCCACTTCGGAGAACAGAAAAGTCATTAAGAAAAACATTTTAGTCATCTTAAAAACAACCTCACTCACAGGACTTGCAATTTGGCAGGGATTTTAGTGTGAGGGATGCAGTTTTTGCTCTTTCCCTGCAGATCTATCCAGATGTGACCAGACTTGAGAAAACTATCTTTTTTTTCAAAGTACTATACTTCCAAATGTTTGTCAGTGAAAAATCACAGAAAAACCCACTCTCATTGATCAAGAGTGATCATCTCCAATTCCTAGCACTGACTGAACATCATATACCTTCTGCAAGATTCCTTCAGTCTGACAAGGATTAGAGGAAGGAAGTCTGTAATAAATACCCTAAGCCTAAGCACAAAAAGCCTCTGGAATGGAAAGCAGACATCCTTAAGACTCCTGGTACCACTGTCACTTAAATCATCTTCAAATCATGGGGAATAGGGGTAGCCAGTTCTCAGGCAGATGGACAAATCTTGGACAAAGAGACAAAAGGGACTCAACTGTGTGATGGAGTTTAATGAGAGTGGGAGGAGAAACTGTGGATGGAGATGGAAGCTGAGAAGGGGTAGGGATGACACTTCAAGAGCCAATTAACCAAACCTGGGCACTAAAATTGGATAAAGAGCTAAGGGAACTGAAACGCTAAGACATAGGAAACAATGAAGGGACAGATCTCAAAAGGAATTTAGGGAAAAAGAAACAGAAAGGTTAAGGAGAAAGGATGCAGGAAGAACAAGGAAGAGTGGAAGTGGATAAAAATATCAACTTGAACAAAAAGTTAGAAGTCTGGGGCAACTGAAATTGGATGAAGATTAGAAGAAGGAAAAGCAGGCTGTCCTCTGACTCCTAGTGCTGTATCGCTTCACTCAGCAGCTCAAACAGCAGAGCTCTGCATGTAGTCACAAAGGTTTCAAACCTGCTCTTTGGGAGGTCTGCCTTTTCCTTTATTTCCCTTGACACAAGGAAATAATAGAGTCAGACAAATACAAGGCAACTGAGACAGAGGAATGAACAGACACGCACGCATTCATGACTGTATACCTGTACACTAAAACACAGGAAGGATTACAGATCAAACATGGATTTAGTGCATGAAACAGACCTCTTAAGAGGAGTCTCTGCATTAAATAAACCTGTTACTTCTGAGATTGAGCTTAATTTGTAGAGGAGGAAAAAGGATGCATTGGAAGAAGTTGTGGATGGTTTGTGGGAGGAAAATAACCCACTTAGTTAATGGCAACTGAGTGATGACCTGCAGAAATTCTAGTTCACTGCTTTCATGAAGCTCCTTTATGGTACTGGGGATGATACTAAGCAAAATTTTTCTAATTTTTTTTTGTCCTTAATCTTATTTTTTAAATCTTGGGGTTTTCTTTCCACTGTAAAAATTCAGCCTTGATTTCTACATAGGTTGTGCACTCACAACTCCGACAGAGTGAAGGAAGACTTGCAAAATCAGTGCAACTTTTTAAGTAAGTCTGAGTATTTTTGAAACTCCTTCTATTTGCCATCCAATTCAGCAGATATAAAAAAATTCAACCTCTCTTGGGGAAAGATGTAGCCTAAGATGCATAACAAGGCCCCATAAATATGCTGCTTGGAAAAATTTATAGACAAGCTATTCACATGTTAATTATAGTAAAGACATCATAGAAAAATTCAAGCAGAAATGAGTAATTCTTTCTTTTCAGCAGTATTTGAGTAGTCTACATACCTAGTCTACATTGAATTAACAAGGAAAAAATGTGATACTGAGGAGGTTTATACTAACACAGCAAGGTCCATCCTATGGACTGAACTAGGCGCAAACTGCTCAGCATGTGACTATACAGTTAAAGATGCATAATCAGGCATATACACAAAGGACATTAACTGTGTGTAAAGGATGTTAACTGTGTGCAGACAACCTGTCTTCTGACATGTCCTAACTTTCTGTTTTGATTTTATCATCTTAACAATACTGTCTTTTAACAAAGTGTTTGTAGATGGATCACCCTGATTGAACAAAAAGCTCACATCAGCCAAAGTCACTGTATATAGTCAGTGATACACCTCATTTATAAGGTAATAGAAGGGATGGGGAGACAAGAAACTCTAGATTATGTGCAGACATAAAAAATACAAGAATTTCCTGCCTTTAATACCTTTCTCATTAGTGAGCACCTCCTTAGTATTCCTTTCCCACTGACTGCAATCAGTACCTTATTGTTCATAATTCCTATTTCCTTGGCTGTTCCTAAATTGCACCCTCCAAATGGCACAGAGTCATCGTAAACAAAATCCTACATCTTCAGTTCACTAATTTTTGTAAATTGAGCTCAAACAAAGCAATTAGATGGCATACTTTGAAATTACCAGCTTGAACATTAATATAATTTCTTTTCTAATAAAAGCTTCACATGTTTTATCTGGCTGGAACTTTTAGTGTCTGTTTTTTTTTCAATTTGACTAAATTAGTCACTTACACATATTTCTCCCATTATTCCTCCCAAAACATTAAATAATTCCTTTTTTTAACTCACTAGCCACTAAAATAAACAAACAAGCCCCTTGACTTTCCATCCTGTTCCATCACTGATATTCCTTGGGCAAGCATCATGAAATGGAACATCCTGACCTAAAATTTAAAATCTTGAAATTACTGGTCAAACATTTAAGCAGGTTCTTCAACTGTTGTTCTGGGCTTCAGAGAGGGGAGGATAAGAAGGGGCTATTTGTTTCAGTTTTGCAGCATGCTGCCTCAGTAGCCTGCGAAGAAAAAAGCTGCCAAAATTTGTAATGAATTCCACAGAACATTAAGTCTGATGCTTAGCAG
This sequence comes from Pithys albifrons albifrons, assembly GCF_047495875.1. Taxonomy (NCBI): domain Eukaryota; kingdom Metazoa; phylum Chordata; class Aves; order Passeriformes; family Thamnophilidae; genus Pithys; species Pithys albifrons. The sequence goes on from NC_092464.1 coordinate 7,465,739, forward strand.
AAGCCATAACTGTTAAGTAAATGATATCCTTTTGATGAATACCCTTATTTGAAAACAACATAGATTCTTCTAACCCTTTAGCAGTGTCCCAAAACAGATGTGCACAACTGCAAATCCTGTTTGCTTTCAGGTTTACGAAGTGTGATGACATTTTTACAATCCTGCATGAGCCCTTTTACCCAGGAGTAAAATAAAGCACAATAATTCTCCACCATCTGTTTGTTAATTTTGCATTCATTTAACTTTGCATTTTAAACTAATAATCATTTTCTTATAATATAGTTTGCTCCACTGGTAAAAATTACAGCTGTTCAATTAAAAGAAAAATGGTTTAGAACAGTACACAGTTTTCCTCTAAATAATTCCATTGCTCTTAGTTATAAAGATGTTAGTGCCATTCAATGAAAAAGAACTGCCAGGGATTAGTGTTATGCTTTATATGTCACAAATTCCCTTAGTAAACGTACATATTTACTTCTGTTCTAGCATCAATTCCTACTTGGTCTCTTTATATTAAAATTCCTTTTCTCCCCTACAAGATTCCATGCAGCTTTTAACGTTGTCATGTATAACAGGCTTTCTTATCCTGAAGGACTAAGGCACAAACACTTAGATGAAGCTTCTGTGTTGTATGTAGCACAAAATCAACCCAACCACAGTCCCACTTCTTCATAATGCTTTTCCTTAATCTCTAATGACAGGACAATGAGGTTTTGATATTTATATTTCAGCTGGTTAAAGCTAAACTAGGACTGGAATAATGTCCTAAAAGCTTTTTGTCACCATGTTTACAGTCAAATGGGGAAATCCCATTCCTTTATCAAAAGTCAAACCGCATTGAAATAACATGAATAATACATCAGAGCTAGTGAAGGGGAAACAATTTTGGTCAACAACGAAAGACACGGGCCTGAAGAAAGAGCAGGAGCCAAGCTGAGACCCTGAGTCATATTGTGGATTCTGTGTCATGAACTGGGCAGTGTATTTTCCACACAGACCTGGCTGTAAGTGCATAGCAGGGCCAGGAGTCCTAAACACAGACTGTCCCCATGCTAACACAGTGGAAAGTGCTTCAGTGTGGTTCCTGGGCATAATAATCATCATCATCTACAAATAAACTCCTCAAGAGACACAGGCTGCTCAGTTAATTCATGTGAGCGGTCCAGTAGCATTAGAGAGCTGTTCAGATGGTTAAAACAATCAAGATGATTGCACTGTTTTCCAAAACCAATTTTATCTGATGGCATAGAAATCTCAGCATCAGATGACATCCTAATGCTGTGACAGAGTTAAGATAACAACGCTGTCACAGTACTAGGATGAGTATTTTACTTAAAACATTCATAAAACAAAAAAAGGTTCACCACAGAATTGATTTATTTCAATTAATGGAGTTTGGTAAAGGCTGAAGGAAGTCCGGAGCTGTTGCATAAGAGTGTAACAGTGCACTCACCTACCAAAATGAACTTCTAGAAGTACCAAACACAACAAGCTCACATAAAATTACGAGTGGAAGTACAACCATACATTGCTGTGATGTTCAGCCTCTGGTCCTACCAGAATGCTGAGTATTCTGACCTTTCATTTTCTCAGGCAAGTGAGCATTGCTGCCAGATCCGACCTTTACAGGGGGTCTCACCCATCACAGTGTTTTATGTCTGACAGGAAGCAAACATTCTGGAGGTGCCCAAGGCATATTGTGAAGTGATGGATGTGTAATGGTAACAGTCCCCACAACGATTCTCCATTTCAAGTCATTCTCATTAAAAAAAACTCACCTGGTATGACATTTGAAAAACCCAAAACTCTTACTTATTGAATGCATTGCACCCATTCACATTTTGGAAAATGAGCATTTCCCTCACAAAGCCCAAAGAATAACAGTAACAACTGAACAATCTTCCTGTGTTATTTCTCTAGAAGTTCTCTATACACTTTTAAAGGTTTATGATTTGTCAACACATCTCCCTGGAAATACCATACAAATAACACCTAATACTGCTCTAAAAACCTGTAGTAATTGAAAGGAAAAATACTCTCAACATTTGCTTCGATATTTGACAGCAATTTATTTAGATTCAGATTCACTATTTATTGTGCAGATTCTGCCATTCTTCACAGTTCTTCGCAAGGCAATTTTATACTGAAGCAGAGTGGGGAAAACTTTCTGAGCAGAAGGAAATACTGTGTTATAAATTAAAAATTGGAAGGGAAAAGGCTAGACATGGAAATACCTGCAGTATTATAAAAAATGTGTCTAGATTGCAGACTGAATACATGTATTCTCATTGTATCTCAAGTGAGATCATGCCACTGCAATACAGCATATCACACTGTTTTCCCAATGTTAGATGCTTCAGGAAAACACATATTTATTTATTTCCTAACAGCTACGTTCCCTCCCTGATGTACTGAATTAAAAAATGACATCTTGGAAGGAAAAATTTAATATCATTGAAGAAAAAGTACACTGGTAGAAAAGCTTGTGGAAACTGTTGGTTTGAAAACATGCCACTTCATTAGTTCTTCAATTAATGCTATTCAATAGGATTCTTAGTATTAATCATTACTATGATTCATGGGACACCTACATATTCATTACTGGCAGCAGACCTACTATTGTCTGCCTGCTTTTTATACCCCGGTCAGATGTGCACAATGGAGAGGACAACTATACAAAATGAAAATAAACAATACTGATTCTTTCACATAAAGAAATGAGTATCAGTAGTTGCCTGCATCATTAGAGGAACTGGCTCTAATGCAAGTAATGTCTGTATTTATCAGCATTATGCACTTGCACATGAGGGGCAGTTGGTCCACATTTGTGAAGATTCATAAGATGTGTTTCTCATGCCTGATTTGTTCCATCTTATTAAAAAAACACTCAACGACACCTGCATTAATGGCACTACTTCATACTGATGCCTGCAATATTTATGCTCAATCTGCAACTCTGGGACAGAATGTACACTAATGGAAGTCAATAATAAAATCTTCAGGGAGTTCAAAACTATTTTTTGCTAATGGTTTGATTTTGCAAGCTGCTGAGTACACCAGTCTCAGAAGTAGTTTTTAGGCTACTGCTTAAAAGCAAACTGATGCCAACAGAGTCATATGAGCACTCCTGAGTTTTAAATTAAGATATGTTTGCATGATTTGTTTTTTTAAGGATGGGAGAAAACCCCAAATGAAAACCTGTAATATAATTTATATTAATCAGGAAAAAAGACTCTCTTGACTGGAATAATCAAAATCACTTTATAACTCTAATTTCATTTAAAAGTCTGGACTTTTAAAGTTCTTATTCAGGAAAAAGCATGTGACCCACATGCATGATAAATTTAAAAGACATGCTTAAATAAGATACTATTTAAAAGGGAAACTGCTATGAAACAAAGATTAGAGTCCAACACTAACCAAACAAAGCTACAGCTGAGCAAATATACCTACAAGTCCCATGAAGGTATTTTACCCTTTTATTCCTGTGCTATATATTAAGGAACAAGCTACTGAAGAATCCTTTTTATTTCTATAATGCTCAAAGCATAATGAGGTCCTGTTCTTGACTAAAACTAACCAATATTAAGTCCAAAAGACTGATTAGTCTGTTTTCATAAATACAACCATCACACAAAGGCAAAATTAGACCCTTGAGCACCAGCACTAAAAAACCTAACAGATCAATCCACATTACCTGTGGAAAAGACTGAATATAAAATATTTAAATGAGAAGCAGCCACGAGTGAGGCTGGAAAACGAGGGTTGCATTCAAATACCTACAAAGGTGAGGAGATTGGTGGTACTGCCACTCTTCCTCGTGTCAGCTTCTATGGACTTACTGTTGTTTGTTAAGAGATGGGTATGGCTTCCTGCCTTTTTAAGTATATATAGAGCTCCAGCCTTCTTATTTGCAAAAAATATTCACGGGTTAATAATTAAAATAATTTAAAAATATTTTCATACATTTTAAAATAAGATTTCGTTATTGCCTTGTTCCACATTTAAAATCTGGGGGCACTGTATTGTAACATTCTCTGTTTTGCAGGCATTGAAGGACAGTGCCAATGCTGCTGAGCACAAAAAGACAGGAGAAAGGAAAAGCCCAAGTATCCACTTTCTTATGTTCTCCTACAAAGCCTCCAAATGGGTCAGTCCCATCAGCAAACTGTAACATTAGCCGAGGAAGAAGGTACATTCTTAATTGAAGTGACAGTGCAATTTTCCTTTAGTGAGCTTGCTGTGCTCTTTGGAGATCAGGTTCTCCCTGGTTTTAACACATAACCCCCCACAGGTTATAAACACTTGAAATAAAATGTTAGTGAGCTGCTACATCATTGTCTTAATGCTCAGAGTAACATTAAGAAATACACTGGGGGGGATTTGGAGGAGAAAAAAAAATAGAGACTTTCTTCAGGCGTATTATGAAAAAAAAAGTGTTTTCTACTCAAGTCATGCAAAAGGAAGAAAAGGTCTTTGTGAAACACACTTCAGCAATTTGGAACACACACTGAACAATTTCACTTCAGAGCTTTCAGTAAATTATTTCAGTGAATGTTACTGAGTAAGGGAAACCTGCACTGAAAATTCCTCCAGGAACATAGGCCCTTTCATGTTTCTCAGGCTTTTTGGCTTTCTTTGCTTGGCTATTGCTGCTTCTGGGTCTCTTTCTGTGCCCCCAGCCCATTCTGGCTGCTTCCCACACCTCAGAGGCTGCCCCCAGTATCCTGCCTGCTGCCTGTTCGGCATCAAAACCGTCTCAGAAATGTCTTTGGAGCAACAATCTCCTGATTCCAGCACCCACCTATTCGACATCTGGAGTCCAAGAAAGGTGCATTTTTCAAAGCATTCAGCTTGAAAAACACCCACAGACTGAAAACTCTGAGGCTGCCTCTGCTTTTCTACTCCAGAGCCAAGGGAGCACTCCCAGGGTGAGCTCCCCAGAACCTGCTCCTGGCACCACAGCAGGAACCACTGGGAGACAGAGAGCAAGGGCTGAGGCTGAAAAATCAAACACTTCCTTTAGATGCTGCCACACAAACTATCCTGAGGAATAACACTCAGTGCTGCCTAAGTGATCCAAGTATTTTCCTTCCTCGTATTCCGCATGACGTATTACAGGATTCACCTGCTGGAAATCACAGAATCATTTAGGCTGGAAAAGATCTCTGAGATATCAGCTCCAACCTTAGACTGATCACTACCTTGTCAAATAGATCAGAGCACCAAGTGCAATGTTCAGTCGTTTCTTAAATACCTCCAGGGATAATGACATTGAGCCTCTGCTCAGGCTGAAAAATTACAGGGGGAACCAAGCAATGAAGCACAAGAAAATTTATCTGTGCACTGGGAAAAAGTGACAATTTATGAAAAGTCCTCTCTTACTCTGAAAAAAAAGCTTATTACTTAAACCTAAAATGTATATATTAGAATCCATGGTGGATTGGTCACTGGCCCTTTGCAACACCTGCCAGGGGTTAACCTCTAGAACTTAGTGCTTACAGGCCAAAGAAGGAACAAGACACAGTCTCACTCTAATCAGCCAGTTGTAATGTGCACTGACAATGTTTTTTTCATATACGTGGAAACAAATAGGTGGGGATACAAACACAGATGTTATTTCACAGAAGGCTCAGAACAAAGCACATCAAAAGAAAAATCTCAAAAAAAATTGTTTAGAAATGCACATCTTTTCTTCTGCTTTATCTGAAAAACTCTCCTCCAAACTATGATTCACAAATTAGAGCCTGCCTTTCTCTTGTGAATACAATCACCATGATAAAGATGATATAAAAGTCAATTATAGCTAAACAGGTCTCACATGACAACAGGTTATCAAGCAAGGAACTACTACAGACATTGAAAAGTCACATTAAAGTATTTGCACTTGTTAAGAAAACAAACTCCTCCCAAAGTTCCCCAAAAGCTCTAAATTAAACACTCCACCAATATTTGGCATATCAATACTCTATATTCGCACATAGACAAGACAGTGTTTTATGTGTCTAAATAAAGGAACATCTTTTGTTTCTTGAAATGCTAATTTTAAAAGTGTTGAACTGGGCATGTGTCATATAGCCCTGAAATAAATATTTCTTCATATTTAAAACAAACTTTTTCACTTGTAGAAATTGCAGAGACCTTAACACACTGAAGCATTAATGGAATGTTAACAACAACAGTGTTAAAGCACGGGGAAATAACTAAAAAATTCTGTATTTATTTTAAATTAAATTTTGGCTAGGGAAAAAGTCAGCCTAATATTTATCAGATTATTTTATAAACAAGTTTTTAATTAAATAGTTTCAATTTAATACTGTAGCATTTTAAACCTTTATTTTTTTCTCTGGCTGGGTGACTTGAGAAGTGACTTAATGATAACAGTGCATCACACATCAGATAGTACAAATCTGAAATATCAACCCATTCAACAACTAGTGGGGAAAGGGAAAACAGATCATCTCTTCCTTGAACAAACACCAATTACACTGCCACAATCAACACTTACAAACAACCTCTCCTTCAATAACATATCCAGACTTACCCAATTATCAAAGTATTCAGGAGCAAGGAACACTTACATCAGAAAGACTAGGAAAATAAATGAAGGGATTTGCTTTTGCTCAGTAAGTGGAAAATTCAAAATTAAAATAATTTTCAGACTCCTTCTTTCATCAGCCTTTACTTTAGCCACAGTTTTCCCACGTGCCTCTCACTTTATGACCATACTATTCAGACAGACCACTCTAGTTCATGGCAATCCTTTCAAACTTATAAATACACCACTGAAGATCCACATGCAAGTGTGGTGTCTAATTAGATCCCAAAGTAACCATAATTTACATGCCAAAATAATCACAAAATCATGTTAGAAGCAGAGAAGCACAAAGTTCTTGATTTGCATTTACTCAGTTTTAACTATTGCTTCATTGTCTTAAATATCAGCAGCAATACAGAAGAATGTATTTTATCTTGTTCTAAAAGATGTGATCTATGAGACAACTGGGGAAACTGAAAACTGTATTTTGAAAGCGAAGTCCTAAACTGTGGTTTTAAAGGTGTTGTGTTTTGATAGGGAACAAAACTGTTTATCTGTGGGAAGTGTAATTCACATGTTTCTGTTCTGTGTTTGGCTGCAGAAAAAAAAATAGAATCACAAAGTCAAAAATGCTTTGGATTGGAAGGGAAACTAGAGATCATCCAGTCCCACTCCCCCTGTGGGGAGAGATGGGCAGGGACACCTGTCACAAGAGCAGGTTGTCCAATGCCCTGTTCAACCTGGCCTTGAACACTCCCAGGGATGGGGCACCCACACCTTCTCAGGACAACCTGTGCCAGTGTCTCACCACCCTCACAGAAGAGTACTTCTGCCAATCTAAATTCAACCTAAGCCTCTCCTTTTTCAGTTTGAAGCCATTCCCCCTTGTCCTATCACTACATGGGGCTTGGAGCAAACTGCTCTAGGGAAGGTGTCCCTGCCCATGCAGGGGGGTTGGAAGTGGATAATCTTCAATGTCCCTTCCAACTCAAATCACTCTATGATTCTACAACCTGAAATGAGTAACAATATGTCATGGTAAAGCTTATTTTGGTTCAAACAAAAGAATACTTCAATCACTGTTCATGTGACAATACTAATGAGAATTAACTTGTAGATCTTACTAAGCAGGCAAATATTTGTTCTTAAACTGCTGGACCTGCAAAAATCTGAACACACATACAGGTCCCATGGCAGCTCATGAACCTAAACAGATTTACCAAAGCAGTACTGACATAATTTATGATGTACAAAGGTGTTCCAGAAGAATTACACATAGTAAACCACAGCCAATCATGATAATTTTAAGATACTGCAGCTGCTTTGCAGAACTTGGAAAATACAATTGTAGAACACTGACATTGCCTTTCTGATGTCATTAACAAGCTGTAAGAACAATCTGATCCACATGCTCCAAGACACAAAGGATCTGGCTTTAGGTGACCAAAATCCAAACTCCTCTGGGAACAGAGTAATTCATGGCAGACAATTTGCAGTGCTAAACTGTTACCAATCCTGTAACTTCAGTCACTATGGTCCTTTAAAAACAACACTTGGCATCAGCAGCAGGGAAAGGGCTACAAATCTCTAGAGAAACTCCCAAAATAACAAGAGGGAAATTCATGGAAAACTACAATCATCCATGGCCCCCATTGCTAAACTGCTACAGCATGTCTGAAACATGCCAGGAACTGCCCAAAACTACCAAACTGACCTAAGCACATGCAAGTGCCTTCTTGATGATACATATATCACTATTCCTCTAGTCTTTCTCTAGCACATTCTGTACTGGAGTTCTCTAAGAGAGAGACACCCATAAAAAAAGTAGAAATGTTATTTTGGAAGAATACTTCCTGCAGTACTTCCTTCCTCAGTTGCAGGACAAAAGCAACTACAGGAAAAAACCCACAGTAAGATAAAATCAGAAACCACACCAAAGAGCAGCCAGGTAGTCACTCCCAAGCTGCAGTAAAGGGAGATGAGGAGAAGCCAAGTGCCTTGTGTGTGCTAAAGAACCATAAAAAAATTCAAAGAGTTGGGAGAAGAACCAAATTCCAGAGCTGCTCATTTAGTTTCATGTTACAAACTTGTCCTTGAAAAACAGGCAAATACAGGGGACTCTGCCCAGAAATCGTATAAATCATGATAGATGATATTCTCTTAGTGCATTTTTCCCTGGCTTTTAAGAATTAGTAGCTCTTCCAATAATGAAAAAGGATGAAGGGAGCTTTTAAGGCATTGAGGAAGTGCAAATCCTGCACTCTAGAAAACAAAGGCATCACTCCATGCTCTGTTCTGCGAGGTTGAGACATATGTGAAGCCAACACCATCCCTACATTCAGGAGTCTGTCATTTAAACCATTTCTCTCCATTTTTGTCCACAAAGAAGTAAAACCAGATGAAAAACTCTTATGGCCAAATGGGCACAATCCTACACAGTTTATGAAATTAGCTGTATATTAGGCTGTTAATGCTCATTTTAATTATATGGAACAACAAAAGAAAGTATCATTTTAGCCAAATTAGTTTTCAATTTGAGGCAGCACAAATATACAACATACCACTAAAAACATGGAAAAGTTTCAACAAGATGAGAAGCATATTGATGCTAAGAGGTGAAGATACATTCAAAATGTGGACAAACCCTTTTAAAACATGTATAAACCTTTTAAATGTTCCCCAACTTTCCCCTCAATTTATTTCTTTCTGGTCTAGCTTGGGAAGCTTGAGGCTGGAATCAAGTCTTGAGCAAAGAATTAAAACCAGTAGATGGAAAGGGCTTTAAGAAAGTTTGAGTGAGACATTTAATATGCAAGCCTTGTAACAACGTCCCAACTTGGAAGCATCTCCAACAGCCTGATCCTCTGGTGACAGAACTCAAGGGAAACTGTATTAAAAAAACCATCAAGGCTGTTACCATGTGAAAAGGGCTCAAAGGAGAGTGCAGCGTCAAAGCAGCAGAACACTTTGAGTGTGGAACAAGGCAAGACACTTCGGATTAGCCTCTGCAAGGCAACAACTCCTCCAGTTCTCACAGGGATAGCACACCAAACACTGCCTGCAGAAACCCAGCAGGAGCTGCAAACAGCTGCCTCGTACGGAGAGGAGACACTGCCCTGATTAACTAACTAAATAAAAATGGATGGGTGGGAGAAGATTACAGCAATTTTTCAGCTGCCTGCAAGAGTCTTGGTCCTGAAGAAAAACTTGAGTATTATTGGTAAAAAAGAAAAGCTGCGAAGTAGATAAACATGTAAATAGCTATACAGAATTTCAAGGCAAACAGAAATCCCCACTTTATAAAACAGAAACAGAGTAACGGACAATTTTGCAATGACTGCTTTAGACTTTTCATTACTATCATGTTTCTCCTATCCAGTCTTTAGGCAGATAGGTTTCCACCAACATTGTTTTCTTTGACTTTGTTGTCCTTGACAAACCCTCCCAGACCTGGAAACTGCTTCTCCACCTTATCAGAAGAAAAAGCTGGCTGGGAAAGTTGCCATTGCACTCCTTTCTTGTGCACAGTTTGTTCAAAAGTAGTTCAAACACAATAGCTACTTCCTTAAAGTCACTTTTTGAATTGAGCTACTTACATACTGGGGGAGAAAAAGCACCTCACCTTATTTGGGACTCTGTAGCATACAGAGGAGCTGTGGTTAGACAGTGTAAGACAGAAAAGCAGTAAATTTTATTTGTCGTCAGCTGACAACCTAACTCAATATATGTAAAATAAACACAAAAATTATAAAGCAATACTTAAATAACACCTGAAAATATTTCAGAAACCACTCTTGTTAAAAGGTGAGTGAATGTAAGCCTTAAAAGCCTCCACATTTAAAATGGTAATGCCAGTAAAGTTCACATTGCCAAATATCAAAAAGGAGCACAGTTTAAAAAGCATAAGACTGATGCCAGAAATACAAGAGAAAGCTGAAAACTCTGCTTGCCCACACATAATTTTTTTTCAGAAAAAATTCCGATTTCTGTCCAATCGATTTTCTTCGTATAGTTTATTTTACCAAGTCTCCATTTCATACTATCTTTGCATCTTACCCCATATATATCTAGAAACATGTTAAAAATTAAAGTAACTGTAGAAACACCTTATCAATAAAAGTCTATCTTCATAAAGCTGACAAGACAGTTTCCTTTATTATGTTGACTTGTATATACTTATGAATTATATGAAAATTCAGTTAAGTTTTGGATCAAGCAAGTCACTGGCACTTTTCTCTCCCCTGTTTATATTTTGAAGAGTTTTTTTCTTTCAAAACTTGAATCAAAATTACTCCAAATCCTCATGAAACCCTATTAAACAGGTGGAAGGAACTGCCATGTCTGGGTGTTGAGGCTCTTTACGTTACATACTGTACAAGCTCCAGGGATAATTAGGTGAATTATTAAGAGTCATCCTGAGAAAAGCTCTGGCACCATGCTTGTCACTGGGATCACTAGTTCTTCCTTATGACCTCTAAACTGAGAAAGAGTACTGGGAAAATCCATGACTCTGCCTTACTGAGATAAGCGGACAAGCAGGGAGGTGAACTGAGGCACCTGCACCACCTGAGTGGGCAGAGCACACCCACCACCACAAACCTGGCTGTATATTCCAGCTTTTCTTTGGCCATTGTCATAAACCAGCATGATGCCCAGGACTTCATACACCTCACACACAGAGAGTGTGCACTCATGAAGAGCAAAGAATGGCAAACCCAAGACTTTGAAAGAAAGTCAAAGAACACACCTCTGTCCAGACACCTGAAATGAGCTGGTCAGATGTCTTTGCCAGACCTTCAAAATGAGTGAGTCAAAAGAAAGAGATGAAGAAGAAAGATGTGCTAAGCAGGGTATTTTGTGAGACATTCACAGATACTGAGATCTCCACAATGTTGTATTTTAAACCTTCAGCAAACAAGGCCTAAGAAGAAAACCAAAATGAATTAACGTAACTACTTTGGAGCAGGTCAGTGAAACATGTCCACACAAGCTTTACTAATGCAATCACAAGTTCAGTGAAGCCAAATGGGCATCTCAACTGGTAAACAGAGTAATAAGAAACACTGTCACATCCAGTTAAAACAGATTTGCAAACAATAGGCAGCTTAACTAATGAGAAACATGAATGTTGCTTACAAATTAAAGAGACCCTCAAGGTAAGAACAGCCACAAAAAATGCTTGCAAATTAAAATACCTCAACCAATGGACTATACTACCAAAACTTTGGTACACTTCAAAAACTCACTTTTACATGAACAGAAGGAAAAGAAAACATGCTTTCCCAGCTAAGGAAAGATGTCAGTGCTGCAGACCACATCACAAACCAGTCCCCCACGCCAGAAGGACTTCCAAGAAGGCAGAAATCCCCAACCAGCAAACAACAAAACCCAAAGCAAATTTGGTGGCAAGTAGAGGAAATAGCAAGCAGCTTGGTTTTATTTAAACTATTTTTCTGTATGTCCTGAGCACATACTTGCATCTGCGTTGCCAACCGTATTCAGAACATCTAAACAGAACTTTTCTTTTAAAATGCAGTAAGATCACACTAGGAGTAATCCCAAATGCAAAGCACAAGACATTGTAAACACAAAAACATGCATTAAATTCATTACTATACCTTTCATTCAAAACTTTTAAAACATATTTCACACAAAGAAAATACCTTGTCCTGAGCCTTTCCATTATCACACAGGATAATCAGAATCTTATACCTGTTTTCTGCCTTCTTTATCTTAGACACAAGTTAAAAAGCAGTGGGAAAATTATTACCAAGCACTACAGCCTGGACACAAGCAAACTTGGGCTCAAGATCAGCTCTACACAAACTTTTTGAGCAATCCCTACATTGCTGCTCTGTGGTCAGGAACAGAGAACTACAGAAGAGTTTGCTCCTATTTTGGGGGAAAAAGCAAACAATTCCCTGGCGTAATCGTGGGATAACAAAGTCCCATTCCATCTAGCTATTCCTCACAGTTGTGCCTTTGCTCTGCTCTCCCTGAGGATATCACAAGAAGGATAATAGAGAATAACCCAATCAGTGTCATTTTTCACTGGCTGACTGCTGTACCACACAAAGAAAGGTTCTCAATGGTTTCAGCAAAGGTTGAATAGAAAATACGCAGAATGGCACTCGATTCAAAGTTCTCTCCACTCTCTGCTTTGCACTGAAACATGTGCAACAGGGGGACCTTAAAATTACTTGCAGAATTTGAAAAGATCAGTAGCGAAGCTACAGCTCAGCATGTGAAAAGACAGGGCCAAAATGGAAACTGCACCACCCCACTGGTGTGACATTCTTCAAAACCTCTCAGTTAAATATTCCCACTATAAACATCTATGCAAAACTTAAAAGGTATTGATGACATAAAGGTGAGGCAGCTTCACCCTGAGGCACAGGGGAGGAGCAAGAACCACAGAGAAAGAAATGAAACTGAAATAATGAAAACAGGATGAAATTCAATAGAGCAAAGCACAGACTTGAACACCTCAGCAAGGACTTCTGTTAGAAACCAGAATATTGCAATGAAAATGACTGTTGATAAGAATGAGCTGATCACAAAATGACTACAACCACTGTCATCAGTCAAAAAACAAGAGGACAAAGACTTTTCAGCAGTGAGATAAAAAAAAGTATTCTAATTTGGATGTTCTTTCAATTCTTATTGTAGTTTTTTATACATAGACACACACATACAAATGTTTTAAAATTTTCAAGCTCATCTAGAGCTTAATACTGTCAGGTTTATTCATTCTGAATAGTCTTTTATTTTGAAAGTAGGAACACAGAAATCAATTAAATTATTCAAAACAAAGCATTTATTCGGTATGAGTAGAAGGTGCAAGGAAAGCTGTATCTAGGTATCTAAGATTGATTTAAAGCAGCTTTTTAGTCCACACAATGGAGAACATCTACTGGTAACTCCTGCAGAATGTTTTTGTGCCAATATAATGCATGAAAACCAAGAAGACTCAACTGAAAAAAGGCCTAAACGTGACCATGGGGAAAACAGCAAAAAATACACCAATTTGTTGATAGTATGGCTGATTTGATATAAAAAAATTATAAAATCATTTTTAAAACCCTATCAGACATGACTAAATATGACAAAACAATATAGCTACATGTGGTAAAAACAGTGTGAAATGCATCTTCAGCATTTCGAAATGGTATCAGGATGTGACACCAGAAGGAGTCCATCCTTTGCAAAGCTACCTACTTAGCCAGAGACACTATAATTTCAAATTAAAAGATTAATTATTTATATATATGTATTTCTATCAGTATTTAAAGTAACAACTAAAGCTTTATAGAAGAAACTAGTTTTTCTACACTAACCTGCTTTTTGAAACCGGTATGGAAGCAATTTGGAAATTTTTTACTGTATTTGAGTCATGCAATTAATATAAACTGGCATAATAAATATTTCCTCTATCTAGCAGAGCATTTCCTAATTTGAATTCAACTTTGGTTTTGTCTCTAATTTGTTTTGGTCAGTCTGGTACTTCTTACCCTCCAGTTACCTCAAAACTAATTAACAACATATTCCAGGCAAATCCATAAGCCTTTTTAAAAAATTGCAACAGTAGATTTTACCATAAAGATCTGTCCAAAGAAATCTTATTTTAAGTGTGTATTTTCCTACAGGCTTGAACATTCAAGTGTTTTTACTCACTTCTGTGCTCCCTGAGACAACAGCTTTGTCCACGTTCACCGACAGCTGCTCTTCCGTCTGGCAGACTCCCACTGACCACTCCGCACAGCGGTGATGAGCCCAGCAGTGACCTAAGGCACCAGGGAAGCAAAAGAACTTTGGTTGCACCTCCTCTAAGTATGGAACTCAGTTCCAGGAGTAAATACTTGCCAGATAAAACAGATAGTCTCTTCCTCCTTTTTTCTTGTTGCAACATTCAGTGCTTATAGAATCACAGAATCATAGAATCGATTCGGTTGGAAAAGACCTCCAAGATCATCAAGTCCAACCCTTGGTCCAACTTCAGTCCCTTTACCAGATCACGGCACTCAGGGCCACATCCAATATCAGTTTAAAAACCTCCAGGGATGGTGAATCCACCACCTCTCTGGGCAGCCCATTCCAATGCCTGATTACTCTCTCTGGAAAGAATTTTTTTCTGATCTCCAACTTCAATTTGCCCTGGCAGAGCTTGAGCCCGTGCCCCCTTGTCCTATTGCTGAGTGCCTGGGAGAAGAGACCAACTCCCACCTGGCTAGAACTTCCCTTCAGGTATGTTATCATAAACTGAATATACTGCAGTTACTATCAGACACTGAATATTCTGCAATTTTGTTTTATACAAAACACCTGCATATGTGTTTCTAATTTTCAGCTGCCTGATCATGTAACCACAGCATTGGACTGTACAGGATTCTATGACTTTATGATTCTGCATTCAGTGTTTGTGTGACACATACACACAGAGTCACACCTGATCTTGTATTTCACCATAGATAACATCTGCCTGTGGTCCTACTCTTCACTTATGATTCCCAAGGGCTGGACACAGGTCTGTACGTTCATGTAGAACATGCTCAAGTGTTTAAAAGCTCAAAATACAGAATGTACAGAAACACCATATAAATGACTGAGAAACCTGTGTCAATAGAACAAACGTCACAGAGATATAATTAGAAATGGTTACCTATGCAACCAAAAATTCAGGATTTGCAGAATTCAACAGGTAACTCTTAAAAGAAGTTTCTAATTCAGTTCTGGGAAAAACAGTGTAAATGATGCATACTTCCAGAGGAATTCTGTGACAGCTTTATGTAAGACCAGAAATGATGCTTTATATTAGCTATTCAACATAGGTATTCAGTCAACTTAATCATTCAAGCAATCAAAAAAAACCCCACTAAAATCTCTGTACAGGCTTGGGAAGAGTCACCTACAAATAACAGCAACTTTAAAAATGCAGACTGATGATTTCCCCCCCCCCCAACCATCCACACCCTCTGTGGTGTAACTATTTAAATAAAACCATTAAATTATATTTTTCCCTTAATTAGACTCAAAATAAGTTTCCACACTCACAAAAGAATGACATTTATATTATTGTACAAATATATTCCCATTTTTTGAGGCAAAATATGTGACTGGACTGATGGCATCAAAGCATTTGGAAATAGATGCTTTCTGGAAAAGTAATTAATGACTGAATTAATAGAAGTTACATTAAAATGAAAGAGCAGATGATAAACCAGTTAGTTTTCTGACTATTGCTCTAGCAATGTTGCTCTTTTAAATCCACTGTTTCCAGTAACTCTGCATTTGCAGGAGGAGATTAGGTAGGTAAGGATTAAGACTTTTGAGAAATTTATTAAGCTGTGCCTCAATTCTTCTTCCTTCTCTCCCCAAAACAGAACTATGCTAGTGCCTGAACACGAGTTCAGCAGCAGATTACAAGTATTTCCCCAGGCAAAGCTGAGGATTCTATCCAGTACTTGAAGAGGAGTCTATAAAAAACTACCACCTGACATGGGCAAAAGCGATCAAAGCACCATCAAACACTTGAGAAGCTCAAAAGCACAGAAAATCAACATCTCTAAAACTTCACTGTCATTAAAGCTACTGTAGAGGGGTAAAAAGGATCTTACCTGTTGGCTCAAATAAGGCTTGAACATCAATATCATCTGGTAAGCCAACTAAACTGAGTTCATCCCAGACTTTGACAACCTGATCGTCAGAAGCAGTTTGGGTGCTTACGCTTGCACATGATGTTATACTCGATCGAGATCTGCATCAGGGAGCGGAAAAACACACTTAGAAGAGACCACATTCTTTGTTCAATTAGTCAGATACTCACAAATGATCCCAAACTCAGGGAAAGTCAACAAAAATTTTTCCCAATGTGATAAAACAGAATCAACATGAACAAAAGTCTTTCTTCCTCATACTTTAGCCCAACATTTTTTCCAATAATAGTTTTCAGTTGAAACTGCTATTCAGTAAACAAGCCTGCTCTCTTCCAGTTCTTCAGGACACACATGCTTCTTTTTTGAAGTGTGACTCTGTTTGGTATTAAAACTTGCCCAACTCTTAGAATGGAGAATTAGGTAACGGCAATCAGTCTGTGTTACTCTGGGGAAGAGATGCAGAAGGAAGAAAAGAGAGTGGTGTAAGTGGTAAGCACCAGCTGCAGTTTTCATAGGGCCTTGTCCCTCCAACAGCTGGCCCAGGGTACAGCACTGACAGTATCCTCAAAGGAGACTGACAGAGGTGAGATGCCTATAGAAAATAGAGCAACTATGTGAGGAGGGCAGAAAAAAGACCAGGACTTAAAAAGCTGTTTGGAAATAAACATCTTTATACAATGTTAAAAAAAATAACAGAGGGGTTGGAAAATAAAAAATGCAGTGATATAAGACGACTATACTGTGCTGCTGACATGGGAGGGTCTAGTTTAAAATCTTCCTAATTTGTTTCCCAAATTCTATTCCCAACAGAAAACAATTAATACAACTCAGATGACTCCATTAAAAAAATACAGAAGCGATGACTCCACCTTTATCTCCAGCAGGCAAAAAATTATCTTGGACATCCAAGGATGTGCAATAGGCTTACTGATAAGAGACCTGATAATTGATGCTTCAACAATTGATAGGAAAGGTGGTGATGCATTTTCTATTAATATTCTTTGAAATTCATTATTCTCCCCTATTAATAACTCAAATGAATGCACTTGCCAATAGATCCAGTAAGCACTGAAATAACTGCAAGAGCCTTGCCTTCCTGAAAACCATGAATGTTTTACTTCAGTAATTACGTTCACAAATACAGGAAAAAAACCCTTAGTTTATGGACAAAAGAGTAACAATCTCTCCTGCACCACCCACAAAACCTTGAAAGTTTTCCGTTATCACATGGTATCTTCATGACCTGCATCATGACAGAAGCTAAACATCAAAAAAAAACCAGTCCAAAACCTATTAATTCTGACACTATCAACATTAAGACTCTCCTTAACAAAGCATTACATTAATCCATTCCGCCTGACAAAGGTGGTTCCTGAACACTGCTCATGTCCAGTGGGATCACAGAATGGTTTGGGTTGGAAGGGATCCAGTTCCAAACCTCCGGCCATGGGCTGGGACACCTTCCACTAGACTAGGTTGCTCAGAACCTCATCCAACTCACACCTGAACACTTCCAGGGATGGAGCATCCACAGCTTCTCCTGGCAACCCATGCCAGGGCCTCAGCACTCTTGACAGTGGAGCCTTCTCTGACATTCACACACAGACTCTTCTGAGTTGGAAGGGACCCACAAGGATAATCGAGTCCAACTCTTAAGTCAACGGCCCATACAGGGGATTCAACCCATGACCTTGGCATTATTACAATCAAGTTTTAACCAACTGAGCTAATCTCACAACACTGGAGTTCAAAGAATCTTTAAAAAGCCATGATGAGGCATTTTTCTGTGTATGAAAGTTTTCTCACAAGGTCAAACCAATTAATTTAAAGAACATCCCAAATTACCTGCAAACCCATCCTGAACAGAAACTCTTTTCACCCCATCCTGATCCTTCATAGGCAGACCTTTATAAAGTAAAATTTCTCATGCCTATAGAATGCAGGAACTCTCTGAGGGGTTCAGGTTACCTCTTTCAGCTTTAAGAAAACCCATTTTTCTGTATCGGCATTAGACAATGTGCACTTCTACCCCCCAGACATGATGACACGAGCGTACACAGTGCACCGGAGCCACATCTGCGGGTGTGAAACACCCCGCACAGCCCCTCCGGCCGCCAGCACTGCCCGCGCGCCGAGCACTAACACAGACACGCTGCGTTTGGCAGAGCCGCCGCCTCCTTCATTGTTTCCCTCCCCCGGTCGGGCTCCGCGCCCGCAGCCAACCCCCGGCCCCGGTGGGGACCGCCCGCAGCTCCGCATCACCGCATCCATCACCACATCCATCACCGCCCCGCCCACGGCTCCGCATCGCTGGCCCGCATCGCTGCCCCGCATCACCGCCCCGCCATCACCGCATCCCATCACTGCCCCGCCCACGGCTCCACATCGCCGCCCCGCATCACTGCCCCGCATCACCGCATCCCATCACCGCCCCGCCCACGGCTTCGCATCCCTGCCTGGCATCACCGGCTCACCCTCAACCCCGCATCGCCGTACAGCATCAACCCCCCGAATCACTGCACCGCCACCCTCCCCTCAATCCTGCACCGCCAACGGCTCCGCATCACCGCTCCGCATCCACCGCAAGGCATCACCGCACAGCCCTGCCACGCCGCCTCACCATCCCGCACCGCCTCACTGCCCTCAAGCCCGCATCACCGCCCCGCACCACAGTCCCACATCGCTGCACCGCCCTCAACACGCACTTGCAGCCCCGCGCCCACAAACCAATCCCCAGCCTCCGGCACAGCCCACCTGCAGCTCTGCATCCCGCACGGCCCTCGGCTCCGCACCACCTGCGGCCCCGCATCACCGCACCGCTGCCCCCAGCCCCGCACCGCCCGCACCTCCCGCCCCCGCGATCCTGGGATCCACCAGGGAAAACTGTGCGAACAGACATGCCAGCGCGGCTCTGACCGGTCCCATCTAAATGCCATCGCCACACACACAGCACATTGCACAGACTCTCTGCGAAGATGGGTACGCCCCTGACACCTCCCAAAATTACTGAGCGGCCTCGGGGCACTGCCCTGCGATGGCCAGACCCGCCCACCTGGGAGAGCTGCCAGCGAACCCCACTGCTGGAGGGCAAGAACTACTGCTGTGTGCCTGCAACAGCACTGGCACCAGTGCCAGAGCCAGCTCTGGAGGGCAAGGAGGAAAACTCCGATCAGATGGGCAAAGGCTTCCCATTACTCCAGTCTGCACAATACATGAAGAGTCACAAGCCCAAGTCTTCTACACTCACGTGTACTTTAACTTCAGTCTCACAAGTAGACCTGTGCTTTGCAGTAACTATGTCTCTTTTCTGTGTTCTTCCAGAGTAGAGTCTCATTCGGAGGAAGAAACCAACCCATTTTTAAAAAGCAGAAGAGCCAGCTCTTCCTATACTGCTCGCGTGTTGGCTGATCTGGGGTTCTGCTTTTCGTTAGGTTTTTGTACGTCTTGCTTTTTCCTTCAAAAAATTTATTAATAACCTGCATTTCCACAAGTAGAAGTTATTTGCTTATTGCAAGTACAGAATCAGTAAAGATGCTTCCTGAACTTTGTGCAAAACAAGAATATTACCTATTTATTGTACAATGGACTTACTTCTTCTGTCCTCTCTGTTTGCGCGGCACTGAGTTTTGCCTTGGAGTTCTCTCACAAGCTCCATCGGTGCTGTCGCTGGCTTCACTCTTATTTAAAGGCTGGTTTTTCCATGGAATAACATATCCAGGAGTTGGACTGAATTGTTTTAAGTCTCCTTGTCCTAATGAGCTCCGTTCTCCACAGTAACAAAAGGCGCAGAGTTGTTCGCTGTAAAAGGGAAGATCATTACTTCTTTTCAGGGGGAAAACCACCAGAGGATACACCATCAAAGAGCAACTTTCACGCCAATTTAACCCTTTATAACAAAACAATAGGAGCTCCTAAGTGCTGTCAGGTATCAGAATTCAGCATTCAGAAACACTATTTCCAGCTAATTTACAGTTACATTAAAAGAACTCTTTTTGTTTTTTTCACTAAACTGCCTGATCAACAAAACAAACAAAAAATCCCCACATATAAGATTTAAATTGTTAAAACAATTTCAAAAATTCTGTGCCTCTAGATACTAAAAAGGATCAGAACATTGCAGGACACACAGAACTTTACTACACATACACCTTTCTGTAAGCACATGCAGCTTATATGTAACACAATGTGCAAATACTATACACCAAAAGGTTTAACAAAACATGGGGGAAAACAGAATAATGAGAAAATCATAGCAATCCCTAGGTCACACAAAGCAGGGCACACAATATACAAAAATCCAAACGTTTACTTTAATATTCAGAAACAAAATTATGTCAAAAGTTTTACTACAGAAATATTATATTTACAGAACTGTGACCGCTGCGATACCGTGTGCCATTTGCAATTATGTTTTAACATGCATAACATAGCGACAGGATTGAAATGACAGCTCTGACAGCACTCCTTGTGTCACATCATATGGAAGCTACTGAAAAATATTTCTATAATAAACATATCCACAAACTTAAAATGTGAACTTCTGCAAGCAATGCAGTTTGCATTAAAGGAAGGCCATTTAACACTTTTTTTTTATGCTTAAATGAGCAATTCTGTTTTCTTCGTATTTATGCCCCAAAGACTGCAAAAAGATGCCTCAGGGAATCAGGCACTTGGATAGAGGCTTGGCTATGCCTGGATTCAATTTAAATAGATTTCAGTGAAATCAAGGTGGCACATTTGGATTTGGGACACTCTGTGCTGTGTGAGTGAGAGGAGGGAAGTTAAGTGGGAGGAAGAGAAAACCTTAAGGTTAAACTTCTGCATAATATTTACCAAATTCTGGGGGGAAAAAATAAAGAGTGCCTATGCTTTTCAGCCTGGAGAGACAAGAACAGCAATAGAAAAAGGTGAAAGTGGAAAAGGAAAGAAAAAGATCAAAACAGAAAACCCTGAGAACCCAGCAAAGCCCCTGAGCCTTGGTTTAACATAATCTGGGGTGGATCTTTTTGCTCTCAACCATAGACAATAACAGGAAAAGAGAAAAAGAAGAAAGAAAATACAAATGGGTAAGTAAATGCCTCTGAACTGCTCTACTACTATGGTCCTGGTCATACCACACAGTCAAATGCTAAGGAAGGGAGCAGCACATCACGAACCCAAAAACAAGCCCAGAATGAAGCCAAATACTTTTACTTATGGTCTATCGGTAGGATTCCACTTTCCCTATTGCAGATGGACCTTTGGGGGCATGCAGGCTGGTGGGCAGGTAAGAAAAGTCCCATTCATGGTACCCAATTACACCCTCCCATGGTACTGTGAGGAAACATTCATCCTCATCTCGTGGAATTGGTCGCACTTCCCTCACTGATCTGCCTGAACACACGACCAGTGTGAGCCAGCACAACCCCCAGAGCTGATGGCAAATGTCTGACACGTTCCAGAAATCTTCAGAAAGAGATACTCGACAATAAAAAAAATGCAAAGAAAATATGGATAGAGTAAGAACAGTGGAAAATGAATAGTTACAGCTATCCAGTACATATGTCTTATTTTATAGCTGGTTTGCAGAGTCATAAAGCAACAAATACACTATTATTTGTCTGTCAGTGACTACAACCACTGGACTGCCAGTGAAACCTGATCTGGCCTTGTAGGCATTGCTCCTAAGCAGGGAAAGCAAAGCTATTTATGCTGGTTGAGACTAAAGAGACTTGTGAGGAGACTTAAGAGATTTAAACAGGCAGCATCATGGTATATAAATTACACTAGTTACAAACACAAGATTATCCACAGTGGAATAAATAATTATTCATACATCCTGTTAGGACAGACTATCACTGCTCATTAAAAGACGAGGATAATTACAAACAAATAAACAAAGCTCCTTAAAGTGGAGTCATTGCAAATATGCAATAATGTTAAGGTTTATAAGTGAGAAATACCAAACAGTAATTAAGAAAAAAACCCACACAAACTTTTCCAGTGGTATTATTATTTGAAAAGGCATACAGGAGTAAAGCTGATATGTCTGGAGTCTGCAAGGCAGCTCCAGCAGCACAACTTCCAGCAGTAGCTTTCTGCAGCAGAGTGGAGTGAAACAACAGGAGCAGCGAGTTTCACAGCTACTCTGCAGCGTGGTGCGGGCAGCTGTGAAGCTGACAAGAATCATATGGTCTGTGCTACTGCTCCTGCTCCAGCAAAGCTGGGGACTGCAGCTGAGGCGAGTGCTGGAGTGTTCATCACGGCAAGGGGGCTGCGGAAGTCCTTTGATAAAGGCTTGTGAACACACAGATGCAGGAGTTAAAGACAGGAGCAGCAGAGCATTCCCTGACCACTGCCAAGAGACCGTGGGGCTGAAACAGAGGGGAGGGATTACAAAAGGGGGGAAAAAGGGTTTCACACTTTTCAGGGAGGATGAGCAGTGGCTTCAAATATATCACACACGCAGATACCTACAAACAGTCAGTGGCAGTGAACCCCCTCCTAGCAGCTGGATGCTAGAGAGACCCTCCACCAGGAAAGCCACGTTCCTGTCTCTCCCTACATGCCACGTAGCTGGCTTGTCATGCAGTACTAAGTGGCCAGTTCCATCACGTTATCCTTTTAAGTTTAAGTGCTCAGTAAATATTTTAAGTACTGTCTGTATGGGCAGAAGGTAGAGATTTTTTTTTTCCTATCATCTGAGGACTGCAGCAAGTACTTACAAATCTACTTTCCATATGTCAATATGCAATTAGAGGATCTAAATCTGTGATGCAAGAAGAGCTCTCATACTGAAGATAGTGAAATTGAGATACTGGCAACTCTTAAGATCAAACCCTAGATCTGTTATCATAATTAGAATATTTTAAGAACAGGATAATTCAAAATGGGATAAAAAGCAAGAGACGACGTGTCACAAATCTTTTTATAAGCTACTAAGAAAAAAAGAAAGAAGCAGCTCACCAATACTCCATTTAAGATATATCTTAGCTGCTCCAAACTAAAATGTAAGTTCATCATTATCCGTAACTTCAACTTAATGTCTAAATTTTCCCACAACAAACACTACTTTTTTTATACAGGTTTAAAATTCCAGAGGTGGTTTATTACCAGGAGGTGCTTATATACCTCACCTCATCCCAAAGGATTTCATGGAACTCTATGCACACAAATTTTTATATGTAACACTGAGGGAAAATGATGTTCAGAGAGGACCAGACATACTGGGTTATGAGGATGCAGTAAGAGGTAGAAAGGCTAATTATGTCTCAAGCTAATGCCTTTTCCTACTGAGCCACCTGAGGAGATCCAGACTTGGATCTTGTTTGCAGGATGCCTTTTCTAACAAGAAACATGTCAATCTCAGCACTCTTGCTTTTGCAACCATTTTCTTCTACAAGTTCTTATTTCATTGAGTTGTCTGGTCAGTGCCTCTTCCTCACACAGAATTTACTCAATCCCTTGACAAGAACCTAAAGTGCTACAATCCTCTCCTGTCCACATTCTGACAAAGGAAAACAAAATGCCTGCAGCCAGTTAATCACTATTTCCTCTACTTGACCAATCACATACAATCATCAGAACTCATCCTAAAATACAGACTTTCCTGTTGAACAGAGTTCATTTCAACACATGCCGTATTGGGCAACTAGTTGCACAATATTAAATTACAATCAGAGGAGGAGAAACATATTCTGGTTTGCTTGCAAATATTCAGTCAAGAGAATTAAGGTAAAACAGAGAGTCTCCCAAACTTTTTTTTTTTCAACAGAATTAAGGCTGAGCATCAGGATTACCAACACTTGAAGCACAGCAAGTCCCCCCACTGTAGTCAGACTTCCAAGAGTAAGCAGAAGCCCCTCCTGGATGCTGGGAAAGGGCACTGGGGTGTCCTGTGTCAGTCAAGGCTCCTGGATAACAAGTGGATGTGCAGAACAGCTAAGCAAACACGTTTTGTTTATGCAGTGTCCTGTATCTCACAGGTGTACACTTTGAGTGCTGTGCAGCTGCTGGAAACCTTCAGATTTGTCCATGTGAGTCTGTGTGACCCTCAGCAGTATCAGACTGACCTCCCTCTCTCCTGCCTATTTTTCATATATGGGTAGAAGACATGAGTCTGCAGTGATATGGGGCACTGCCATGGGCCTGCAGCTCTGTGTATACACCTGGGGAAACAAATTTTCCTTCCTCATTTGCACAGGAATAACTTCCTTCCACATTTCCAGGATCCCCACAACAGCTGAATGCCAAGGAAGGCAGCAAGCAGCCTATGCTGAACATCATTACCAGTAAGACATCTGAAGTTATCCAACCTTTCAGTACTAAATGGTGGAGGCAGCAGACTAAAGGAAATCCTGCCTATTCTGCAGAGAGGTGTGAAAGGTCCCCTTCCTTCAGAGGAGCCTGCACAGGGGAATCCAAGCATCCCAGGGAGATGAAGGAAAGCTGTCAGCAACAGGAGAAACACAAATTCATGATTCAGCTTAAGAGATGATCACCTCTTAACTTTCCTGAAATCCCTCCCAGCTTACTGTGGGACTGGGATTACCAAAGAAGTTTTGCTGTGCATTCACCTTTCCAATTAATCACAATAAAACCAAGTCATTCTTGCTGTTCAAACAGGAAAAGATGGATATATCTGAGAAAACCTAAGGCATGGCAATTCCAGTAAGATCCACTAGCTATGCCATTGCCTCTACATTATATACTAAGTTGAGATGACCACTACTGCCACTGGCCACAGTAACAATGGCATCAAAGTTTTTAAAAAAAAGGCAACTTGGAAAGTATGAAGATCTATTTCATTCATACTTTGGATTGAAATAGAAGGTGAAAATGGTATCGTGATTTTTTTTCTACAAGCTTGTTTGCTTCTAAAGGAATTATGCAACAGTCTGGAAATGCCTTCAGGGTGTCTTTTTCACACACAATAGTTGTTACAGAAATTTAAAATGTTTTAACATCTATTTTTCACAATTAAAATTAAGTTCAGCACAATGAAGTGAAATACATGAGAGCAAAATAGAACTTCAGAGCATTGTTTGTACTGATTACCGAAGCAGACTGATGAGAATTGACCTTGAGAATTCTTCTCCCACCTAACCCTGTTAGTTCTAACATATGCTAAAAGGCTAAATTAAATGCTACAGGAGACCTACTATTTATTTAGCTCTGCCAAGTTGTGCTAATGTACAAAATACTTTGCCTCTGTTTTTATGTTGTGTTATTTCAAGAGTAAATTGTTTTAGTCCTTGGTGAAGATCCACCATTGCACCATTTATGTAAATTCAAATCAAGAGCCACAAGCTGCATTTTATGTGAAAAAAAAAGATCTGGCTTAAAACAACACCAGGGGTCTACATCAGTGTGAGTTCTAAAACATGTGAGATACTCACAGAGGTGAAGTTATTCTAAAACTCAGGGATTCAGATGAAGCTTTTCAGCTTCATCTAAACATGCTATAGATATCTGGACCTCAATAATGAAGATGCTTGAAAGGAAACAATTGAAGAAACCTCAATAGGTGATGTATAACAGCTTCACATTGATACAGGGTTAACAACCCAATAAATCACCTATCTGAATGAAGGGTACTAAGGATAGAGAAGGATGCAGAGGGCAACACAAAGAGATACCACAAAGAGAAGAAGCAGAAGTTCTCAGCTGCAAGCTATATTTAACAAAGTGTTCTCTTTCCAATAGGAAACTGAATCACAGAGTAACCTGAAATTGTGAAGTGGTTTGATGCAATTAGAGTTGCTTTAGAAAAGAATATTTAACTTATGCTGCACAATTCCTTTAAAAAAGGAGGCAGGAGGGAGTTCATGTGAACTTCAGGTGAAGAATTTTAAAAGTTTGCACAAAGCAATTAAACTGCATTAGGCAATAATTGCTTTCCAATTTCTTCAAACCAGCACAGTTGGAGTTCTACAGCCATGTAATCAACTTAATGATACTCTTCTCATTTGAAAGAAAGAAAACATTACCCTCCAAGCACCATCAAAACAACACATTGAACTGACATTTGGAAATTTAGAAAATATGCTCTTATTCACCATCAATATGTGTCAGTTTTTATTTAAACAAATGTTTAAAGCTCAGTTAGGGTTACACATACCCTAAATGCAGGAGGGGCTACCAGAATGCCAATGCTGAATAAAATGGATTTAGAGGTCTTCTCCAAGGCCACATAGATCATTCTTTAACATCCATCCGAACTGTCTTGTACTCTCAAATAACCATCCCATATAGAATGCAACTTTAAGTATAGCTGAAAGGTGATACTTGACACCATTTAACCTCTAACTGATAAAACTAGAAGAATGAAAAATTCTTTGATCTCCTACTTTGATATGCATTTGTGAACAGAAAGTACTGTCTGTTCAAGTGAAATTCCCTCTCTTGGGAAATCAACATAGATCATGGAATCATAGATTGCTTTGGATTAGACCTTACAGATCATCCAGTTCCAACACCTCCCACTAGAGCAGGTTGCTCAAACCTCATCCAACCTGGCCTTGAACTTCTCCATGGAGGGGCATCCACAATCACACCAAACCTACAGACACCTCATAGAGGTGCCAGCACCTCTTGGAGGCAACTCCATACAAACACTAAGTGGAGTCGTACTATCTGAATTACTAAGCTTTACCATATACCAAGTTGGCTTTCAACAGCAGTTTTTCAAGAAAGTTTCATCAAAGTAGGGTAAGCAGATGCACAGGGGATACTGAAGAGCAGGGCAGACACCATGCTGTCCATGACTCCCAGACCTTTCAGTTGAGGGCCTCCCTGTCAGCTGTGATTCCTACATATTCATTCTCAGTTTCCCTTTCATGAACTTGCCCAGTCTGTTCTTAACCTCACATAGATTTCCAGCAAACCACATCCTTTGGCAACAATTTCGGTGTCACTCTAGACAACTATGTGCTGTGTAAAGAATCACCTCCTTTTATTTTGCATCTAATCCTGAAAAGTTTCCTTTCATGACCCTCTTGCATTAAAACAAACTGAACAGTCAGGATACAGCCACCTATGATTTTGAAGCTTCTTATCTTTCTTCTTCAACATCTTTCACAGACTGGACAGTCCTCAATTGCTGAACGGGAAGCTACTTCAGATATTGAAACAATTCTTCTGTTGTTCTGCAAAACTTTAGTTTTATTATATTCATTTTTTAAGTTAGGGAGACACTTTTTGTAACCCTATGAAAATTAATCCAAACTCATTTCTCTAAATGTTTCTAACCTCACCAAGGAAATCACGTGTTCAAGCAGAGCTTTAGCACATCAAAGTTATGAGCTCAAAAATTCTTCACTGATCACACCCCAGTCTCTCTCAGTCCCTGTGTGAAAGGAGACTCCAGATGTACCATCCATACCCTGTGAATGAACATCCTTCTGGCAAAGGTCAGAGACACTCACAGGGATCACATCTGCAACTACAGCTTTGGGATGCTGTGAATCCAGATTTTGCCTTTTAAATTGCCTGTAGTTTCAATCAGCTGTGATATGGAAGTCTGGAAAGAATGATGAATGAATGGGCAGGGCACGACAGAGGGTTTGCTGTGTGAGGGAAATGGAAGGTGATGAAGAAATGGGAGGTAATACAGATCACACAGAAAGCCAGAGGAAGCGAGAACGCAGCCACAGATGACAAGGAAAATGAACAAGAAAATGGTTAAAGGTGTGAGAAGAAATATCATGTCACAAGCACCTCTCTGGGACCCATCGGAAAAGGAGGAAGGAAATTGCAGTTCAGGTGGAGAGACAAAGAATAAACAACTAAGCAGAGAACCCAGACTCCTACTATCACCTGTGATTATCATGTTTCTCTGCAATCCTATGACAAAAGTAAGCAGCCCATGTTGTAAGAAGTACTGTTATCAGTCCTTCAGCATGGCCTGACAGACTGCCAGCCACGACAGCCTGCTAATGGAATGCTTCTGCCTGCCTGACTGCCATCTCCCAGAAGAAAGCAAAGCTGCTCAGGCAGCAGAGCTGACCTGCCAGCACTCAGCTGGCTGCCCACCAGTGCAGGACAGCCGTGTGTCAGCACCAGGACAGACCCTGGTGGAGACAAGCAGCCTTAGGAGGATGGGAGAGACAGAAAAACTGCCTAAGGACATCTGTGAGAGGCTGAGTCCTAGAGCAGCTGTGAGCACCTGCTCACACTGGGCAAGAGACATTTCTAAGGATGGTTTCTGTGCTTGGACCTTCCCATGAAACAGAGTAAACCACGGAGCAAAGGTCTGTCCAACTTAAAGCCTGGTTATGAATGTCACTGATCATGGTGTCAAATCCCAGGAGGCACAAGTTCTACATAAGAGCACCAAACACAATTGCTCAGCCTAAGGAAAAGGCAGGATTTAGGCTGCCTGTGGAACCCTTCTTTGGCCCCATTTGTGCAACATGCCTTCCGTGCTCCAAGAGACACAGACCATCTGGAGAGAGCCCAAACCAATGAGGATAACTGGAGCTCAAGAAAATATCATCTATGAAGAAAGCAGGAACAAATTTGGGATTTCTGTTACGAGATAATGCATGCTGGGGAATAAACCAAAAGGCTTTTGCACAAATCTGTCCTCCATTATCCTTGGCAGATGGTGCAAGTAGTAATGGAACGAGCCCAGAATGAGGAGAGTGTGGGTTAGATGTGAGGAAAGTGTTTCCAACAGTAAAAACAACGAAGAGACTGGAAGGGACCGTTTAGGGAAGATATGGAGTTTTTATTATTGGAAGATTTAAGAGCAGTTTATGTAAGCTTGTGTCAGGAATGACAGCTGTAGATAGCTGCCTTGGAAAAGGAGGTGAATGAGATGACTTCCAGAGGTCCCTTCCTGCCCTATGGTGGACTTGCTTTAACAATTATCTGTCATAAAATTCTTCTTGAGACCATTTCCCTGCATGATGCATGAACAGACAAAATGGACAACCAGTAAATATTTAACTTTTTTCTGATTTTTCAGTGTGTGGCATCAGTCTTTAATTTTGCCCTGCAAGCCAAATCAGTAATTTCACTCTGGGTTAGACTGGTCATAGATATAATGCTGAAATATGACTTCATTATTATTAAAGAATTTATTTTTGTGACACAAAGGAATGTTCTGTCCACTTTCCAGATGCAGAAGTAAATGACTGACTTCAGAAGAAGATGCTATAAATGCTTACATGGATTTAGATCTGAAAGCATAAAGGCAAAACTCTGCAATGATTTCAAATGCCCTGAGTCATGCACAAGGTCCATGCTCTGCAGAAATAATTCTGGGAGAAAAACACCCATGTAAAACTACAAATTGTATGGTAATACATGGGCATGAAAAGAAATAATCCACTTCAAAATTAATCTTAATACTGGTATCTCCTAAAATATGTGCTTGACTTTGCAACTTTAACAGCTTTTTAAACATATTTTAATATTAAAGCTTTTATCTAGCTCCCTCTTGCCCAAAGATCTAGCTTCTCCATCCATCACTGCAGTGTTATTCTGTCCAGATTATCTGCTCTCTCTGCCACTCCACAATTTCTTTTTCCATTAAGTGTTGTTCTGAGTGTTGCAAGTTTTGCAATGCACTCAGATCCCAAAAAAAAAAGAAAAAAGGAACAAAGATAAAGAAATTGCGGCTACTCTTCTACTTTTTCACCCTTTTCTTTGTTCATGCAGTCTGCAGATGTTCATCAACCACTTGTTTTTCATGGAAAAAAGCACCCAAGCCCTCCATCTCCAGACTCCAGATTTGATCTTAGCAGCAGCAACAAAGTAAGGGGGAATAGTGCAATTGGTCTGGAATGAAAATTAAGTGCTTTGTCCAATTACAAGTGAAGCAGGAAAGCAGGAAGGTGTTTTGCCAGGGGATTTTTTCTTTCTTTGGGTTTTTGTTTTTTTTTGTAGTTTTAACAAGACTCACAAGAGCAGGCCAAAGTACCAAAAAAGCTGTGTAAGAATCTCAGCTTCTACTTATTTATTTTAAGAATTTCAGTCTTCATGATTATGGCAAAAGGACTGAAAATGTGCAATTAATACAATTTACAGTCTCTGAGAGCAGACAGAAAACAAAATTAATGAAAAGGGTTTTTTTCTTCTATGAAATTGTGTTTCTAGGCTACTCTTTTTAGCTTTTAATGTTGGGGTTGCCAATGTGGGGAACACAGAGGAAGGTGGCAGTGGGCTCTGCTCTAAGTCCCAGACAGCTCCTGGCTGCTTTCCTGCCTCTTGGGCTGCACTTCCCCTGCTCCCTGCAGGCAGCACAAACCAAGGGAGAAGATTCCTTTCCAAGAAGCTGGATTCCACTCAGCCACAAGTCCCAGGCTGACAGAAGCTTCTCACAAGGCTTATAAAAAGAAAATGGGAACAACCTAAAGGAAAAGGCTCCAAAGCCCCTGACGCTCATGATATACAAGAGCTGGCA
The DNA here is from genome assembly GCF_047495875.1 of Pithys albifrons albifrons. NCBI lineage: Eukaryota > Metazoa > Chordata > Aves > Passeriformes > Thamnophilidae > Pithys > Pithys albifrons. Next base: position 7,496,319 of record NC_092464.1, read on the forward strand.
GCGTTTCTTCTGCCACTGCCAGGCTTCAGTTTACCTCTGCTTGATGTTATTGTCCCTCCCCACATGTAGTCAATAATTCACTTGTTCCTTCCAAGCAAATTCCTCATCCCTTTCAGCCTCCCTACCCTGATATGGCTCAGATTCGGTTTATTTTAAGGGGTTTTAAACATACTGCTTTCTGAGCACAAATATTAAATCTGTTACTCAGTTCCCTGCCCCAATCCCATCTGCAGTCAAGTTCTCTTGGGCTTCCATATCCCACCTCAGAAAGGTTCTAATACTGGCCATCTCTCTTCACCTTTCTCTTGAAGGTTCCTTTAGCCTCAGTCTTAAGAAGGATCCAGAGAAAAATACCCCACAAGCCAAACTCTGGCTAATCTCTCGGCTACTAAAACCCCCACCCTAGTTCTGAGATATCCTATGTCAAAATCACTGTTTTTCAGTAGCAAGTAATTTATTTCATGGAAAAGACTTCATTTTATGTCCTGTGCTCCTCCAATTCCCTTATCTTCATTTCCGAAGACAGAAACACAGAATTGTCTTATACTCAACTCTGAAAAAGTGAAGCAAAAGTAGCTCCACCTACACCAACATCGACTTCTGGTGGAGACTTGGATTCTTTTCTGTCTTCCAGGCAATTTCTGCACTGTCTGTTATAATATACTCTCATAATTCTCTTAAGTCTCACATATCTGAAGTTGTTTTTAAATATATAAACATTCAATTTTACTGGAAAATATATTATAAAACAGAAACAGAAAAGTTTACAAAAAGAAAGATGAAGTTGATGAGCATGAATTATTTGGAAATCAGCTTCAAAACTACCTCCCCAAGTTACAGGTTTAGTCTCTACAGAATCACACTTTATCCTAAATCTTGAAGCATTTCCTTCCACCATCACACAACTGAACACTGTCAGTGTGTTATTTCACACACTCTATTTTCTCTGGGGAAAAATGAGTCAAGGCTACAGAATTCCAGTATTCCTACCCTTGGATGACACAATGACAGCGGCAGCACTCCACAGACAATGACACAAAGGATTGATCAAAAAGTCATGGATCAGAAGAGGCTTTTTCAAGACTCACTCCCCAAGAAACCCTGACATCTGTTTTTTCCCCCCAATGTTATGAGAACATCCATGACTTCTGCAACTAACCCCAAATCTGCATCCAACTTTGGAACCAAAATTACATGGGGTCAGAGAAACCTCTGACTCTCAATTAACTGTTACACATCTCCTTAGTACATTTCTTTCCAAAATGTCAGAGTCTTATCACTATTATTTTAATTAAAATTAATAGTACTCAGCTTTTTAATGCTTTGATCAGCCAATGCAATGAGCCTGTAATTGCCACTCCATCCTGACTAATCGAAGTCAACACTTTCAGTTGGAAGAAGAGTAAGTTGAGGGAAAATAAGAGCTGGTTCAGAACCAGCCAGAATTCTTTTCAGAAGACTGTAGTCCAGCTTTTAAGAAACAAGTTTATGGCTATGGAAAGTGCTGCAATCAAATATTCATGATAAAAGCAAAAAAGTAACCTTGAGAAGAGCAGAGAGCAGGTGAAACAGCACTAAACTTTTCGCCAATGATCCAAAACAGGGTCAAATAATGAAGCAAAGCAGCTCGTCAGTTCAAGTTGCTCTCTGTATTTACTTCAATTTAATATCTGCTTTGGAAAATTCCATTAAAAACAGAAATTTTTTTGTATTTCATTCAGATGTGCACACAAGAGCTATTTAACTGAAATTCTCTGTAAGAAGAGAAGTAGCTCTTGGAACGTAAGAAGTTTGTGAGCATGTAAAACATAAAAATTATGCATGAATCAAGTGGATTAAATAATTTTTTGTGCATGGAAAATACGTTCTGTGTTGGATTAGGAGGAAGTAAAGTGATGACGACAATTCTCTGCAAGCCTGTCAAAATATAATTACACCTGTAACTGTCTGGTAGCTGTAACAGCACTCTCTGCAGAAGGAGAGACCTGCTACTGGGTTAGAAGCTGTCACCAGAGCTTCAACAGAGAAGCTCTGCTGCAATTCTGTGACACCATTTCAACAGCAATCACAGTTCTGGTTTCTCCTCATATAATATAATGAATACCTTCACTGATTTGGAGGTAATTTGTATTAATAGAAAGATAAAAAAATACAAAGGTTATTTTCTCTAATAAAAATTCTGAAATAAGGAAGAATACAGTAGATATGACAAGAGACTTGGTTTACTTTGTCCCTGGAAATATAGTCATACAACCTGAAACATCAAAAACATATATATTTGCTAATACACCACTTCCTATACAGTAAGAAAGCCTCAGTAATCACGTTTTATGGACTATCACTTATGCCTCTTTTAATTTCATCGGCTGATGTGCTGTAATTCAAGGGTTTACCAGTGCAGTCTGAGCACAGCACTCATGGAATGTGCTGTTCACCTTGATCTCCCTATACACCAATTACGCCCTTGGTGCCACGCACAGGCTGCTGCTGCTGCTGCTGCCAGCCCTTCAGAGCCTCAGCAGCCTGTCCCAGCCCTGTGCCCCCAGCACTCTGCACCCCATGCCCTGACCCAGCTTCCCCCTCCTCACTCCCTCACCTGGTTTTCGCTTCCACACCCACGGAGGCGGTGGAGCTGGCAGACTCCTCGGACACTGAGTGCTGAAGGACTGGTGTTAGCTGCTTGATGCTGTCCACTTCTGCTTGGGCATCCTCTTCTGCAGACTGCTCTTTGACTTCTGTATAAAAAAACGAGGGAAAAAATTATTTAGTATGTTACCTATTTATTTAGAGTAAAAAAAAAACACCTGTAAGCTTTCCCTTATGCTGCAAACATCAGTTTTATTTATAGATGGATTAACCCATGTAATTTCTGAGACACAACAAAATTAAGAGTAGGAAATTACCACCTCTAGCTAAGACATGAAATTGAATGCTTATGTGATAGTTTATAATATAGTTTATGATACTGTTTCCATAACACAGAGTTCCACTGTGAACTAAAGCTGTTCAATAAGCAACCAGGAACAGGGAAGGGGGAGAGTTTCCAATGATAACCTTTTCATATGAGGTTGGGGTTTTAGACATTCCCATTATTCTCCCCACATCTCCTCTCTTGCACCTGCTGTGTCAGCCCTGAACAAACATCCCAGTGAGCACACTAATCTGGGGTATAACAAACTTTTTTTCCTCCCAGATTAGTTTTAACTTTGATCAGCTCCCTGCAAAGTTCATCCCTGGTTACACTAACTATGCTGGCACAGGGCTGAGGAGGTGAAGGAAAGAAAAGGACATGATTTATGCCAGCTTAAACTTCATTCTGAACTGAAGGAATATAACCAATTTTTTCAGCATCCTTTTGATTTAGCTCAGTTGTTAGAAATACATACACATCTACAGCCGACAATGCTGCTATTTGCCTAGAAAGTTTGTTTCTGCTCTGAACACCAAGTTGCCACTGTCTGTGCAACTTTATATCCTCTTCCCAATCGGTTTCCTCCTTCGCACAAAAGGATTCAGGGATTTGCCAGAAGGCCATGGCAATGTGCTGCTCCAAGTGCGCCAGAATGCACAGGAACAAGGACAAGGCTGCAGAGCAACAACATTTGGTGTTTCTGCACTTCTCCATACTTTGATTTTGAAGCCTAAATAATATAAAAATCATAAGACTCTGGCAGATGAGCCTTGGCATATCCAGCTTAAGACACAAGTGCCTCATCCTCCCTGTGTCCACAGCTGCTACATCTGTCCCACAGCAGCACCAGAGGAAGGATCTGCACCTGAGTCACACACCCGCTAAAGCTTCCAATGAATGTGGGTTTTAGCTAAGAGGCCAACACATACAGCTCTTGCAAACAAGTCCAGTTAGAGTAAAGCAATAGATTATTTAGAAGAGTTAAGGAGAAGGTACATTCACATTTTAAAACAAATTAATATACAACATATCAAAATATAATGAAATATTGCAAAGGATAAATGACTCAAGTGGGGAAATGGATGGTTAGAAGAATATGGGTGGGCATGCACAAAAATCTCCTACAAACGTTAATCTTACAAATAAAAACAATAAAAGAGAGAAAAATTCTCAGAACATAAAACTGCACAGATTGGTCTGCAATACTGAAATCATATGCCCACTACAGCACATGGAGAAGGGTAAATCTTTCTTGTTTGATATACAGTGATTGAAGTAAAATTACACTTTAACCTAGAGTGAACGTATTTAGGAAGACAATGTACAACATTTAAAACCCTCAGTGAAGGCCACTAAACCATACTGAAGAGAAACAACAAATAAAGAAAAAAAGAATACGAAATTCCTGGTCATGATGTGCCAGATATTTACTGGAGCTGGTGTAAACTGAAATTGCTTCACCTATTTCAGTTAAGCTACTCAGTAACATACATCTGAAATGGTTTTAGATATTCAAAAGCCAAATGGCTCATGTTAAACCCCTTCCACCAACCTATCCCGAAAAAAAAAATACTGGATGATCCTTTGTCACTAAATAAATATCCTGTTGGGAATACATCCCTTGTAATAGTAAATGGCTCCATACAGAAAACAAAACAAAATAAATCCATACCCCACACCCTTAGTTTTTGGCACATCGGAACAAACATCCCTGCAATCATTCCTGGATTCCCAAAACAGGCAGTGTCCAGCAGAGCCATTCATAATGCTCTGCAGTGCGTTTCCAAGTATGTTGGATCTGAGGGATAATTTTGTGCCAGTAACCCCCAAATTTCCAAATACAATCTCAATGAAGAGAGCAAAACATAAACAGTTCGAAGACAAGCAGACGCCAAAGCACTAAGAACAAAACCCACAGCACAGCCCGGGACAGCCATACCTGAAGAGCTCCAGGAAGACCACCAGAAACTGTGGCCTTGCTCTGGTCCATCTGGGTGGCTTTCTTTAAGCCAGTTAAACTTTGCAAAAGGAACTCTGCTTTACTGTGTGCCTGCAGAAACTTTCAGGGAGGTAAAAGCCATTTACTCTTGGCCAGCTCTCACCTCATTGCCACTGATGGGCACCCACCACACTGGGAAGTTCATGGGACTCACCCAAGAACCCTGACTGTGTGAGAAGACACAGATTGTTTTACTACACATGACAACTACCTGAGCTTACACCCTTATGGAGCTTTACCCCTGCTGTTTGCTTCTCTAGAGAAGGAGGGACCCAAATTATACTAAATGAGACAAGCAACATCTCAGTTGCTGTCTTTGCAAAAAACCAAACTGTGCCTCAATATGCCGTGGGAAGACTAAAAAGATGGTGCTCAATGAGCAGCATTGTGGAAATAGTGTGTGTGTCAGTTGTGTGGGCCACATTTCAACTTTGTGGAAGTTTTCCTACAGAAGATTAAGGAAGAATAGCAGTAACGTATTTCATGAGTCAAACTCCTAGGAAATGGGAGTCCAGCATTGGCATGGCAAAGGGATAATCTCAGATATGCCTCAGAGATGTTCCTGGAAGTATTTGGCACAATACATTTAATAAACACTCATCAGATTTGGTTATGGCATTCTACTTCAAAGCTACTGGGAATGAAGGAACCATGAATGACTAATAAATGTGAAGCTCATTTGCAGGTTCATATATAAGGCTTTATTTTGCACCCTCATGATTGTTTCTCGCACAATGGAGGTCTTGCCCATGTATAATGAGCTATGGGGTGGCTGAGATTTAACAAAGGTAATTACACAATTCCCAAATGTCTCAAAGTTCTTTTTTTAATGTCACTATACTAAAGAATTAGGAAAATACTAGGAAAATTGCATTTAACAAATTTTTATTATTTGAAGACAATTACATCCATAGTTCTTCCCCATCTGGCTGGTGAGGACAGAAAAGCCTTCTTTTCTTATTAAAGTTTGAAAAAAAATCTCCCAAAAGTACAAGGAGTAAAATTTCTATTCACATGGGCCATCAAAAGGGTTGAGACTCCACATCCTTTACAGTTTGTGTAATACTCACAGGATCACAGCATGGCTGAGGCTGGAAGGCAGCCCAGAGGTCACCTTGTCCAAGGCCCTGCTCAAACAGGGCCACCAGAACCAGCTGCCCAGCAGTATGCCCAGATGATTTCTGAGCATCTCCAAGTATGGAGATATGAAATAGCAGGGAAAAAACCACTGACAGAGGACAGATATACAGGGAATTCACTGGTATTGATAAGATTTACAGTATGTGTGTTAAATTTCAATTAACACTTTCATCACATTTGCTTAAATAATACATATACACTGGGCTGTGGAGTGAAAAGGCAATCAATCCTTACATTTTATACTATTTAAGAAGTAATTTGAACTTCTTAAAAATGAAGGAGGAAAATCCTCTACAGGTTCAAATTCAAAAATTTATTTTCTATTATTTTTAAATCTCTTTCTAGAGCAGAATGCAGTGAGCATTCAAAGAAAATAACAAACAGCACACAACATCCTCACCGAGTTATGTGGACTACACACCTTCTTAACAGTAGCTGGTCTGCTCACTTACATGTCTTATGGAGAGATGTACAACATTCAGAATAAGGTTGCAATGTTCCTCTTTTCCTGCTCCATCTTCAGATGCCTTGGAAACCTCTACCCATTTAAGAGACACATGTGAGACATGCAGACTCACTGAGGGAAGCCCTGGTTTTTGTAAGCCCACCTGTGGCAGGGGTTCCCTTGCAGAGCATCCCAGCAAAGCTTGTGGAAAGGAGACCAGTGAAGGCTGGGATTTTATTACATGATCACAGATTCCTTTGGGAATGTGATGAAGCAACATTGGTAAAGACCAAAACCAGCCTTTTGTTATGAACAATCCTTTTCTGTTTTCTAGTAATAACAAGACTTTATGCTGCAAGCTACTTGGGTAAAGTTGCAGCAAGATAAGGAGATAAATACATGGGCTCAGTCATGGTAATCAGGTAATGAACAGACACCAGCATATCCAAAAGGTTTTCTTTTAAATATTCAGAAACTACCTGTCAAGTCAAACCCTGAAAACACTAGAAGAGTTCTATCACAAAAAAATTCTTTAAAATCTTACAACATAATTTTCAGTATATAGTGACACTGAAAAGGGAAGACCAAAGAGCTGTCATAAATATAACATTAATATTCTACTGCTGTTTAGATGCAGAAGTTAACTGTTAAACCACTTCACAGGCTGGGGTTCTACTGTCAGATCTACTGCTGATCTGGGAGATAGGGAAGCAAATGTCATGAGCCTCCAAAACTTCCACAAGCACAGAAAGTATTGGAGGCTGGAAAATACCAGTATCACCAAACACAACGGGCATGGTCCAGGGGTCTCAAACTGCTGCTTACCAAGATATTCTGCAAGAGGGAGTAACAAGCTTTTAACCAGCAAATGCAACTGCTATTTTTGCACAGAGAAGGGGCAGTGCTGTGGCAGAAAACAGCCAATGGGGCAAAAGTGCTTTATCCAGCCTTGCAGGGATCTACAGAACTACAAACAACACCAAAATGCTCTAGTCCTCACAGTTCTGACAGATAAAGAACAGGTCATGTAGTAACAATACAAAAAGAAATCATAGAAGGGAATGCAAACTCTGAGTTTAAAATGCCTATCTGCCCTGGTTTTGGCTGAGATAGAGTTAATTTTCTTCTTAGTATGTGGTACAAGGTTGCATTTGGGATTTAGGATGGGAATAATATTTGTAACACACTGAAGTTTTAGTTGTTGCTAAGTAGTGCTTACTCTTAATTAAGGACACTTCAGTTTCTCATGCTCTGCCAGTGAGCAGGTGCACAAGGAGCTGTGAGGAAGCACAGCCAGGACAGCTGACTCCAACTGGCCAGAGGGATATTCCCAGGATGTCACAGAATCACAGAATGGTTTGGGTTGAAAGGGACTTTAAAGATCATCTGGTTCCAATCCCTCAGCCACGGGTACAGAAACCTTTCACTACACCAGGCTGCTCAGAGCTCCACCCAACCTGGCCTTGAACACTTCCAGGGATGAGGAGTCCACAACTTCTCTGGACAACCTGTACCAGCACCTCACCATCTTCACAGCAAAGAGTTTCCCCCTAATATCTAATCTAAACCTACTCTCTCTTAGCTAGAAACCATTCCCCTTGTCCTGTGTCCTACATGCTCTTGTATAAAGTCCCTACCCATCATTCTTGCAGGCTCCCTTCAGACACTGGAAGCCTGCAGAGAGTTGGGCAGGAGCTGCCAGTGGCTGCTCAGGGATGGGCTGGACACTGTTCAGTGGCTGCTGAGAAACCGTGTTGTTCATCACTTATTTGTCTTGGGGTTTATTGCTCTCTCTCTCTCTTCCCCTATCATCATCATCATTATGATTACTATTTACTTTATTTCAGTTATTAAACTATTAATCTCAACGCAGGTTTTCACCTTTTTCTGACTCTCCTCCTATCCCACTGGGGCCGGGAGTGAGGGAACACCTGTGGAGTACTTAGCTGGCAGCTGAGATAAACCATGACACTAGAATTACCAAGTTTCACTCATCATCCCAATTTAGGAACAAAACAAGCTTCCACTAGTCAGAGTTCATAATCCTGTTACTGCTCTGGACACAATCTGATGGAAACATCCCTTTTCCTGTTAGTGTCTGAGGAAGTCAGGCTGGCACATGCAGCAGTCACTCAGGTGCAGGAATCTTTCCCACACTACAGTTTCATATGAGCAGGTTCCAGCAGCTGGAACAAATAGACACACTGCAGGTAACTGAGCCCCTGCAGGTCACCTATAACCCTCTGGGACAACAGGGAGCCAAGTTAAGGCATGTCATAGAAACAAAGAATCCATATGGGTGAAAACAACCTTTAAGATCACCAAGTCCAACCATCAACCCAGGACCACCACCGTGTTCACCACTAAAGCATGTCCTCAAGCGCCACATCCACACGTTCCCTGAACACTTCCAGGGGTCATGACCCCACCACTTTCCCTGGGCAGTCTGTTCCAATGCTTTACACTCCTTTCAGTGAAAAAATTTTCCTAATATCTAATCTAAACCTCCCCTGGCACAACTTGAGGACTACTGAAGGCCCCAAGGACAGTGATTGCTGTCAATAGCTGCCACCATTGCTTGGACTGCACTGAGCTTGTAGCCATATATTCTTGCCTGTTAAAAACACAACCATGGGACAGAGAGGGGCAAAAAGCATACTGGATTTTGAGTGTGATGGTAATAACCACATGCAACAACCATTTCACCACCAACAGAAACATTTTCTTCATCTTAGTCAACATTATTAGTACATTTTATCCACAACAACAAACAACAAAATATACAACCGCATCAGAAATGGGGTTTGGGGGGATTTTTGCTAGTGCTGCATGTGTTTCTTTTAAAACCCCCACTTATCTATTTTTTACCTTTCTGGAAGACATCACAGAGTAACAGCTTCAAACAGAGAGGGTAGGTTTAGATTACGCATTAGGAAGAAATTTTTCCTTGTGAGGGTGGTGAGGCACTGGCACAGGTTTCCCAGAGAACCTGCGGCTGTCCCATCCTAGAAGTGTTCAAAGCCAGGTTGGATGGGGATTTGACTGACCTGGTTTAGTGGAAGGTGTCCCTGCCCATGGCAGGGGGAATGGAACCAGATGACCTCTAAGGTCCCTTCCAACCAAAGCCATTCTGTGATTCTATAATTTACTTACTGCAGCAGGTGTTACATGGAGATGAGAAGAAAGCCTGCAGTTACTCTTTTTTTTGTACATTTCACTGTGTATTTTAATAATTTTCATTCAGATAGAACTCTTATTTGTCAAATATATTTTATACAGAAAATAACTTTGTGCAGAATTTTTATCCATTATAAAATAAAAATTAGGATTTCAATGTAAGACCCTTTAAACTGTAATTTTGGTCTCTCTAAAAACATGACACAATATTATGGATAACCAGCTCCCAGTGAGCCGTGACTGAGGAACCTCCCAAGCTAGGAGGGGTATTCAACAGCACTTATCTGATTATTTTTCCACTAGTCTGTTCAGGCCTTTCTGAAACCCATGTCAAGTTGTACATGCCCAGAGCACTCAGTAGCAATGAATTCTGTAATTTCAGCAGATGCCGAGTGCAAATGCACCTGGCCCTTGTGCTTTCTGAACATGACCTGGATATCCCCCAATTTTTGTGCTGCACAACAATGAATCACCATGCCCTGTTCATTTTCTCCATACCACTCATCATTTTGTGGGACCCTATTAAATTCCTCCTCAGTGAAATCACTTCAAGTTGAAGGTTTTTACCTTAACTGATCCCCTCACAGAAGCTCTCACTTACTTCTTGTACTCGGTGGCCTTTCCTGTACTTTCCCAATTACAGCTCATCCATTTGGAGAAGAGAAAGCAGAACTGCACATGGCATTTTAACATGCAGTGATGCCAAGGATTTATAAAGCAACAGTAAAAAAGAAAGAAAAACTTAACTGATGCTTTATTCCGCTTACTCCTGTGCCAGTATTTCTTAGAATTTGTTTCTTTCTTTGATTTATAGAAGCTCCTGAAATTCTCAGAAAAACTAAAGCACCACTTGCTCAGGTAGTAACAGCTCTTTGAGAACGATTTTTCTTTACACCAAATTACAATGATGACTCTCCCTTACATGTTCTTTTACAGGCACTACTACTGAATTTAATAGTAGTTCTGTTTTCTACGGTCACTCTTCAGTGCCTTGCAGGTAGACACCTCTTTTATTACCCTAAATAAATTTATTTTATCCACTACTTTCTTTCCCTTCGTACCTAAACTAGAAAAGGGTTAGCAGGTGTGATGCTTGTGGGACTCCAATACCAGCCTGGTTTGTACATGATTTTAATTCGTTGGCAGTGAATTTCTCTAATATTTCTTCTACCAAAGTGAAGACTGAGCCTCAACACAGCACTACTGAAAATGAAGACATGTCCACAGAACAAGGAGATGTCCCTGCTCAGGGCTGGAATGAGATGAACTTTGAGATACCTTCTAATCCAAACCATTCTGTGATTCTATGAACTAAAACACACACAGAACACCCTTTTCCCAGTGAGGAAAAGAGTACAGAGCACACAAGGCACAGGCTACTATTTCAATAAATTTGACTGGTAATGTCAACACAGATTCTTCCATCATGTCACTAATGACACAGCAGCAGTGCTAACCTTCAAGGTAATGGTAAAGTGGACTATTCTGGGTCTTTGAAAATTTCCAAAATCTGTTGGTTGTGTTTAACAAAGCATAGTTTGATACCAAGACTGCAAAAGCACTATTGAATAAATCAGCAAAAAAAGAAGTTGCCTTTCAGAAATAACCTCCATGATGAAAAACTCTGTGAGGTTAGAATTGATTTAGAAATAACAGATTCCACCAGCTCTCAAAACGTCTGAGACAGAGATATCAGTCAGCAGGCAAAAAAATCAGATTTTTCTAAATGGCCCATTTTAAGTGTGCATGATGATAAATGGTATTATCAAGTAAGCCTGAAATGATTTAAAGGCAAATATCAAATAACTTCCTCTTGTGTTTGCTTTCCTCATTACAAACAAATTACCAGAATATAATGCAAAAATAATAAGATGCTTATAATAATTACAACATCATGCTTCAGTTCTGCTGATTTTTCCAGTAGATGGACAGGTACGAGTCAGCAGCATAAGAAAGAATAAACTACATCTTTTCTAATGAGTACATGGAATATTAATTGCCTTTAAAACATATTTAAATGCATTTCTAAGCACATATTTGCTGCAAATATTTATGGACAAATTTAATCTACAAGCAAGTCCTCAGTGGTGCTAATTTTTCCTTTCATTAATTTTGGAAGGGATGAGTTCTAAGTGATGAAGCCTCAATATCTGCCTGGAAAGCACAAAATGGATTTTAAAACAACTCTGGCCAAGAGCTTTTGCCATGGATTCACTCAAACTAGGACTTGTTCTCAGGTGTGTTTTACTTTGTCTTAATGCAAAGCTCTACTCAGTGTGGTTCATCTCATTGCTAAGGATGTCTGTATTTTCTGTAATAAGCTGGATATTGCAAGAATTTTTTTCTCTATAAAAGTGCCTTTCAGGCTGTCTCAAAGCTGATGCGATTCTGAACTAGTCCAAAATTCCCTGGCAGCTTCTACTTGAATAACTTTCCTTCACTGAGAAGTGTTTGTTTCTGCAGCTTCTGTGCTTTGCCCAGAGACAAATGAGGCTGGTGAGGGGACGGCTTGTCTTCAGAAAGTTAATGTGAAGTCTTCCAACAAGAAATCAACTGGTCAGGCAACATCACTGGGTCTGATTAACAGCGTTACTAACAACAATAATGCAGGCAAGGAGCTATTGGTTGATAAAATCATCCAGGCTTTTCTATCTATCAGCAATTTTGAAGCTTCCAAACACCATGGGCAGGTGAGGGTCTGAGAGAGGGCACTGCTGTAAGAACTGGTTGACATGGTATGGAGGGTAAATAGAATTCCTGAAGGATTTACTATTAATTTCCCAAGACCCTCAGAAGTTCATAGAAATTTGTTTCATTGCACAACTCCCTGATCACGATCTGAATCTCAACATTTTCATGTGACACAAAGACTCAAAGAATTTCAGACTCTAGGATGAGTTGAGATATTTCACAAGTGTTCTCAAAGGAAAGAAAAGGAATAATCAAAAAACTAACACAAAGAATTTGGTTTCAACTAAAAATGCAGAGCCAAGAAAATACCAAGTACAGAAACTTGCTGAAACTAACAGAGGGTGGGGAAAAGAAGCAAAAGCCAAGTCTTCATTAATAGGAGAAGGGCCACCAAACCTACAGAATGCATATCATGAGGTATTTTCTATATTATATCTTCCTTTACATTAGCAGTTTTATATTTGCCTATAGATGAGTGCACAAAGCCACATGCTTTCAGAATTTTCTGGTTTGTATTTGTTTGGCCATTAGAGACTCACTCATCAGAAGAAAACTACTATTACGGAGAGAAGCAACACAAGAGGATCTATAGGAGATTATATTATTCTATAGCAAACTATTCTACAGTATTTTGCTGGTAACCAGGAAGGTGGAAGGTGCTGATGGTTGGAAAATCTTGACAGCAGGCTCCCTCTGAACATCAGGAAAGACTTTTTTACTGTGAGAGTGCCTGAGCACAGGTTGCCAAGGCAGGTTGTGGAGTCTCAATCCTTGGAGATGCTCAGAATCTGCCTGGACATGGTCCTGGACAGCCAGCTCTAGATGTCCCTGCCCGAGCAGGGGCTGGACCAGATAATCTCCAGAGGTCCCAGCCATCCTTAACCATTCTGTGATGCTGTGGGTGCTACTAAAATGATGGAATGGATAGGTAACCACATCAGTGAGAGAGAGAAATATCAGTGCATCATCACTAGGGAAACCACAGTGAAGAAAAATGGAAGAATAGACAGCTGGAAAGACCAACATGAAGCTGAAAAGCAAAACAGTCACTAAAGGAGGAGTCAAGTGATCAGCAAGAGGGACAGGGGCAGTATGTGAAGGACAGGAATCTGCCCTGAGGTTTACAAGAAGCTGAAAATGTATTGATTCAGTAGAAGCAGCTGTCAGCACCATTTTTTCAAGAAAATGTCTACTTTATTCCAAACAGATCTTTTTTGCCAAATTCCAGCATTTCCTTTTTCCAATTCCAAATCTCTCCTTTCTTTCCAACCTTAAGAATTCATCTATACCAAAGTGAACCCAGTACTTGGCAGAAGATGGACAGGGCTCAGGAATCACTGGCAGGGATAACCAGCCACACTGAAATGATCAGAGCAGCACAAGGCTTACCCTGCTTTGCTTCCAATTCTGTTTCATTTTACAAGTGAGATTACAGAATTCTGGTAAGGGCAGGAACTTGCTTCCCAAACTGAAACTAAAACAGTTGTGCCTCAGCGTTGCAAAAGAGCCCTTAGATAGGAATTTTTGCAAACCACCACCCCCCCTTTTTTAAGTAAATATTTGTATTAACATTATAAATGGCAATAATGTTTGATACTTCCACACCCTCTGCTTTTTCCCGCATAAAAGATCTGACAGCTAGAAGACATTTCTTTATTCTAGGTGGGATTACATGGAGCACCTCCTTTCCCCTTCCTGTGAGGAGAGTTCTCATTCCTCCTCCATTGCTCCCTTCCCTAAAAGCAGAGCTCATTATACTGAATACAACATTAACACGGACTTGTCCCATTTTATAGAGCTCGATTAATTCACAAAAGGGAACCAATAATGCTAGACTCCATAAATAAAACAGAAACAACCTCAAAAACCCAAACAAACAAGAAACAAAAATCTCACACAGTAAAAGAATTCCTGATTATCCTCAACATATGACCCAAACAATGCAAAAGAAGCTAGAAACACAGAGACTCAAAATATGTCACAAGTCACACATCAGGATGTTCAGACAATCTCATTCTGAATTTTGTAACATTACTATATTGTGTTTTGGTTTGCCAGCTACTGCAGAAAATTGTTGGCAAGTCCACTATTTGCAAGAAAACAAAACACATTTATAGTCAAAGTAGAAATTAATAAACTAGTACATAAATACACTTCAAATAACACTGTTTTACACAGAACAACAAACTGGAATCACTCCCTCTCCTACACTGTTTTTCACTAACACAGGTAAGTGCCTGGAATAAGTTTTAGATGCAGTAGCCTTTTCAAATATGATTAAAACTCTAGCAAGTCACATTCAACTTTTAAAATAGCATAATTGCGACGCTGTCTCTATCAAATTGCTCAACATGATAATGCTCTTTCAAGTCTATTTTGGTTCCCCTGTAAAAATGTGATTTCAGATCTATATATTTTCACATAGCATCTTTCCAGTTAGGAGTACAGTCTGCAAACCCACTCTGGGCTCAGCACTGAAGTGATGGTGCATCACACTCAGAGGAGTCTTTGTCCATTGGGACTTCCAGCCCAGTGCTCCACTACTGTCTGTCCCTGTGGAATGAGCATCAGCTCTCTGTGACAGCCAGGATTATTTTGATGGAAAGTAATGGAGAGACTTATCTATATTCACTCCTGGAGCCTTAAAAATAATTATCTGTGCCCCTGTCTCCTCTGAAGCAAAACCTGCTCTCAGATATCTGTTAAGGAATTTTGTTAATAGTCACAAAAGCCAAAAGAATACAACTATCACTGAATTTCCTACACAGTAGCTACCAGTTGTTAAGCTTGTATTTCTTTTCCGGTTGTTTTTTTCTTTTTTTTTTTTAACATGTTTAAAATTTACAAAACTTCTCACTTATAATAACACTTTCTGTCCCCTTTGTTGATTTTAATAAGACTGTTTCTAACACACGGGAGAGGTAAGAGCCATAAGTAGAGTACATGACTCTGTTTTTCTACACACAAACACCTGCTCCAACTTTTTCACTTTGAACTTTATTAACTTTTTTAACCTACTTGTAGAAACTGCAAAAGACCATGCAAGTTCACTGCCACCAACAGTTTATTAGCAGGGGCAGAAAAACAGCAGACAATAAAACAATGAAGGATCCTTGTATTAAGCTTTAATCTAGAGTCCCCCCACAGGTATTCACAACACTTAAACTCAACACAAGTTGTGACTAAACACTCATGACACTCCTCAAAACCTCGAGTCATGAGCACAAAGACTTCTCAGCATCGTTCACCACCTGGCAAGTATGAAGCAAGTGACCAGCATAAACAGTCAAAGCTCATCCTCCATTCACCTGAGAATGTCAGGCTCCTCCTCCTCTATGGTTTTCACCACTGCAGCCGCGTTCCTGCATGGCCCATGCAACCAGCTGCTGCAAAAATGAATCTTTTGAGGTCCCCTACTTCTTCTCCCTACAAATCTACACTAAGCACAGATTCTTATCTTACTCTTTAAGGACCTCACAGATCTAACTTCTTCACCCAGCAGCTCTGAGAGGAATCAGCCAACTCCTTTAACTCAGGTGGCATCTCCATGGCATTGCTGCCCTGACAACCAGCTTCTGCTGTTCATGTCTCTGCACCTCCCTCCACTTTCCCCATTACACATACAGGGCCATGTAATTAGATTTATAAACCCTTTTATGTCAATGCATTTTTAAGGCTTATTTCTGCAAGACAACAAACTTGTCCCTGGTTAAAAACAGGCAAATGGCTACAAACACGTGCCTGGCAAAGAGAAGACAACTCTTCACCATGGCCTTTATCTCATGTGTTGGCTCATCTGCTTGTCTCTTTGGGCTCCTGAACCGCCAGAACAGAAATCACAAACTGTTTCAACAGTACTCAGTCCAGTACAATGAGCTCCCTCTGGTAACTGAAGCATCTGGGTACCACCACAACAAATATTTACAAAAGCAAGAACAGAGATTTATCCTGTTTCCTAAGCAGCAGTAGGAAGAACTAACATTTGGTTATGCTGGTTATCCCTTTGGTATATAATCTGCTGTAGTTATCTGAAGATACAGGTCAATAAGCAGTAGTGTATTTTGGCAGGTATTCCACAAACAGCAGCTACCACTTCAGAGCTTTTATTTTTGTTAGATACAGCCTTGCAAAAGTAGAAAAAGAACCTCTACATATCTATACTAAAAAAGCATTCCCATTAGACTATTTAAAAACAATAGTTTCAAATAGCTTAAAATTAATAGTTTGAAATAATATTTTTTTTTATTTTTCTATCTGCTCAAATGCACATCTTGTACTACAAAATTAAAGAAATATTTCTTGTCTACCAAAGTCCTGCCTAATGAAATGCATTTCTGAGAGAGAAGCAATACCCAGACACCATCAGCACTATACTCTCAGTACCTGTTTCCACAGTGTTTTCTGTTTCTGCTGCCTCCAAACCATCCATACTGTCTTCATCCTCCACTGCAGTTTTTCCTCTACTCCGAGGCCTGCAAACATAAGAAGGAAAAACAATGTTTAGACTGGAGCCACTTTTAAAATTAGGATTGAAATACTTTCATCTTGTGGTATAAATATCAGCACTAAATTATGTACCCATGATTTCAGTCTTGTACGAAGCAGAAGTTTCCTGGCCTTTTTCCCCAGTACAGGTAATGTCCTCAGAAAGGTACACTTGAATCAGCAGTTGGCCCCTTATGTTTCTCTGATTATTTTTAGAAGAAGAATATAATAATGAACTTTCACTGGTCAAACAATAGATTAAATCAGGTGAATTTTAAGATACAAGCACCCAGTTTGCTCAACATAAGGGGAGAGATAAGAGAGAACACTACCCAAAATCTGGCCAGTAGTTACTACAAAAGAGAGACTGATCCATCCAGAGCATCCTTGGAAGAAATTTCTATAGAATAATAATGATGCTAAGGCAATGAAATTGAAACATGTATTATTTTCAGTGAAACAAATATTTTGACACATAAAGTAAAATGTTAGATGACTAGATGTCATCACATTAAAAAAGTCATCACATGAGGACAGCCTGTCAAAACTGGAATACCTGGCAGATTTTTTTCAATTTCAACCAAGGTCTGACGGAAAGCAGGCAGGTTTCTGCTACAAATTCCAGCCTTTTTTCCCTGCCTGCCTCTTCAGCGACTATCATGGTGGGCTGTTGGGAAGCCCAGGCATCCAGATTCCCAGCTGTTCAGCAGCCCATTTGAAAGGGAGCCAAGAGCTTGGCACCTTGCCTCCCAAATTTTCAGGCTACTTGGCAACCTGCCTGGCGTGCTGACAGAAAGCCTGGGAGACCCTGGGAGCTTCTGATTCCAAGTACACAAATTTTGAGCGGTTTGGGGCATCTCAGCAGTTCCAATGTCCCAGAGCTCCCAGGCAACCATTCACCCAACCAACATGCCTTGAATTGGGATGCCAGGCAGGGCAGCACATGGGCACCCCCCTGCTCCTCCCCAAACAAAACTGCTCCAGTTCCTCTTTCACAGAGGCTTCTGAAAGGTTTGGGTTTAGTTCTACACTGGGGAGAAAAGGTTTTGGGGTTTGGGTTTTTTCAAGCTATTAAATCATTCCAAAACCAGCATTTCCTTTTTTTGTACAGCCTGTTATAGCACTCGGATCTATCCAAACTACTTCCGCAGAACTGGATCTGCTACACTCGCTACAAAATAAACTCCATCGTGCAATGCCTTTGGTTCTCTTGGATCAAAGAACTGCACAGAACTGGAACCATCTCTGGAGTCTACACAGGTTGCCCTCCTGCTAGAAGAGGATTGACTGTCTTGGACTGTCTAACATAACAACCCCTTCAAATTGTGCTGGAATCATTTTTGTCTCTGCAAATGAGGAAAAGAAGAATTAAAATGAGGCTCAAAATAAAGTCAGAAAAAAACCCACTCGATTTGCAAAAGAGCTGGGGGGAAGAAGAAAGTGAGAAGAGATGAAGGACAGAAGGACTTTTCTTGACAGCCCTATAAAATTTCTTCAGGATCATGCCGAAAAACATGAACACAGTGGGAACCCAAGGGATTACAAGATTATCTTTTCCCTTGCCTGCTTATCCATAAGCACTGACAACATATCCATAACTCACAAAATAAGAAATAGCTGCCCTAGAGGAGACAGAATCCAGCATCCCCTTCAGTTATTTGCCACTTTACAAGCTTCCCACTGTAGTCTCTTAAAATTCATGTTTCACAAATATTCAAACCAGAATAAACTGCACAGCCACCAGAAGAAACTCTCTTATCCTCTTTCCTTCAGCCACCATATCCAGGGCACAGTGACCAGTGGACTGGCCTGAATGTGGACACATATTTTGGAAGTGGGAAGGACACAAATGTTTCTCACAGCAGCATCTGAGATGGTCACACAGAGTAGAGAGTAGAGCAAGTGAAACATCATTTCCACTGGATAGAACAGGATCTTCCAGCAAGACAGCAAGAAAGGTAACACTCTTATAACACTTAAAAAAACAATGCAGTTAGTAAAAAATCCAAAGCTTACTTGTAATTCTTCACAACATCCTAATATATCAGCCAGCACCAAGGTAAAGGGTGGGAATGCAGGTAAGTGAAATCACTTCCCTTGGTGCAGGAATGCTCAAAAGCTTTACAGAACACAACCAGCTAAGAACAGGGATTATTTCTAAATCCTATCCCAATTATTCTTCTACCAGCTATCCGACTGCAATGAAAAGTTCCAAGCCCATACTAAACAAGGATTCCTTTGAAGTCATCACAAACATCAAATGGTAATTCTGCTTTCTTCACAAGTATCCCTTTTCAGTATTCCCACACATAGCTCTGCAGCTGACACTTGCTGGATAGTTGAAGATGATGACTGTTTATGTTTATTTAATAATTTATATAGAGTTTTAGATTTTCTATTAAAATGACAGTTCATGTATTGAACACTAAAGTACCTCACAAAGCCTTTTTAAACATTTTATTTAAACAAGAGCAATATTCACTCCTTGAACTCCCTATTGCATTTTAGCAACCTATTTAACACCAAGGAAAATCAGAGGTTTCAATTAATTAAACATATTGGTTCTTTCAGCAAAAGATATAACCATGTCTGGTGATTTCTTGCCATTCCCGTCTCCCAAATATTCTACAAAAAGGCGTTATAATGCTGTGCAGGTTTTAAATAAAACTGATTATATCATTAACTTATTTTTGCTAGTTACATTCATTTTCCAAACATCAGAAGAGATTTTATAGCCTACAAATTTATGTTTGGCTTAGACAAAAAAATAATTCAAGTCAGAAAACAGTGAAATATACACTGTACTGACAACTATAATTTAATATTTCCACAGCAAATGCTATTTAAGAAGGCCATATAGCACACCTAATGGTTATAATCAGCATTTGTAATAAGAATGGACTGTTTCATGTTATTTGCATTAAGTTTATAGATTTTCTTTAATAGTTTTATACATAAACTTCTGGCTGGTTTGCATAACACTACATTTTTCTACTGACAAACCCTGTTTATCTTTTATTTTTCTATTTACTTATTCCACTCCCTCTTAAATAGAGTAGGAAAAGCAAGCTGTGCTCTGTTCTTTGCCTGGGACTTGACTACTTCTCAAGTTCAGACTTCTAAAGGAGGATGTGAAAAGGCTGTGGGGGTAAGACAGAGCTGGGACAGCTTTTGCTGCCTTAAAACAATTAAGGAACAACAGCCAGTGACTATTCCCCTTCACTCACACAAAGCCAGACAGGACTGGACTACAACCACTGTACTGGACATTATAACCTCAGTTCTGCTCTACATCTTGGGGGAAGTTCAACCCAACATTTCTTACAAGGAGGGGTAATTATAACATGCTTTTACATTAACGCTGCAGAAACCCCATCAGCCTGTGATGCCAGAAGTATTGAACACAGATGAGCCACATCTCCTACTCCTCTCAAACTCAGAACAAAATGTACAGGCAGGGCCTGACCCATAAGGACTCCACCAGAAAACAATAAATATCAGTCAGTGGGCAGGCAGAGAGCTTGGTACACGCCTGAACTGCTGCCAAAGTCTCTGCCATGGCTTCCTCGTTTGCCTTTTTCCTAAAACAGAGTTCCATTTACAGGGAAAAAACAAAAGCACATCTATTTCTGCTTAAAAGAACAGATCCACTGAGAGAAATATAACTTCTTGAAGTGTTTAAAGCACATTCAGCATTTCATGGAATAAAGTCAACAACAAAGACAAAACTACACTTTTTTATTAATATAGAACTCCAGTTGAATCCAATTACTGTCTAAAATAATTTTACTCATATTTCCATTAAACAGAGTCATTCATCAAAATCCTTTGTGACCTACTCCTAAATTTTTTATCAATTAGCTTTTTTCACTAATGCCTTTCATTAATCTCCATCTTTAAATATACCATAGTAAACAAAAATCACGTAATTCTTCTCTGGGTAAGCAACTAATTAGATTTAGCCCAAAGGGGAATAAAAAGCCCAGAAAAACCTCTTGCAGGGCTCAGCAGAGCATTAAGTACTCCCTCTGCACAGGGGGAAAGCCTTGCTGAGGCTCTCAAAGCCCTGATGACTTCACCAACACTGGGAGATCACCAGGCATCTCAGCAGCTCCTGCTGAATGCACAAGAGCAGCACGATGCACAGTGCTGGGAGAACATGGGCAAGTGTCTTATTCATCTGACACTAATCAGGTACTGCTTCTTTTCTTCTCTTTTCTGTATGATTGGGAGATTTTTTTTTTTGGGGGGGGGTTGTTTTCCATTTTTTGAAGGTCATATCAATAGCACCATAATTGGACAAGTACAATGTAGGTCAAAAGTACATTTTGGACCTTACTCATTCTTTCCACAAAGTGATCAGGAATAAGACCATGGGCCAACATTTCCTGGAGCTACATGAAATGACAGACAAAGCTACTACCCTCAGATGCCTGTCACTGCCAGGCTGCTAGTTTATGATTACCCAGAAGTTACTGCCAAACAGCAGTTTCTGCAAGTCCTCCCTAAGTTGCTATCAACAAAATCATGTGACTGTTCAGACCATCCATCAAAATTACCTTGTTAATCCAGTGCATTTTGTCCCAGGCTTATGAAAACAGGTACATATGAGCCACTCCAGAGCTTCCCCCTCTTTCCCAAATGTTGAAACCTCTACATCATTAAAGGGAGAAACTCCCTCCCTTCCTCTGCTTTGCAAACCATGGAGCAAAATGATGGTACGACATATATAAAACCGGGCCAATAACCTTAAAAGGCAGTGTAACATCTGGGATACAGTAACATCCTAAACCAGCACAGATGTCTTGTAAAATGAACATCTGTCCACAGCCTTACACTGGAAGATGGTACAGGAAAGATTTATAAAAAGGTTCAATTAAGTGCTGCCATCAGCACGGCTAGTAAGGAATCAATGCTCACAGGCACTTTCACAAGTGAAAGCTGTTACCCTCTTTTCAAGAACCTCTTTAACAGGTGTGCAAAAGCTCATGCTCACACTGCTACTGAACCGTAAGTGGTAAGTACAGCTGTAAAAGTTTAACTGTGCTTAAGCAGAAGTTAAAATACCTAAGGTTCAGCTAGTAGCTCCATGTGAAGGGAACCACAGCAAAAATTAATTCAAGAAATATCAATAAGGAAAAGTTTTTTCCCCCTCTCTGAACACTACTTTAGTCTTTATTACTTCTAGCAGTGAGAAAATTTGAAATCAAGTCTGGATAAAATGAAGAACAAGGCTCTGGAAGCAAGGCAGATGTCACATAGTTAGAATTAATTTCAATAGCTCTAAACACTAACAAGCCTAAAATAGGAAAGTCACTACCATATTCATTTCAGCTTCAAACTTAACTCTGATTTAAAAAATTCTTTGCTGGATTTTTTAATTGAACAATCAGTAACAGGTGAAAATAATTTCTGCACTTGTCTCACCCTCCACAATATTTTCTTCTGTACATAGTAAAAGAAGAATGCTACATGTAGTCTTTTCCCATTTACTTTTTATATTAGGTATGCGTATATTAAAGGCTGAGGGATCCTATGTATGGAAGAGATGTGCAACAGACACATCACAAGTGAAAGGTGACTTTTAGTATTACAGAGAAGTGAAAGCCTATAGAAAAACTTTTTTGTTTAGCATCTGCTGAACCAGACTTTAATTACAATATCATAGTACTTGCTCAACCTTCGGTTTCATTACGAAAAGATCTCAAAAATATATTCGATATTGCCTATTAGTCTCCTGGTACAATCAAAGAAAAGTTGTGTTCCTTAATGCTTCTGATTTATAAAGCATAATCTTTTCAGAAATACTACATCAAAGAGAAGTGACCCAGCTTGTGTTTAGAACCAAAACATTGCAACTTCCCATCTTACACCTCCTCTAACCAGTAGCGATCTAAGAGACATTATTCATTCACTCAATGTTACTCATTCACCCAGGCTGCAACATCTTCAGAGCTGAAACTTTCTCACATCTATATTTTATACAGTTACCTCTGAGAGCAATAAACACCTGAAAAAATATTAGAGCCTTTGAGATCAGTGATATCTGAGAAAAAGCATAAAAAGAGCCTACCTCTGCTGGATGATTCTCAGCTAAACTTTCCCAGTACTCCCCTGTCAAAGGGAGATGTGTGAAAGATTTCCTATGCTGCCCAAAGAAATGCAAATAGAAGTCTTTCAAAAATTATTTGGTCACAGATGCATCTTTGCTTTCATTCTGAAGTACAGTCACTGTTTACAAAAAGTAAGCAAATACAAAGGAGACCCACTGATTAATGCAGAGTTCTTGAAGAAATAAGGCTGTCCTGAGAGGTTGGGAGTAAAGTGTCAAAATGAATCTGCATTGCACAGCTGTAACAACTTTAACGCCAAATGAATTAGTATTTTGAAGTAAATGTGAAGTTTGGTTTATCAGTATTTTCAACTTCAACTGTCCTTGCATAATTGTATTGTGGGGGTTCTCAGGCCCATATTTGAGCAAAATTATTTTCCATGGGAGACTTGAGAAAAGGCAAATAGGATGCCCTGCCTGCAGGCACTCATCAGGACTGTCTACTTGAATCAGAGAGGCATAATTACTGTAACAGGCATGTCATCTCACTGTTGGAAAACCTTTATCTCAACTCAATTTTGCAGAAGGCCACCAGATCCAGGAGCCTGAAGCTCTACTCTGTTGGGTGAAGAGGCTGGTCTGGCCAAAGCACCCTTCTGCAGCATTTTGTCTGCTCCTCCCTGGAGTTATTTATAGTTGCTCAGTTTGAGCCTGGAACTGCTCTTTTAAGAGATAAAGCAGATGAAGACTATCACAGCTGAAACACAGCCTTACTAATGAGAAGGCACCAAGTCTTCTTCCCAACTTGTTACCCACTTGTAAACATCCTCAGTGCATTGGGAAGAGAGACAAGAGGGTCAGAGCAGCCAAGGATCAAACCAGGAAGATTCAGTATCATTGATTAACAGTTCATTAACAGTTGTAGGCATATAATGTAATTTTCACATGGGCCCATAGAATGCCCACGAAGTTACAGCTCTGCTACAGCCAGGTAGAGACTGAAACACTGGCATTAGGGCTACTACACTGCAATGTACTCCCACACACCTTGCTGCGATACCACTACATGGGAAAATCTGAGTTTGATGCTAAAGTATGAAGCCAGGTTGCTTCATCTACTTGTATGGATTGTTCAGATCTGGAAACAGTTCAAATACTGGAGTAGAAATCATATAAAATACTTTCAGATCTTTCAGCTTTCTTTTTTTTTACTTTTCAAACTGACTGTTTAGACATCTATAAATTCTATAAACGAAAACTACTTTCCATGAACTATCTGTCAGATTAACCCAGCAATGTACAGCATCAAAAACTGCTACAGGTTTCTTTCTCAAGAACCATCTTCCCACTGATAGGTAGCCTGTACAGTTTTATGCTCTAACACAAAACACTTTACATGCGATTATATATATTTTAGAAAAAAATGCAAAAACCATTTGGATGCAATTACAACCATCCAACACATTATATATCTGCAGTTCTGCACAAACTACATCCTTTATGCATGTTACCAGTGCACTTGGCCATACTCAATAACAAAATGATGCGAAACAACACACCAAAATTGCTGCACTTGCAATATTTTTTAAAACTTTTTCTGGAACCAAATTAGACACCAAGAGCTAAAAGTACAGCCACCTGCATGTTTCCAACCCCAGCGAGTTCTGTTCTGTCAGTTCCACCTGGCTCCAGACTTGGTAATGGCTCTGTTCTTATGATTCCTCCAGACAACAGTTTGTGTTTGGTAAATTTGCTAAATAATGTTTAGCAAGTCCACCCAATGTTTTCACATGTTCTCTTTTGACAGACAAAGGGAATGAAAGGGCAACAGAAAGAGCTGAGAGACCACTGGCATTGTCAAACCCACACACTTCCAACCTTTGCGAGAGTTTCACATGTGCACCTGCCCCATCCAACATGGTACTGGTCCACACTTCTCTGCCCTCTAAGTAAATAAAATTGCACCTGGATATGCTCCTGCACCAAGCACTGCTTTTCCTTATGGGCAGTGTAGGCATCCACTCAGACCCGAACACACGATGTGTTTCTCCATGATGACGACTATGCCAAGTTTTAACTCCTCCAATCTTGTGACAGCCACAATGCCCAGAATTTTTACCCACAGGAGCACCAGCCTCATGTCTTTTTGAAGAATTAGCCATCTCCTTGCTCTTTCATATGCTACAGGGTTTGCCTGCTACTCTCTTCTGAACAAAGGTGTCAATACAATGGTAAGGGCTGTACTTCTCATGTCTGGTGATTTCAAGATCCTGTACATAAAACTGAGCGGATCTGAGTCATCACACATGAGAAACAGCTGCCAAGTACTTGGAACTTGGTGGAAGTTTTGGTCTCTGTGAACAAATTTTTGTAATTTTAGCACCATTAATTAAAAGTCATTTTTAAAGATTTCCTTTTGGAACTTTGCAGTTTGACAGAGTCTTACCACAGGAACATTGTGAAGATTCTCTCTTTTGTTTCCTTAAGGTAAATATTCTCATTGGATATATCAGGTGCAGGTAGAGGCTGTGCTGTCTGTCTTAACACCCAGCCATACACAGTGCAGATACACAAACAACTGAATGATCTAATGCTAAAATTTTACTCAAAAAAAGGGATTCTGTACCCAGCAAGTATAGTCTGCATACTCCAAACATTGCTTTTATTCATCATTAACTCAGCTAGGACACTCAACAAAGGATCCAAATATTCAACATTTATGATAAACTAAACCCCACTCACACAGCATAGTTCTGAGAGGCTTCCAGATCTTCTATCTAACAAAATGCATCAGCCAACTCAGAACATCTCACACTTTCTCATTGAATAAAGCTCAATATCTTTTGCCTCAAGTCAATTTTACTCATGTCTTTACACTTCATAGCAAACATAAGCTGTCCTGGAGATTGCATGGAAAATAATTCTATTTGTTCTTATGTATTTGAAATATATCTGATCCCACTAATATAATGAAAAAAAAATCTGTCTGTCCCTCAGGTGTGTGTTACAGGATTTCCTGAAAAAGGTGTCCATCCACCAGTTTCACCTGAACTTGTGTTTACACAGAATCTGTGGACAACAGTATCAATGTATTTAAGCTTTCATCTTAAACAAGCACTTAAGCTTAAACTACAAGGATCAGGACATGAAAGGAAGGGCAGTACCCAGAGAGATATAAATAACCTGCTTTTATACAACATGCTGGTCTACAACTCATTAGATAGAATTTTCTTTATAATCCTCAAATTAATTGATGGCATGTAAGAAAAGTAGTTCTTGCATGTCAACTACAGTTTGTCATTACCCATCTAAAATGGATTTAGACAGGAAAAAAAATACAACAGAAATGAATGTCATATCACCACATATCTTTTCCATCTGTTAGCACCCTTAGTGCTCCTTATAAAGAAACACATTTTTATTTCAGATAATGTCAACAAGTATTATGAAATATTTCTCTTTCAATAAAACTGCTAAACCTGAGAAAGCTAAAGGGAAAAACACAAGATCTGCTTGCTAATTAAAAATCCATTAAAACTTATTCAGAAGGCTTGGAAAACCTCAGAAAAATAAAAATAGATCTAGGAAGAAAATGGGCAATGGAATCAGATGGGTGTCAGTGTAAATTATTAATTCACAGGAATTGTTTTTCTTTAAACAAAATCATTTGCAAACTAGACGTAAATCCTAAAAGCCAGATCATGGAAACTATTTTTATATCAGAGTAAATAAACTCCTGGAAATACTATTGTGAAATATAAACAACAATACAAGTAGCATAATAACCAATGATCCAAAGCACAAGCACAATACAAATCTTCAAACACACTTAAAAGCTTCTGTATAAACAGGCATATCAATCTCCAGGGGCACAGGTGAGGCAGAAATGCTGCATCCTGCTAACAAAAACATGCCAACACCTTTTTCTCCATCCCTGAAGAGGTTTCTTATAACCTGAAGACACAAATTTGCCTTTTGACAATTACAGACAGGTTACAAAGAGCTCCAAATAATTACAGTAGAGAAATTCTAGACTTGTGTTCAAAGAACTGTTATCATTTTTACTGAAGTCAATGATCATTGCTGTTCACCGATGTTCTCAAAATTTCACCACCTTTTATTTGAGCCTATTACAAACTGGTCCAAGGTGCTATTTTTCCTCCATGCCATTCTTCAGCCCATTAAGATTAAATATATGAATTAATGGTATTTTTAAAAAAGTATTAGTTTTATATTCTTTTTTAATTCTTAGTTCCTCATTCCTTTAATAAAACCTTAAATAAAAGCATGAAAAAAGCTAAGGTAATAAAAAGATGGGTTTTCCAGCACCTGATACAAGAGGAGTTCTACCATCTTACCACCTTCACACCCTCACCCTCCCCAGCACGAGGAGAGATCAGGCTGTGGCAGAACTGCCAGCAAGAGAGTGACTTATTGCTCAGCCTACGTCATACGATACAGGTCAGAGTTATAAACAAAATTGTATCTGTGTCACATGAGAGGGGCACGGACCCAGCAAACCCTGGGACAGCAACTACTACAATGGAAGTCATCCAAGAGGACCAACTGATACCTCCAGGTCAAGTTCCTTTGAGGCCACCATCCAGGGACACACAGGCTGTAAGCTTACCCTATTTACTGCCCTGAAAGCTGCAAAAGGTCCTTGAGTTCTGCAACTTCTCCCTCTTCAGTTCTTCAGATATCCTCAGTTTAAAAAGGCAAGGAAATGGCTTTTTAAGGTAATAGAGAACTGATTCCCAAAATTTATGTTCACTATGGAGAAAAACACCAAAATGTTCGGGATTCAAATGTGCTGACCTAAAGACTTAGAAATAAAGCTAAAACAAAATTTAATTAACACGGATTGAGTTTATACCCAACAAATGAGCTAATTTTCATCCACATCAGTCTCTCTCATTCATTAGAGGTTCACGAGTGTTTGTGCTGGAAGCAGCCAGGGAGAGCAGCAGTGACTGGAAAGAGTTACTACCAAAGAAGGGAAGGGAATAAAGCAAGTGAAGCTTCTTTTGGTGACGGTGCAAGTAATGCTGCCTAAAAGGATTTGGAAATTAAAATCTAAATCCCTCACTTCCTAACTTTTTTTCACAAGCCACCAGAAAAACAAGTAACAAAGATAATCAGAAATGATACTGTAGCTGATTTATAATGGGACTATTTGTATATTTACCTAATCTTTTCTGAGCACAGACCTTCTGGAACAACAGCTTCTTAAGATATTTATACTTTTATTTCAGCTTGCTTTTTACATATACACATATGCTTCTAATTAACATTTACAGCATGAAAATTCAGTTCTACTCACCAGACCACAGAGCCTCAAAAATTATCTTAATCAAACCTTTTAGAAGTTTTTTCAGGTATCAAAAGCTGGCAGAGCAGCTATGAAAGAGCAACACTGGCAACCGCTTGTGAAGGTGACACAGAGAGAGAAGCACATACATGTAACTTAGTGGCCCTAATGCTACTCAGATTTACCCAAGTTCTGTCTTGGCAACACAACAGGACACAGCATGGGCTACTTCACCATTGGGGCACACATAAATTTCACCTTTAAATGCATTACTTTTTGTTTCAGTATTATTTCTGCATAACTTTTTTTTTTTTTGCTGTATTTTTGCTCACTGAAATTTCTCATTAAAGTACCTGAAAGCCTTTACTATGCTAATGAAATAACTACAATTGAGGTATATGCTATGTCCTCGGAACCTTAAAAACCATTTGTCTTTTGCAATCAATGCATTAAAGACTACATTTGAAAAGAATCTTCAAAGGTGTTCAACATTCACCACACCATCCCTGGAAAAGCTGCTACAGGGAGTGCTGTCAAAACCAAAGTCTGCTCACAAATTCACTGGACTCAATGCCAGAATCATTACCCATGCGAGCCCAATAACCGTAACTATCACTCAATAACTGTAATTGACTGATGCCCATCTTCAGAAAGGAACTCACTCTGCCATTCCCTTTGTCATTTGTTCCTCCTTATGAATTCATGCTCATTTCTTTTGTGAACTTCTCTGGTTTCAGTTTTCAAGCCCTGGCTCTTGTTGTCCCTTTCCTTGTTACATAGGGGAGCCTTTAAGAACTCAGTAATTTTTCTGCTAGATATAACATCCATACTCAAATTGCTACTTACTTTTAGGGTTTAAATTCCCCACCCTCCCATAATCAAGCAGACTGAACACCTCTACCTTTCTCCCCAAAGGAACTTTCTCCAAGCTTTCTGTAATCTCTGGCCCATTTCATGACTTTTTGCCAATATTTCAGTCTTTCAGCTGTGGATATCTGAATCACATCGAAATGGCAGAAGTAAATCCCACAATCTCTATGATAAACAGAGCTCCAGTGCACAGCCACAAACATCTCACACTCGAAGTCTCAGGCCAGAAATGCTCCTTTCTGGACTGCAGCCCCATCCCTAAACCTCTACATGGTGACAACATTCCTCTCCTTATTCTGAGGAGCATTTTGTTTAACTGTGCTTAACCCAAATCCCCTTTCTGCCTCTTCCCTATGCTCATCCATGTCATTCCATATACAGCTTTCAACAGCAGTAATTGTTATTAATATTGACTAACACCAGACTTCACTGCTGAAGGACCACCCAAAAAACCCAAAGCAAGGCGATGACAGTTCCCAAAGACAACAAAGTGCTTGGTCAGGCAGGACTTAACCCAATTACTGCAGGCTTTATTCCACTGAATAATTCAAACAAATAGTTTTAATCAGAATATAAAACACTGTTGAGCCCAGCACCTTTAAAGAAATCCATTTACATTACGTCTTTACAGAAAATGACGGAACAAGGATCACATCAGATGACCTAGTATCTACATCAAAAGCAACTTTTAAAACACACACAGTGGATAAAAGGATGAAGAGGAAGGGAAGGAATGAAAAAAAATAGCCAGCAAACCTAAGAGTTCCTGCCTTGAAAGAACATAATACATATGTTTATTTCCAAAATAAAAAGTATCCATACTTCCACAAAAGTCATGCCTTCCACATTCTCATTTCAGTGAGAACCATAGGATTACAGAAGTGAGCAGCATGTATTTCAATATACTTTGTAGCATAATAGAATATTCTATTGAAATTACAAGATCTAAAAAACAATTACTTTATTGCTTCTTACAACTTTTTCACTGTAAAATTCAACTCCAAGGTAGTAATTGGCAGGGACAAAATTATGTAGCAATTAGGGCATGACAGCAAAAGCAAACAAGAACTGAAAATGGGTTCGACACTTCTGGTAACAAGCAGGTAATTATCACAGCAGCTTGAAAGGGGCATAATCAACCAAACTGACATCATCCCTCCCACATAATAAAATGTGAAATCCCTTTACGGTGCAGCGTAGCTCTCACACACAGCTGGTAAATGCTGCTAGTCTGGTCCCAATGTCTGTGTCTGCAGAGCAGCTGAGGTTACACTGGGGACTGTTCAACAGTGCATAATTTTATTTATTTATTTACAATGATAATAGCTATTACATGTTTTCATCCACTGTGGACTACAGATACTAGGAAACGGTGTTTTATAAAATTGGCCTCTTTTCTCAGAGTATAACTTTGTTTTCAAAGTTCCCAGAACACAGAAAAATCTCTGCCTAAAGGGCACAGTCACTGCTACACCACCACCTACAAGATAAAATAGGTTTTAATATTTTTAATATAAATATAGAAAGTTGCTAGTTTTAAATATGCTCAATTCTTAACCACTGCATTTTACCAGGAACACTTTTCCTGTGAATTGTTGTCTCAAAGCAGCACTGTCCCAGGGACAGTGTTTATATCAACACAGTCTAGTGGTAAACCAAATGGAAATGCATTTGTCCGAATCGCATATCTGAAATAATTAAAATACGATCAAAAAACATTTGTATCTGCTGAGCCCTTTCAGCACTATTTTACTGCAAGATTCGTGGAAAACCCATCAGCCCTGATGGTTGTTTCATCTGTCAGAGGAGGATGGGGGAACCTCCTTCTCCTTCTTCTCTGTTTGGTGTATTCCTAACCTGTGCTCCTCTCCATTTTCTCTCTCTTTGTGTTGACAAATCCATTTACCTCCACACTGCCGTCAATACCATTAACTGGCTGCTTCCACCTTCTTCCAGCTCATTAACAGCACCAAGGCCAAGCCCAACTCTAATCCCTAAGTCTGCTGTTAACTATTTCCACCCAGCTCCAACCTTTTCAATGGGTTTCATTCCCTGTTTTCTTGGACATGAGTAATTTCAATTAATTTTTCAAGACAAATTTCCACAACACATTTACAGAATATCCGCACCTATCATTTTGTACACTCTGCTGAAAGTGTCATAAGTAAAATATATGAATTATTAACCGTTATTTTCTCTCTTTAAAAGCTCAGCACTAACACATCACAACATGAATTCTTCAGAGCGCTGTTATCTTGAGAAATCTATTTTTTATTTATTTTTTGTTATCTTTAGCCATTTTTTTTTTACACAAAATTCTCACAAAGATAACACAAAGCTGGGTTACTGGATCTCAACTTCTGAAAAGTACTAAGGTAGGTTTGACTAACAGTATTCATTGTAAAGTTTAAATTTGATGAGTGTGTAGCCTAGACATGGCATGCCTTGACTTGTGGAAGGTTTAATTTACTAGCAAGTAAAACAGATGCAGGCACAACAGGGGATATTTGATTGCTGACTATATGTTACTGACGTGATACTTATTCCAAACCCTATATGTATTTTTTTTTCTGTAAATATGCTCAATTCTTAACTACTACATTTTACCAACAATGTTTTTCCCTCTCCTCAGATGCATTTATTGAAACTGAGGTGTGAACATTAACTGTTGTGACAAAACAGCACTGACCCTGTTGTTCATATCAACACAGTCTAGTTGCAAAATAAAATTCTTGTATGTCTTTTTTCCTGCATATCTAAACCATTTTAAATCTCAAATTCCTTACGAATGTTACAATTGCACAAGATCTATTAGCAAGAATTCTGTTTACTAGAATAAAATAATAAAAGCACAAATTTACAAATTTAAAACAGTAAAAAGGAAACACTGACCTAAAATCAAAAAAAGGTAAAGACTAAATAAATAATAAAAAAAGTTATTTGTAAACCAACAAACACGGATGAGACCTCCTCCTTTTAAAGCAAAGCTCCTCTGAACACCAGGACTTTACTGTGGCAATATGAAAAACAGCTTTATAGGAAAAGCTAGCAAGGGTCAAAGCAAAACTAGCAGGACTTGGCCAGCAGTCAAATATTCACCTGAAGGAACTCCAAAGCCACATGGAGCCTTTAGAGACTGAGGTTACACTGTCAGGAGGGAGCTCCCAGCCAGGATCCCCACGCAGGGATCTGCACTGGCACACGAACAACGCTGAGCAGCTGCAATAAAAGGCATTGCCTAAGTCACTGCTGCCAGCAGAACAGAGCTCTGCAACCGTGGCCTTAAATGCCCTGTAAATATAAAGCTCACTAGAAAGTTTCCATTACTAACACAACACGGGGAGGTGAATTACAGAAAAGAGGTCCTCAGAAGTGATGAGGTGGGAAACCTTCAGTAACCTTCACCACCTACTCCTCTCCACGTATCTTTGTTCTGTTTCAATGACAAATTCCCCCAGAAATGCCTTTTTACTGAACACTTAAAGCTACAGCATCATCCAGGAGCTGCAGCATTCAGCATATTGGTTAACAGATATTCTAGGACACTTTAATACTAAACACTTGGGAGAAAATCTAAGACACAGAAATTTCCAGCCTCATTCTGGCCTAAAAGCTGCAAAACAAAGACATAAAGTCATCTGATAAAGGAACAAACATTGCTTTTCTTCTTTGCATCTGGATCCTACGGTAAAGGTAACATGGTTGGTTCAGTGTCTCCAAGGGTGACTCCCTTCATCTGCACAGCTGGAAATAGTGTTTTGTTGTGAAAAGTACACTATTTCAAAGTAGAGCTCCTCCCAGGAAAAGCTCTGAGAGAATGCCAGGCAAACACAAAATTAATAGTAACACCAACATTTTTACCTTCTCTAGATACACCCCAACACCTTATTTTCTTACAGCCAATTCTTATACCCAATCTGCAGATGTGTTGAGGGTTTACATCTAAGTTGAGGTTTAGCTTCCACTGGAAAGTAAAAACAAATGTGGGATTCAATCTCACCAGACACACCCCACATTAGCACAGCCCAACACTTAATTTATTGAAGAATAACACTAAGTGGGTAACACAGGGCGTAAGAATTTCAATTTAAAGAAAAAAGAACACAAAAAAGTGTGCTTCCATTAAACAGCATCTCTTAGCAATGCCACTGAACTCAGTTTAAGCTTAATAAAAACTATCACCAAATATGGACTTTATTAGCTAAATACATTTCTGTTGTTTCCCTTCCAAATCAAATAAAAGAACTGTTTAAATGCTTAGCCTTGGGTGTGCACAGTAAAATAGAAATACATGAGTCTGAGAGCCTGACCAAAACCATCACACTTGCATGTGCAGGGTTGAGTAATTAACCTGGGAACTTCATCAAGGACTGTCTGAAAGCCTGCTGTTTTTTAGGCATTCTGTTATCACTATC
This sequence comes from Pithys albifrons albifrons, assembly GCF_047495875.1. Taxonomy (NCBI): domain Eukaryota; kingdom Metazoa; phylum Chordata; class Aves; order Passeriformes; family Thamnophilidae; genus Pithys; species Pithys albifrons. The sequence goes on from NC_092464.1 coordinate 7,529,815, forward strand.
ATTCAGAGCATTTGGATTAAAAGCCTATACAATTCTAAATTATGATGAAAGGTTTTTTTCTTTCCCCCCTCTATGAAAACGTACAAAATCCAATGACTTCTTCATTAATCCTCCTTCTGAAGAAGAATTCTGTTCTTTCTTTCAAGCTTCCTTGCCCATTAATTTTATATTCAAGTTCATTCAAAAGAAATCATAAATATTAAAACTGCTGATTTTAAGAGGTAATAAATATATCAATATCATCACTACAACAAGCCACCAAAAATCCATCAATGGCTTCAATTTTTAAAATTAATTACAGCACATCTTAGAAGATATACTGGCTTCACAATGAAGTGGGGGAGGGGGGGGAGGATCTTGGGAAAAAAAATCATCCATTCCTAAAAATCTCATAAAAATAAATTGGCTACTCTATTTCACAAGCTGCAAAATTCCATCTCTGCTGCCTTGCACACACTTGAAGATTGCATGAACTGGGTTTTCCAACATCAGGAAAATCATGGGTTAGTTGGTGTTTACTAACATGGGCTAACATACTGCTTAGTAGCACCTTAGTAAGAAAGGTTTCTGTTGCTTTTTATCAGGAGCCGCTCTGAGTGAGGACAACAACTAATGATGTTCTTCACACATATAAGAAAAAATTTAACTTTATGACATGCAAGTTTCAAAGAGACACAACAGAAACTACCAACGTGACAACTGCATCAAAAGAAAATATACTTAAAATAAGTGTGACTCAGATAAACAGCTACCATGGGTTTACTAAAGGGACCCTGTTTGAATAAAGCAAAATGAGTTATTCTCCCACCACCGGATTTTTAATACTTGCATTAAAGCTAAGGAAAACGGTTAACCTCCTACTACACACTTCTAAAAACAAATTTATAATAAAAGAAAGTCTGAAGCTACATCTTAAAAAAAAAACACAAAAAACCAACAGCCAACCAACTACTTAGAAATTTTCATTCTATTACTCAGGAAGATCTAAGAACATCAAAATATTTCTAAAACAATAACAGAAAGTAAAGATTTAAGCCACATTAGAAAACCTCCCCCTAAAGCTTAGAGTTATTGCAGTACTTCTTAAGGCAGAGTTTTATGACAAAAATACTTTCCTTGTGCGGCAGAGACACACAAAAGGATTCTTCAGGATGCCAAACACTTTCAGAACTCTCCAGTGATGACTCATCCTGTTATGTATACAAAGCTTTCATTAAAAAAAAAAAGTCAGTTGGCATCATTACAGCTCCTCAGTTAGCAATCTCCAACGTACTGTTAGTTCTTGTACAAAGTATTCTAAACACTCCGCAGTGAAGTATTCTGGTATGCTAATTTTGGGGAGGAAAAACGTGCAACTGAACTTGAATGGCTTTTCTTACACAGAGAGTTTCTACTCCAGTTCACAAAGTGCTCCAAGATGGCCTCAAACACAGTTTTTAGCTGCACAGAAATTCTTTGTTGCTCCATGGCAGCTCCTTGCCAGTCGCACTGATCAACTATTTTGCCAAAACCAGAAAAATAAGTCTTTCAAAATGAGTCTTGATGACTATAACAAAAAGAACCACTTCTTGAAAAAAATAAAATTAAAAAAGGCAGGGGGGAGTGTAGTTTAACTGCTCCTAAAAACTTTTGAAAGCACTCCTGGCTCTCTCCTTAGAAGCACTGCTTTAATCCCCTCCTCAAATTAATTTATTTAGATAATCTGTTGTTCTGCAACAAACCACAATAAACTAAAACTGCCACATAGATGCAAATAAGTGTGATGAACTATGTTACTATACTGTCAAGTACTTGTTAGTAAGACAGCTTTCTTTTTATCTATATATATAAATTCTTTGAAATGTGGTGTTGGTTTGGGTTTTTTTAATTGACTGGTTTTTCCTTTACTGACACACACGAATATTTGCAAGATGTACTGAAAGCAGAAGCCTCCCACAGGGCAACATGCAGCACCAGCAGCCTGCACCTCGCCCCATCAAATGCTGGATCAGGTCTTTTCCAAGCTTTCCAAGTCAAGGCTTCCATTGCTGCCTGCTGCTCTCCAACCTGCAGGCAGAAGGCAGCCACCTCCAACCCAGCAGCTGCAGAGCTTTACCCCAAACAAGCATTGCCTCCTGAAACCCATGCCCAGACTCACTCCACACAGGCAGCCAGTCTGGAGCTCACAGCCCTCCCACAGCATCGTCTGGCCAAACTCAAACAAACAAGCAAGCGAGAAATAATTTCCTTTATGTTCAATCCCTCCAGTCACTCACTTCTCTAATAATTCAGTTTCTAGTGTTGATCCTTTTCTAAATATGGCCACATAAGCATAAGAAGCGAGCCTTGGTGCCAGCTCTGCAATTTCTCTTTCCCACTGGGGACAGGCTTTCCAGCATCTCAGATGTTTGCAGAACAGACGCCTCCCCCACCACTGCCACATATACATTTTATTTTATTTCTTATGAACGCCTCTTACCCACAGTAGCTACAAGTGCCAAATCATCTGATTTCACAGAGTGTCAAAAGCAAAGCCAGATCTAAGAACTCATATAGCATGTTCTATCCCTTCTTCCTCTGCAACATGTTGATTTGGAAATAATACTCTTCATTTGCTCAAATTCCAACAAGAAGTCTGATGTCCCTCTCCAGTCATTTATACTTATCACAGACAGGACTTGATCAGCTACACCGTGTTTCTGAAGTTTATGCTGTCCACAGGTGCTGTAAAGGCTGTATCTGATCAAAGATAGAAATTAAATTTGTGGATTCATGCTATGAGTCTGTGAGCTTGAAGCATACTGATTTCCATGTTTCACAAAAAATAAACCTAAAGAAGAGCCCATTTTTTCTACTTCCAGATGAGCTATGAAGGCTTGTCTTAGAAAGCATAACTAACTCCTTTTTATTTTTTAATTTAGTCATAAGTTTTTGTTATTCTCTCATTATTTATGTACTACCACAGGTGGCCATGGCAAATTACCAACATAATTTATGCTGATTCTTTAACTGTAAGACTAGCTTTTTAATTAAACACCAGAAAGAACCCCAAACAAACAAAAAGAAACCCACCCCAGACTTCAGTAGTTAAAAAGCAGAGGTACAGGAAAACAGGAGACGCCCCCAGACAACAACAGGAGCTTCATATTTCATATTTGTCTTCAGCAGACTATGCTTAAATGAAAGCAGACACCATTTTCATTTACTCGCGTTTAATCATCAGTAGATGTAAAAGGAGAGAGGACTAAGCAGAGCCAGCTGCACCTTTGGCAGAGGTTTGGACAGGGCTGGGGTCTGGGGGGTGAACAACCAGCCCCACAAACAAGAGACATTTCAAAGCACAGGCCACAAACATAATGGAGGGTCCAGTGCAAAGCGTGGGCTTGGCTCCATTGAACAAACAAAAGGGGATACTTTAATCATATTTTAATGAGGCTCTGCACGTGACCTGGTCCATTAGATACTGAAATGCTGCTGCAGTTACTCTACAGCCCCCTTGGCATTTGGTGGCTAATGCTCAAACTGGCCACTACAGTACCCTTGAGGAAGGGAAAATAAACAAAGCTGCTGCAGCAGCTTTAGTTGGTAACAGCATTAATACACTGGGGGTTTTAAAGATCTGCAGATCCACAGACATCAGCATGATCAAGTGTGAAACCTCAACTCACTAATAACCAGTTCTACCAGGAGACATATTACACAGAATAATTAAGTCTATTTATGTTACATAAAAAACAGGTTCATTATCCAAATACAAATATTATTTAACTAATAGAATGAATCAAAACCTAAGCTACGTATTAGACATTTAACATCAGAAAATGAGATCCCATGATTTGTTAAGGCTGCAAAAAGTCAAAAAATTTACTGACTTAAGAACCACAGCAAAACTTGCTCACAGTCCAGAAATCCTGATTTTGGAGTCTATTTGTCTCTTACTGCCTTCAAAAAGCAGTCCTGTTACACACACACACACAGATTTTTTTTCAGTTTAAATAAAATTTCATTGTTGTACCCTCACGTTCTCAACCAGGTCCTTGGCATTTGTGAACCTCTTTGAAAAGTGTAAAGCCTGGTTTTCTCACACATAAACTTTCATATTCACCGTGATAATTATAACCAGAATTCACATTGAAAAGGTGATCACAAGATTAGCATTTATTGTCTCTTCTAACACACTACATGGCACTGATGCTAGTAGGTAGAAGGGTCAAGAAAATCCCAAGTAAAAGGCCACTTCTCACAGTTAGTTAAACTGTTACTCCATGCACAGCACATTTCAAGTTTGTGTGATCTAGGACAAGCTGGACACATTCAAAGGATTTGCCTAATGCTCAACAGACCCAACATAGCAATACCAGCCCTGACTCCAGAAATCCCATAGTTCCTTCCCGACATTCTACAATTAGTGGTTTGTGCAAGTATCATTACAAAATTACTCTTTTTTTTTCTTTCCAAAGCAACTCCTGTTAACCACTGCAGGAAACATGATGATGGAACATCCAGATCTCTGATGTGACCCAACACAGCTGCTATTGTGAAATAGATGATTTCTCCATATTATCTCACAAATAGACTCTAAACCAACGAATCTCATCATAATTCCCCAATTACTATCACCCGTAAAGACTGACCCTCAACAACACTAAACTAAACTTCATTTCCAGCCTTGTACTCAACACCCTGAGCCTTTAATAGTGACCATGTTAGTGGTTTATAAAAGCTTCATTCCTCTAAAAGACTGGTTCCTGATTTCTGACACCCAGAACCTCCAGTGTGGTGGGAAGCAAGGGGGTGGGGAAGGACAGAAAATGCACAAGCATCCTATATTCCTTCCCATTCAGCAGATGGCTTATTAGGATCTTTGTCTATACTGTATTGAGATGATTGTATACCTTATCCCTTAGTCAGGTCATTATCTGCCACAGTAAAAAAATTACCTCAAGAACAGCAAACTTCATGTCACACAATCATGCTTTTTAACAAGATGCTTTCGCAGTCAAGAAACAACTACTTTTCTTGTATTTAAGCAACACAAAGCTCTTCTGGCAGCTCAATGGATTCTCCTAAGTCACCAAATTCCTTACACAGCCTCAGAAATAATCTAAGCACCACATGTCACACCATTGAAGACAGTCAGGTGACGCTGGGCTGCTATCTTCTAATCTGAAATAACACCCAATCCATGAGCATTCTAACCTTACTTTTTGTAGGGAATTTATAATGTTTTGCGTCTTGTTGTCAGTTCAAGACAACTGAGAGAGATTTGTGTGAGGTTATTTTGCTCCCCACTCTAGATCAAGTAATAGAGTTAAGTAACAAACAAGTTCCTGGACAAAAAGCTTTTATTTGAATATTATGCAGGTACTCCAATCTTCAAACTTAAAGCTGTGAACCTTTTTGAGAAGACAGGTGGACACTGCTTTTAGAGAGGGCTGAGGGAAAGCTCTGAAAGTCGTTGGCTCCTGGGGAAAAGAGATGAAATAAGCAATAATTTATTGACTGCACAAGATACAGAGGTGAGGTTTAGAGCAGGGCTGCAAGAGAGTAAAGTATGATTGTGTCAGTTTGTCAGGCTCATGACTTGAACCATCCCCTAAGTCCTAATTTTCAGCACTCAGGCTTATCTTTTTCAGGAAATTTGGCATGCATCTTCAAATGCCAGAAACAAAGAGTCAAGGAAGCAGTTGTATGAAAAAGAGTCAATGATCCTTGACTGTGGGCAAGTTCATCTTCATTCCTAAAAGTTGCTTAATTTCATCCATCCACTTTCCATAAGGATGTGGTGATTGTTCATGAGGAAATCTAGCAAAAGACAAAGTGTACTTTGTGGAATCCCATGGTCTTGGTGGTTCTGTCTTGGAGTGCATGTACTGGAGTGGTATGGAGCTCTGCCAGCAAATTTCACTTTTGCTCCTCAGGTACAATCTGGATGATCTGCAGAAAGTTTGCTTCTGATGAGTTTAGCAGGCTTAGGAGGCTTTTGGAAGGACTGGAGAGGAGATTACAGGAGAGATTATTATACGTCTTCTTTCAGTACAAGTGGCAACCACTGAAAAGACTCTGCAAATTGATTTTGGACACCAGTTGTACTGACACTACCTGTTTATGGGGCAGCTGGACACTGTGAAAAAACCAGCATGTTTTTCCCTCTGTGTGCCTGAAAGCTTTTATCTGTTTTACCCAGTTACAACAGCTTTCTATAAAACACAACCACTCCTCCCCATCCTTGCTTCTCCTAGAACCTTAAGAGAAGTAACACCACTACCACCTCTGCTTTTCTGCCCCTAACACATCTGCCACAGCACGTTTACCAAATTCCTCATAAATCATTTCATGCTCAGAAGATGCTACAGAACAGTCAGAAGAAATTTCCCTTATGAACGGTTGAAGAGATGACAACCATTCCTGGCTTTTCTTTTACAAAGGAGACCTTCAAGACCTTTTCTCCAGAAAAAGTTTCCTACTCTTCACCAACAACTGTATGTTACCTGCCAGGAGAGCCAACTAAGTAGCTCTTCTTTATCTGCTTCCTGGCCTGAAGTTTCTGGCATAGGAGATGGTGAGAAGTGCGAGGACAGGATATGGAGTCCTGTGTGCAAGATTATTCAGCCCTACATCACTCTGATAAAATTCAACACTTAATATCAGTTTTTAAGATGTTGATTGTGTTTGATGAAACCAACTACTGTGTCTCAGGGGTCTGAAATACACATCTAGCTCAGGAATAATACAATCAAATAAGCCCAGTTCTCTGAGTGGCCTAGAAATGCCCCCGTTCTTTTTTTTTTCTTAGCACACAACAGAACTGTGATTCTGGAAAAAAGTGGGAGTAAAACATGACTAATTGGCCAGTAAAAGAATAATACAGAAATCAAGAACAAGTTTATGCAATTTATAATTGTTATGATTTCAGCTTTAGCACTGTTTCACAGAATCTAAGTTGACAGAAAACTGTTGTCACATTTGCTTGAAATTTGAAGAATGAAAAACTATTCTGCAATGCCTGGTTTGTTTTCTAAAGCATCCTATTCCTCACACTTTCTGATCATGCAGAGCAGCAATTGGTTAGCACCGTTCAAAACAGTAGATACAGAACAGTCTGGACTACAGAATTCTTACTTGTACTGATTACTGTTTATTCTCATGACTATTTTATTTCAATGGAAAACTTTCTATTGACTTCAGTTGTCTTTGAAACAGAATTGTGTACCTTAGAGAACACCCCATCATGCTGATTAATAATTAAATGAATCCATACAGTACTTATTCACTGGCAGTTTTTTATGTGGAGGTCCAGAGGCATCAATAATGAAAACTTCCCTGTAGTACTGGTAAGCCTGTCAGCAGCAGACATTGAAGATTAGGCAGCCATAAGGAAAGAAATAAGTATAATACAGGATTTACATATGAACTGCACATAGGTCTGTCAAAGATCAGGGGAACTACCTCCTCCAAATCTTCATTTCTCTCAGCTATCACCATTAAAAACAGCAGCCAAATATCTTCATCGACAGGGGCAAATGCACAGATGTCACAACTGGCCAGAGCAATCCCGGGACATACAGGACAGCCCAGAGACTCTGACTTTCCGGTAACATCCTCAACAGAGTCAACCGATTTCAAAACATCCCCAAGGGAAGCAATAGAACTGCCTAAAATAGTAGCTATTCACTGATTCAGCTCCAGGAGTACAAAACTTTCTGTGGAAAAGTGACACAACCATCTCAGCAACTGAACCGTGGCAGTCAAGACAGATTCAATAGCTACGTGTGTTTCTGAAAAATGGAAGAAAGAAAATAATTAACTTACAAACTCCTCATAGCTAAACATTCTACATCATTGTAGGTGGATTTTACTATCTGAAGACAAATACACTAGGGTGAAAAAAAAGCAAGCATTTAACTACTTTATATTTTGTTGACTGATACATAAGCTAAACAAAATATGGAGGCCACACTCCTCTCTCCAGCCCAGTTTCAAAGGTTTGTTGCTGGAAGACTGTACCCTGATCCATACAAGCCACGTCAGAAATCTTTCAGGCTTCCTCACCACTGCTCTCTTCTTCCAAGAACAAGCCTTCAAATTATAAGAATTGCTACTTCTGGAGATGCATAATACTGTCCTTACATCATTCTTTAAACTGTTTATTTTTCTTAAATTAAAAATCTCCACTTCCTTTAACAAGGTGAAAACAAAGATGACAAGGGACAAATGGAAGGGAAAAGATGACTAAATATACACAAGAATAAACACTGCTCACAGACAAGCTACTGTACCAAGGTGGATTAAGGTGAAAGAAAAAGAGTGAAGTCCATGTTCCTGTAACTCTGGGTTCCACTTTTCTAAGCACTGCAAACCCACAGTTCTTCCAAGAGCCCTCTACCTTGCTTCTGTACCCCTTCCCATGTGCGATTAGCCTTCTGCTGAAATATTGCAAAGCCAAAGTGAAATTTTTCAAAGGAGTCTGTCAAAGGTTAACACGGTACTTACTGCTCAACCTCCACCTCCATTTTATGGCAGTTCTGAATATACATGGAACAACTTCTGCCATGACTGTGACCAAACCTTCTGTACACAAGGCAAGGCTCACACAGCAGTGGCAACACCTAGCACACCTATTATTTGACCCACATCAAGTCATTTTTGAAAAGAGTAGAAAAATATTCTAGATTTATTCATTCCTTCATCACTCTCCTTGACCACAGTCATTATTTTCTTGCTTGTTAAACTCATTCTCAATGGTGCCACAAAACTCTGCTGACAAAACCACCCCACTGGACCATAAGAGCAAGGTGACTCAAACAAAGCTCCAGCCTTAGTCCTTCTTCTCAATGCTCCACATATGCCATCTTTGTATAGTGCCATCCATCCCCTCCCCCTGCCCCATCCTCTTTGTTCTGCCAAACACATCGTATCTTTTCACCCTGTTCCTCATGCTTGGAAGAAGCCTTCAAATTCTGTCAAACTCAGTATCTTCACAAGTCATTTGATTCAAAGAAGGCAGATTTCTGCAGAACTATAAGCATAAATAGGAATTCCGCTTGAGGTTTCCTGAATTCTGGGAAAAACACAGCTCCCTTTCCTCCTGGTCTAATCCCATCTCAAACAGATCTCCCACAGAATGATTATTCCCACAACTGCCCCCTTCAGAGTTTATCCCATTTTTCTCTATGGCACCTGATGTTAGATACTAAGAGAGGGCAGAATTATTGTTTAGATCATAAGCTGGTTGGGGCAGAAGCCAAACTATAAATCAGACAGTAATAACCTGCTCTCACATGCACTTCTTTCCAGACAGAGTCTTCCAAACACAATCTACATTTTCTTTTTATAGCACTGGGGCATTTGGGACACACAAATTAAAAATAGGGATAAGAAAAAAATACAAAGGGAGATCTGGAGTAACAACAACATGGAAGTGTTTGTGGTTAGAAGAAACACATTGAGCTCCATCTAAAACAAGGAATTCATTCCTGAAACTGAATTATACTGAGGAATTGCAGTCTTGACTAAAAACAAATACACAAGCAGACTCTTTTCTTTGCCTTTATCTTTGGTGTCTAATTAAGCAATGTTACTGAAGAATTCACCTTTCAATGCTTGGAAATCAGGATGAAAACATGGGACAAAGCAGCCAGCATGGAAGCTTTTATTTTCTAGCTATGCTACAAAAGCACCACCAGCACCAGCCACACTTACTGTGTAACATTCACCAGTGAATACAGACAAGAGCGAGACTTCACTGAAGAGACACACAGAAATGCAGTGTGCTATGACTAACTTCCAACAGATCTTATGGAGGAGTCAAATATCCTCCATATGTGTGATATCATCTATGCTTATGCCTGGCATTGGACCTCAACTTCGAGATGAAAAGAAATCCTAACAAGGCCATGTATAATTATGCTTCTTTTTTTAATCAAAGATATTTCCAAAGTGATGTTTTGCCACTCATTTTGATATGCATCTATATCTAAGATGTCAGGAAAAAAAATCTGTACAGACTAGTAAAAGACACATCTGTTTGCTGAGCGCACTCCACATCAGATTATGAAACACAAAGATGTGAAGACTCTCAAACAGAAGGCGCTCACCTATTCCCTGAACCATGTGACTGTTTCTCCACCACAGAGATGAATTTCCATGACATTTCCTGGTTCACCTAAGCCATCCCAGGGAGCACCACTGCGGCACAGCAAATGCCACGAATCACAAGAAGACATCTGATATCTGTGATATCACATGCTGGGATACTGCCAGAGAACCGCAACATGCCAAAAGGATTTCACAGAGGAAAGACAGAATTATAAAAGACTAGCTAAAGGCCCACTGTCAAACTGGTTTTAAATACTTCTTTCTGCAAACACGCTATGCCCCAGAGTCTCCAAAAGCCTTACTAATTCCTAAAATTGGAACAGCCCAAATAGAACAAAAAAAGTATCATTCAGCTTGTTTAGGGTATGCTTTTGACAACCCTCCAGAGCCAGTCCTTCTCCTTGGGCTGCCTATTTTATACTATATGGTATACAAAGTATATATTTCTCCACACTACGAGCTTTCTATCCACACTTCAAGAACAGGAAACCAGAACTGCAAAGCCGTGAGATTCGAAAGCAGCGATGATAAAAGAATACTTTTACCACTATTTTTAAATAGCTGAATAAATTTCAGACTGGGAATACCCTGTAAAGCACAAGCTGAATGGTCGTTTTAGCCTGAAACAAAAGCAGAAATAAATACATGGCTGCTTTTAATTTTTGCTCAGCCATTTACCCTTAAGAGATCATTTTCAAGCAAGTCTAGTGAACAGTCTTAAGAAACTGTACATGGTGCAACTACTTTCTACTGGTATATTACGTAAATTACAATAATGCCACCCCCTGTGTCCTCCTCTCAAAAAAAAAAAAAACTCCCTAAGAATATTTTGCCAAAACTCTGCAGGAGTTTATGCTTAGGAAAGAAAAATACAAAAGAAAATAAAAAAACAGGCAAGGAAAAAAAGGGGGGGTGGGGGGAAGGATATAAGTCAACTAAGTGTTGAGTCTGACAAAATAATTACACAAAAATTAAATAACAATTCCTACCAAAAAGGAGTATTTTAGCTTAAAAGCATCTAGATTTAATGCTGACAGAATATTAGGTATTTCTTTTCACATAACAGATACAACAAAAGAAGAGTAGAGTCATCATAACACAGTTTACAAAGACAACCTGAAAGTGAGGTAGGCAACTAAAAGCTACAGATACTCAAACTCCAAGTATATTCTCAAAAGAAAGTCCATTTACAACAGAGTAGTAAAGGATGCATAACCAAACAGTTTAAAAATAAATGTGCAGTAGTCATCAGTGAAGTTACTGAACCGACCACACAGCACCGAGAAAAATCTGCCCTGTCCCCTGCCTCTGTCTTAGTAGATGGTTAAAATATTCGTGCTGAACAGCCTGGGAGCTGCAGTTATTTTCTGTAGCAAGTGTATTTTATTGTGCAGGAACATAAAACACCACAGACTACCATCACCATGATGTACAGGCAGCACAAAGACCCCTCCAGTAACCTCCAGCTTAGTAGCTGTGTGCACTTCCATACACAGCATTGTACAGTCACCGAGAACCTTTAAATGTCTGCCTCGTTGTTTCAGTTTTGCTACAGGAGTACGAACCCACCACTGCTTTACTTCTTCAGATGAAAAAGCCCCAAACCATTTTCATACAGATCTTCAGTTCTTTCAACTCTATGCCAAATAACACTGTTCCAGAAAACAGTGAAGTTAAATAAGAAACTATACTAACTCAGGAACATTTTTCAATTATGTAAGAATCTGGTTACAGTGTTAACTAGTGATTCACTGGTGAGTATCTAGTGTTTAGTATCCAGAATTATGCACGACACTCAAACAGTTTTTCAGAAAAATACACAAACTACCTGGTTCTTATTTTGAAAGCATAAGTTGTTTTGTTGGGTGGTTTGTTTGTTTGTTTTAATCAACCTGCTACAAACCATTCCCACCGGAAAAAGAAATAGCCCGCCTCTCATATCGTCCAAATAAAAAAATACTTTTTTTCTTTACAGTTTGTACCAAGTTTGTTAAAGCCAGGCAGTTACATAACACTTACTTTGACTTATGACCTATTTGCTCACTGCTCATACAAAAATCATGATATATGATGGCCTGACCATCCATTACGCGCTAGAAATATACAGTATTTTTAAAAGTGTTTTTTATTTCTCTCTTTCAATTTAGAACTACAGATAAAGGCAGCTGGGAGGATCGCCTAAAATTAACACTACACAGGTATATGCTTTGAAAACGTGCAAAATTAAAATGGAACGCCCCTCAAAAATAGCGTGCACAGAACACTCCAAAATATTAAAGAAAAATGAATCCTATCTCAATTTCCCAGCACTCCAGAATTTACACCAGGAAGTGATTAAAAAAATTTAAAAGGGGGGAAAAATAGGAGTTGTGTTATAGATAACCATATAAAGTCCTGTTTTTTAAAGCATATAAGCGTGTCCGTGCGGGCACACGTGTGTAGGTGTACCCAGGGCAGCGACGACCGGATACCCGGCTCAGACCGAGCGGGGCTTTTGTGGTTGTTTCTCCCATCCACCCACCCTCCTTTTCCTTATTTTTATTTAGCAAACGGCCGAGGATTATGCAGCGAGCGTGTAACTTGAACCTCTACACCCACGTCTGGACTCGGGTCCGGTTTTTCTTTTTGGTGGTGGTGGTGGGTTTTTTGGTTTTTGTTTGTTGGGGTTTTTATTGACCAGACGGCGTCGAATCCGCTCTCCCGAGTGCCAGCAGCGCCCAGTTCTCACGCCAAGTTTTCCGCCCGGTCCCGGCGGGTCCCCCCGTCCCCGGGGAGCCCCTTCCCCGCTGTCACCTCCCATACAAAGAAGTTCAGCGCCCGCCGTACTCACCCGCGGCGAGCCGGCTCTGCGCGGCATCGCCCAGCGCCGCGGCAGCGCTCGCAAATCCCCCCTCGGAAAATGGAGGGGCTGGCACCGGCGCGGCTCCGGAGGGCAGAGAAGTTATTTACATGTCAGGGCAGCGATGCTGCCGCTCAGCAGTGCCCGCGCTCGGCCATGTCGCAGCTCCCCCGGCCGCTGCCCCGGGCGGCTCTACAGGGCCCCCCCCATGGCGGCGCCGCCGGGGAGCGATGCGGAACAGCCGCGATCGCCGCAACTTCGGCTCCGGGAGCCTCCCCGAGCCAGGCTGGGGCCGCCGGCGAGGAGGAGGAGGAGGAGTAGGCAGGGAGGGAGGGAGGGGGAGGGGAGCGGGGGGAAAGGGGAGGGGAAAGGAGAAAAAAAAAGAAAAAAAGAAAAAAAAAGAGCCGAGGGAGAGAAAGTAGATCCGACGCAGCCGGGCGCCGCCAATGTGCGGACCGGAGCGCTGCGGCAGGAGCGGGGCCGCCCGCGATCGGGAGGCGGAGCGGCGGCCGCGGGCGCAGCGCCCCCGCCGGAGCCTACCCGGCCCCGCATCCCCTGCCCGGCCGGGCCGGTCTCCCCGCACATCCCCTGCCCGGCCAGTCCTCCTGCACATTCCTTGCCCGGCTGGTCCCTCCGCACGGCCCCGCACATCCCCTGTCCGGCCGGTCCCCCGCAGCCTCCGCACGGCCCCGCACATCCCCTGCCCGGCCGGTCTCCCCGCATGGCTCCGCACATCCCCTGCCCGGCCGGTCCCCCCGCACGGCCCCGCACATACCCTTCCCGGCCGGTCCCCCCGGAGCGCCCCCCGCTTCCCCCCACCCCGCGCACGCACTTTCCCACTTAACAAAGCGGCGCCGACAAAAGTTGCGTTTCCACTGCCCGCTTTTCCTGCCGGACCTGCCGGTTTCCACTGCCCTCTTTCCACTGCCCGCTTTCCCTGCTGCGCCGGGAAAACCAGCGTTTTGCCCCTGAAATTAAGGTGGGACTTAGGGGATCGCCGTTTTGGTTTTTGGGTGTTTTTTTGTTGTTGTTGTTTTGGTTTTGGTGGGTTTTTTCCCCAAAGAATGGTTAGGGTTGGAACGGGCCTCTGGAGACCATCCAGCCCAACCCCCTGCCACGGCAGGGTCACCTGGAGCAGGTGACACATAAACAGATCCCAGGTGGGTTTGGGATGTCCCCAGAGAGGGAGAATCCACGACCTCCCTGGGCAGCTGTTCCAGATCTCTGCCACCCTCAACGTAAAGTTCTTTCTCACACTCAGGTGAAACTTTTTGTGTTTTAATCTTCTAGGTTTAGTTAGCCTTTTGCATTTTAGCTTTCCTTTTGTTTTCTTTTTTTTTTCCACCTCCTTTTTAACGTTTTCCAGGCTGCTCTACACTACTCCAAAAGAATCTGGAATGGACGAGCTAAGAAAGCAAAGCTTGACAAATGTCCATCTACAAATGGCTCTTTCCTAATCCTTCAAATGCACCCTGCCAATTTTCTTCTCCTCCAGAGAGAAAAACAAATCAAGAAAACATTACGCAAGTGTCACTTCACTGGTATTGATAGATACTTTCAAACCAATGGGTCTGCCAGTTTGAGTAGTAACGCAACTACCTTTGTTCAACTTCCCTTCACACAAAAAGAACCTCAAAGCAGCTGTTCAGTAATGCTTTGCTTCTTAAGTTTTCTTAAAATTTGTGTCAGCCATCTGCAAGACACAGGCTGACACATTGACAACAGCAATGTAATTTGTTTTCCAAACAAAAGTAAGTCCACGTATTATGTCTGTTTTCTCACTCATCTTAGTACTTTTTTATCACACTCTCTTCTGTCACACCAAGCTGCAGTGGATGTACTTAACCTTGGGCACCATCTGTTGTGGACAAACAAGTAAGTTCAGTATTGCCTTATCAGTACTGGTTAGAGAAATTCTCAATAAATGCATCCAGGAACTTTAAAAAACCATCTCACCTCTAAGACTGCAAAAAAAAAGCCAAAATCCCCACAGTGATTCACACAGCAGGATCTATCCAGGTAGAGGGAGTGGACCAACACTGCCTCTCCTTACATTTTCAGCTGAAACACACTCCAGGTGCCCAGCCTACAGGAAAGTTTTTTATCAAACCAATTCTGCAGAGATGAAGATAAAAATTTAAAAAGAAAGCACTCACATGAAAAAATCTCCAGGTGTTTATTCTGAAACAAGTAACTATTGTTTAAGAGCCATTGTGCCATGTTAGTACAGGTACGGACACATAAATATATTTGGCTACAAGCAGCTATCAAGCTACAGCTTATCAGCACATCTCTGTAACCACATGTATTAGCACACTCAGTCTGCTGCAATGAGAAGGTTAAATATTTTAGCCTAAACCTTAGAAGAGATGGTAAATGCCAGGGGTTTATTTTGCAGTAAGGGGTGGTTGCTTTGGTGCAACCAACAAGTGGTGAATATGCAAAGCCACTACCCAAACACTAATCACTTTGTCAGTTCCCTTTGGCACTCACAATCCTTCAGGTTCCTGGACATCCATCTTTGCAGAGTTTAAATATTTTTCTAAGCAGTTATTCTGAGATTGAGCTCCTCTTAAACCAAAAAAGATACCCAACAGCAGACAAAATCTGTGTGTTTCCCAAACTGTATTAAATAAAATGAGGTTTTCTGTTCAGACTCAGCAGGTTAAGCAAGGCTGGAGCACCAAGTTTACTGTGTGTCATCTACCCCATAACTGCCTGGTTTGATAAGCTTCCACCACAACCCAAGTGCACTACTGTCTGAGGTGATACCCCAGCAGCGTGACAGAGGCTCCATCAATTCACAGGGATGTTTGTGCTGCTGTACCTTAAACCTGCAGGTATTTTCAAATGTTACACTCCATTAAAAAATGCAGGTTTTAACATACCAGGTAATGGGTCACCTGACAAGTTTAAATATGTTAGCACAAACAAGACAAGTTGTAATTTAATAATAGCTGGTTAAAATAATAATAATAAATTACTCTCAGTACTTTTCCTGCTGTTCATGTGACCCAAGATGGAAGCTAACAGGTATGGAGCTGTATTAGCTGCCTGTCTTCTTCCCCAGAGCTTCCAACATGGGGATGCATTTTCTATCACATCAAAGAGGCTACATTTAGTTCTTTTACTGTAAAAGAACACAAATTGCCATAAAAATCTTACAAAGGACAAAGTGTAATTTTACTACAGCACAGCCAGACATGGTCCAACACCAGTCACGTTGACACCAGACAAACTGCCCATAAGTTGCACTCAGTAGGATTACACATGGAGCTAAAGGAACAACTCAGGCATCAGTTCTCATAGAAGCTGATGCCACCCCACAGCTCTTCTTCCCAGCCTCTGAACTGTTCCTGTTCAGTTGTACTTGGATCATGTTGAGAACCAGACACAGGGACTGATCTTGCTACAGGGTAACCCAGCCAGAAGCAGCAGGGCTGGACACCAAGAAAAGGCAAAGCAATTCTGTCTGCAGCAATTCCCTGCCCTGATTCACACATCTCCACAAACGTGTGTCACCATGATGGCAAGGCAGGAACTGTTTATGCCAGTGCCTCTGCCAAGAAAACGTACATGGAAAAAATGGGATCAGTTGCCTCTCCTAAGACAGACTTCTTCTTTTCTGTAAGCAACAGAAGCGATAGATTTAATGATTAAGATAAAAACTTATGTCTATACATATGGTGGACTGTTTTCTTCCAAGCTCAAATTGATTAACTCAAGGATACAACTCTTGAGTTAATCAAGACATTGAGTGAAGCACACAGTACCTCTGTGTAATAGGCCCTATTTACAATCCCTAACTTTTGGAGAAAGTTTCTTCACAATGATGCCAAGAAGAAACCAAGAGAAATTCAGAAACAGGTAAGTCACCATTTCCAATATATTCCAATCAGAATTTCATGCGCAATTCATATACAAATAAGAGACATGGGCTTCCCACCAGAAGCCTTACTAGGTTACTCTAGCTAGATCATACATCTGGTTTGCTACTTCATTCATTTTAAAACCTACAAAGATAGACATATTAAGAAGGACAAAAATGTGTTTCTCTTTCTTAAACATTTGATTCTTCGTAACTTCTGCTGACCTCCTATTTCCAATATCTTCAATGGATTTTTAAGATTATTATATTATAATCCTAACAATTTGAGATTAAGCCCTAAGTATTGAGCTACACAAGGACAACAGAAGCAGAAAAGGAAAAACAAATATTTTTTCCTTAGTATGACAATCCTACTGAAATATAAGGGCATTTTACCTTCTAGCACCCCTTTATGCTTCCATGCTAAACAGCAACTTCAGCCTCCCTCTCCTGTGAATAGTTTCTCTGTAAATTCCACTTTCCACGCCAAAGAATTAAACAGAAGACAACAGACTTCTTTTTTAATTGCATTTGAAGGCGTTTGGAAGTTCTTCGTTTCTAACCTGTACTAAGTCTCCAGATACAGATTCAATTTCTAGAAGTAAAATTTAGAAACAAAAATAAAGGTTCTAAATCGGTTCCAAATGGTGTATTTCCTCCTCCCTGCTCTCTCTTCTTGTAAGCATGAACCAGATCATATCTGGACCCCAAGATAGGCTGGCAGCATGTCACACAGCCAAAAAACACATTTTGTCTATTAACTACATACCCACATTAACATACTATAAGTTTGATTTAAAGCCATTACATCTAAGCTGTCATATCTAGCAAGCTTGCTTTTAGACACAGAATTTGAACAGAAACATGTTAGGTAATTGAAATAGCTTTCCACATAGAAAACATCAAATTCTGTCTCTTAATATGGCTTTGACTGGCAAGTTTTGACAAATAAAATGGAAAAAACTCGAGGTGTCTTTCTTTCCTGATGTCTTGCCATGCTTCAGCCAAAGGCTACTGTCCCAGTGACATGGCAGAATGGTTCATTTCAAGGCAAAGCCTAAAACCACATTGATTGACTGATGAATGTGAATTGGAGCTGCAGTGTCCCCTTTTGCCTCTACAGCTGATATTAACCTGCAGAACATCAGCACAAATCTCAAAAGGGAGCCTGAGCTCACAAAGTGTCACCCGTGTCCAGTGCCACAAGGCAAATGGCAATATCAATGGAGATGCACAGGCTACATCAGGTTAAAATGCATTTCAAAACCAAAATACTTGAAAGAAAAAAAATAAGCCTTAAAGTCTTGCATTACCTCTGGAAATCAGATTTGCTTAGTCACTTCTTCACTTGCCCAATAGCACAATTTTACCTGGCACTGATGTAGCACAGCTCGTGATGCTTTCTTATGGAAACACTGCACAAGAGACAGAGCCTCGTGCCCTGTGTGTTTCACATTGTTGCTGAGTGCTGCCAGGGGTAAACTCTGTTACTTAAATGACAATGGAGAATCCCTTGGAATCATAGAACGGTTTGGGTTACAGGGACCTTAAAGATCATCCTGTTCCAACTCCCCTGCCATGGACAGGGACACCTTCCACTAGACCAGGTTGCTCAGAGCTCCATCCAACCTGGCCTTGAATGTTTCCAGGGATGGGACATCCACAACTTCTCTGGGCAACCTGTTCAGGTGGAATTTCTTCCTAACACCTAATCTAAACCTGTCCTCTCTCAGTTTGAAGCCATTCCCTTTTGTCCTATCACTACAGCACCTGATGAAAATTTTCCATATGGGAAAAAGAAATAAAGGGGTGAGCAAATTAATTCAGAAAGGACTAAAAACCAATACAGAGAAAAAGACCACAAGCTGAAAAGAAGATGCAAGAAGCGAAGAGGTAGAAAACAGACTATAACCAAACACTCTCAGGCCATCAGAAAATGACTCATTGCTAGTGACACGCATTGTTAGCTGCTAGCACAGGCACGACAAAACTGTTTCCAACAGTGCACAATGGAAATCCAATGAGAAAATAAATTCTGACATATTTGCTTTAAAGTAATGAAAATAGCCCTACCCTTTTCTAGCAGATAAACTTTTAAACACACTCTTTAAAAAGAAAATCTAGAATGCCAGATGACACCACTTCTGACAAAAAACATAGTAAGGAAGAAATAATTTATTTAGAATATGAGGAATCACACAGATTAATAGATAAAGTAAGTATCAAGTGATAAAGGGAAAAAGGAAAGCAGACAATGAAACAGAGATTTAGTAAACTGTTTTCTTTCAAGAAATAACAAAGGAAAACACATACAAAATAAAGGCTATTACACATCATTCACTCTGTAAAGGCAATGGGTACAACATAAATAATGGATACGACCATCAGAAGGGATGCTCACAGAACAGGAGCATACAGTAACTCAGATTGAAAAAGACCTCAAAGGTCTGCTAGTTCAACCTCTTGCTCTAAGCAGGTCAGAGTCAGTTCCCAAAATGGTTTACAAACATTTTGAAGCTCAATTCCTTGTTTACATAGCTGTGTAATTATACACAATGCTGAAATCTGATGGGAGACCCTACTAGAAATAAATTATGGCAAGTACAGACAACAGCAATTAGGGTATAAAGGTGATACTCAGCCTAAATCACACCTAAACAGCTTTGTCTAGTATTTCCTATTAGATGCTCTTGCTCAGTCCCAACTTCACCTGAATTGCATTTCAGAGATACCTCCTTCTCTCTTCTGACTAAGCATAAAGGCTTCAGCAGAATCTGAATACACTTACTCCTACTCATTAGTAAGCTCCTTTAAAATAGTAAAATAAATATCATTATTCCTTTAAAGCTTTCAAAGAAAACAATTCAGACAGAAACTAGACCATCACAGTACTAGAAAATAAACCTAAGGTGGCATGACTACAGAAGCCAGAATTTTGTCTCTGCCCTGTCCCCAAGGCCCATTACTAATCGCTGTTAGGAATATGCTCCCACACCACATGACGTGGTCACATCTATGCAGCTGGATATTCCCCAGGTCCAGTTCAGGCTACATATTGGGTGACAAAAAGAGGGGGAAAACAGAGAGAGAAAAAACCAGAAAAAATCAACAACTTGATCTAACAACATTTATAATCTTTAGATAAAAGCCTGTTAATAAATGTCTATCACAATACTTTCCCAAATTCTAACTACACAAGGAAAACAGTGCACCTGAGAAGACACAAAACAGCTGAGAGCCCAAGTTTCAACTCAACAAGTTTAAACATGTCCAAGACAGTTATGACTTCACTTATTCTAAGAGTGAGCATGTTAAGTAAGTATAGACAAAAAATTCTCACTGGTCTAAAAAAGACTTAAAAATAACATGGTCAAGCCAGTAATTTAAAAACAGGTTATTTTTGCCTATGAAGACAGTCTAAAGCAAGTAAAATGAAAAGAGGTATATGAATTGGAAAAAAGTAAACAGAAAATATTATTAAACAAATATTTATTTACATTAAGTTATCAGTAATTTAAAACCCCTGCTGACAATGTCTGGTTAACAAGCCTTGAGATCAAGATTTTCTGCTTGTCCATGAAGTAGGTTCACAACCAACAGTACTTTCTCTGTTCTTTTCTACCAGTGTAGCCTTGCCTGAGAAGACCACATAGAGAGTACACAAAATATGAGTCAGTTCCTCAAGCTTTTGCATTTATTCTTTACCAACACATAGATTTGAAACAAATTAATATATCTCCAAGCTGTTCACAGCACACCACAGGTCAAGGGAAACTCTCCCATTCCATTAGAGAAAGAGGCAACAGCAGAGTCAGCCATGAGCCAGCACTTACTGCTACATGAAAGATCTTAGGGATAATTTCTTTAAATAATCTTGCTTACAGATCATTTACTTCTTGAGTTACCCTCCTATTTCTGGGCCCAGTTCTCTCCTAAAGGGTTTTTGGAAGACACTGGCAGAAAAGTAAATCAGAGTTCCTGCTGAATCTGTTCTGTACTTTCCTTTGTACAAACCTCCACCAGGATCCCTGATGCAAGGTCAATCGTGCAAAACGTGAACGAGGAAACACTGTGTGTCAGAAGCAGCACTGAAAGGCAGCATTTCCAAGAGTCTCATGGCTTGCACATCCCATCCCCTCTGCTCCCTCTAGAGCAGCTCTGCTGAGAGCTGTTCTTCCTAAACTTACATCCCTGTGGGTTAGAGAACATTAACTGTGGCACAGTGTTTGCCCAGGAGGCTGAAAGAAAAACAGATGAGGATTCTATCAGTTTCATTGAAATCCTCCTTAAAAAAATCCAAAACAAAAACAAAACCACGGGTTATAGTTACACCAGTGAATTAAACATAGTTGGTGATGCTGGCCTTGAGGCCAGCTAGCACTGAACAGCCTACATCCATGCTATCTAATTCCCAAACTCCCACACAAAGCAGCCACACTTAAACTATGCTGGGAACAATGTGTGGTCCACACAAAACCTTGGGCCAGCCTTGAGAACTGTTTGGCAAAGCAGTGGCAGGTGTGGGTCAAAACTGTCCCAGCAACTGCTGGAATCACCTGACAATGGGGGCAACAGTGACCAGTGCCTCCAAACATTCCCTGCTGGGATTTTCACAAGCACAGACAAGAAGCTGAATGCTTCAGGTGCCAGAACACTACTGCTGGCTCCAGCCATGCCACTCATCAATACGAAACACAAGCACAGCCCTGAATTAGCCCCAATTATAAATGGCAAAATTTAAGGAAACTGAAAGGAATAGTTCTTTTTATTTTGCATTTTATTTCAAAATTTTCTTTTCCAAGTCTTTCCTCACAATGAAAAGCATCTGGCCCATTTCTAAGTGAAGTTCTGGTTTCATGCATTCAGTGAGCCATGGTAAGAAAAAAAATAATACTCAAGAAAAAAATAATACTCATTTGCTTTTATTACAGGGAGGGGAAAAAAACAGAGAAGGAAAAAAGTTGGAGTAGAAACAAACACGTAAGCAACAGAGAATGGGAACTAGGGAATAAGGAACTGGAAAGGCTGGGAGAGAAAAATTTGGGGAAGCTGGTAAGTGTTTGGAATCAGCTAACAGAAGCTTTCAGAGCACGTATCTTCAGGGTAAGAGGAGGCCTTCATCATCCATACGTTTAATAGAAAGCCAAAATAACAGAACAAACAGCCCAACATGTTTGTGAAAACGCTGAGGACAACTGTTTCACAAAGTTGAGTGCCAGAAGAGCAGTTACTTCACACTTCACTCTATTAGGGCAGGCTCCATTTTAAACATCTCAATGTGTACAGTGATTTGGCTGGAAGTGGTAACAAGAAGCACTCGCTGTGCCAAGGAAGGGGGAAAGTGAGAGCAGGAGAGAAAGGAGAACAAATTTTTATCTTCAATTAACTGAAATAAGAAAAGCAACTTTAAACAAACTCTTTGAACTTTTTACTAAATCTCTTGGGACTGCGATTTAAAAGGAGAACTGGCAGTTATTGTACTGGAATTTGCACAATGGCAAAGTATTCCAAAGCAAGGGAGAGATAGGAAATGTAGTATGAGCAATATGGGCTGCATCAAAAGCAGCCAGTAATAAGGGTCTGAAACTAGAAAGAATCATATTAGGAATGGAAACAAGGGCATTTTAATGAATATAAAGGAACAGCATAAACTGTCAGGGATAAAAATCAGAAGAGATAAAAGCACAGCATGCCGTATTACCACTGTGCAATATAAAAGGCAAACAAAGTTTCAGAAATATTTTAGAAGTAAGAATCAAAACACGAAAGTCTGTACAAACAGTGTTAAAAAAGAACAAACGGTAACAAAATGGGCTCAAATGCCACTTTCTGTATTGCAGCCTTCATAAAACAGATTTATTGTAGCCAAAACCTGACGTTGTTACCAGGCTAAATAATCAGGGAAATTCAAGTCAGCAGGACTGGGAGGATTTGACACAATGCTTCAGAAACAGACAGAAGTAATCTCTAAACTATGAACAATCACCTTCCCTAATACAGCCCTGGTGAAAATGCCCTAAGGGAGGCTGGCAACAATGAGCTAGAGCACTCACAGGGTATTTATTTGCAAATTCTTTTCAGTCAAGGTGGGAGAATACCACAAGAAAGTCCCTTCCTCCAGGACCTGCATGTGATTATTCACACACAGAGAAGAGTTTCATACAACACATGGCTGAGGTTGGGGCCATGAATATTTTAGAGGACAAGATCTAACAAAAATCATCCTGATAAATTGAAAGGTGGTTCATATCAGCCAAGTGAAACTTAATAAAGACTAGCAATCTTTCAAAGGATAAATCAGGTAAGTCAATATTATGTTGCTACAGAGGTTAAGCTTGTTCAATGCAGAACAAAGGAGGCGATCTCCTAATAAATAAAAGTTCATTATAAAAATTGTTCTCCATTTCAACTGTGGAGTCTTAAGCATAAGTAATACAAGACAAAACTGGCTTAATCAGAAGTAAAGAATATTTATTTTATACTTGACAAAATTAATTACTGAAACCAATTGCCTAGAGATACAGGGGAATTACACTCACTAAATACTTCAAAAACAAGTTGGAGAACCATTTGTCAGAAATGATACAGATACGCAACACAGAAGGATGAGCAACATCACCCTGAAGTCTTCTGGCCATATAGTTCCATTCATCTGTGGTGATACAGGAAAACTAAATATTCCTTTTATTTTAGAGAATTTCATTGTGCTTCTGAGCTCCACACTCCAGGGAAAAAAAAAACCCACCTAAATAATTCACATTCTATGTTTACAAAATGGCTTACTAATAAATCTCCCAAATTTTACGACAGAATTGCTCCTCCATTTATTAATAACAACATGGGGCCACCCTATCATTTTTCTGTTGAGAAAACACTCCCTAAGAACACTGCAGACAGTTTTCACTCCAGGCCAAGACAGGAGAGTAGACACTGCAACTGGAACATCCCAGGTTCCAAGAACACTGGGGTGCTCCAGAAGTCATTCTGGATTAACTGAGGCTTCCACGTGGCACTCTCAAACAGTCACTTAAGAGGTCAGTAAATGTTTAGTGGCAGAAACTGCACATTTGGATCACAGCTTCGCTACCAAAAATCCCTGTTATCTTACAGTGACATACCAGTGACTCAACTGCATATGCTCCAAGGAAGAAAATAAAAATATAATAGGCAAAATAAAAAATTGGTAAATTTTCCTAAAGCTGATTTTTTTTCTTGATAGCCTAATTAAAACTGGTTTGGACAAGAATTTATTTTCAGTAATGATGCAGCAGAAGAGAAAAAGGCCTCTTTCTCTCCCCTGCTCAATGCCAAAAGTCTGGAGGGGAGGCATCCTAGTTTGGTAGGGCTTCCAACAGTTTCTTCAAGAAAAGCAATTAGAATGTTGATAAATACAACACTGAAAATTAGTAATTATGAATTTATATTGGGATGGCAAGCAATAGGATTTGGTGCATGTGTGATTTAATAAAAATATTTCCAAAAAATGTGAAAGGAAAGAATATTCTGAAATAAGCGAGATCTTGTGTGATTTTATTATAATGCCTATATATTGATATACTTGTAGGAAGGAGCTTTCAGAATACCTGAAGCTATTGTTAACATAAAACACTTTACTTACCCTGTTATTTTAGGAGTACTTTGAATATTCAGTTTAAGAATGATTCTGAGGATCAAACTGAAATTCCTTATTTAATCAATGCCAATGTCTGAGGCAAGAGAGATGAGAACTACTCCTCTGTCTATATGCTGTGAAGAACCCTCTCAACATTATTTTTTTCAAACAACAAATGAACCAGTATGTATGACTACAGGCTGTAAAAATCTCAATCTCCTGAAACAACTCCTATATTGAAGAACTCAAAGGAGTCAGCCTGAGAACCAAACACCCCCAAATTTCGGGCAACCAAGGCTATACCTTCGTAGACACCACTTTAAGCTGGCAGTGCTGCCCAGAGCTGCAGCTCTGCCTCTCCACAGCCTGGCCCTTGCTCTGGCCTCCTCCCTCATGCTATCACAAACACGTTTCTTTGCCAGGTTAGTTTTAACCCGGCTCAGTTTCCCAGCGTAGCTCACCACAAACGCCTGGGTCAGCACAGGGGAGAAACAAACAGCTGGTAGTGGAGGGAGGGCAGTACTGCTGCTCCTTTTCACTGCCAGAACCAGCCTAAGATTTATGGGATTTGGGGAAATTAACCACCTGATGCACTCCATACACTCACTGCCTGTGTTTCTCAAAATAACAAATATTCTAGATTTTAAGGGGTTTCCTACTTCCTTCTATTTGCTTTCAAAAGCACCAATGCTATTAGAAGAACTTATTCAATGTAGTTCTTGAAGCAAGTGCCCAAACTTATTTTGACTAACCATCCTTCTGACCTTTTGACTGTCCATCCTTCTTGTGAAAAACAAAACCAAAAAATGCAAAATTCAATTCCAGTTACTAGCAAGAAGTACTTGGTGTGGTAAAATCTTCTCTGTTTATCCAAACTATATGAATCACGTAGATTGTATGAATTCATGGTCAAATATATTAAACACAGAAGGAAAAGCTTACAACATTTCCTGAAGTTCTCAATCACTTAATTATTTAACAGTTGATAACATTTTAGTGTATGACAGCATTTCTTAAAAAGTTAATTCCATAGCCTCAGTGTATAACAACATAAGGGAGAGCTCATTAGTGATGAATAAGGAAATTCTACTTTCCCCAGTAATACATGACACTGCTAACCCTCCAATTCTGCTGTGGGACAACTGGGCCAAGGAGGTGAAAAACAACTCCACCCTGAGAAAGGGAGAGTTTACCTATTCTCAGCAAGCCCCTGCCTTGGAAAACTGTCTCTCAACTCAGAAGTCGGCAAAGAATAGAAATGTCCATTTTCAATCACTTATCTTAAGAAAGAACAATGACAAGAAGTCAGTAGGAGTTGAACATGCTAACAAGAAAAAAAATCCACAAGCAAAGCCAAGAAAATTGGACTGTTTTATTGTTTGAAGCCAGGAAAAGTCTCCTGTGTCACTGCATACAGGATGAAGAGATGTCTGGTGTGTAGATGGCTCAGAGAGCAGCAATCAAGAGACTGGGTAAAGACATGCCTTATGACCAATATGTTGAGATTGTGCCATCACACTTGATCTGTCACAATAATGTGCAGCAGCTCTTTAAGGTCCTCTCACCACAAGTGTTACAGAAGTTCAATGGATCATCAAATACAAACATTAACAAATTAACAACTGCAATGCCCTCCACCCCCCAAAAAAAATCTCCCCAGCAAGTGCAGTCTGTTTCAAGTTTTGGAAACTGCATTTATTTCCAACATTAAGCCTAACTTCACTCACCCTTAAGACACAAGTGAAGGTACCACATGAATCTACATTTTAACACCTTTGAGAATGTGCCAAAATGATTCAATAAAGCCCACCCATCACACAGGTCCTTATCAACAACTGAAAATCTAAAGATTAATACAGACATCATTTACCTCCTGAGCAAAACAGCACTGTGAGCAGTTTAAGCCAGGCTCCTACGCAAGAACAGTGTAAGACAAGTGGGAAAGTGCTTGGTATTTCGAATATGGTGGAGGAAGTCACATAACATGGGCTGCTGAACAAAATGGCACAAGGCTCCCCCGGGACCCTGGAGCACAGAGCTCAGTCCTGCTCTGCAAGGGACTAGAGAGACCTTCAAAGAGCCAACATCATGTCACGAAGCCTCATCTCTTCACTGTGTGATCTTGTATGTACCTTCTGGCTTTTGGCCAAGCAGTTTGATACACGTGGCTTGTACAGGCCACTGTTTGCTTTAATACCTTAACCCTTATCTGTACAATAGTTGTACAAAGCTCGCCTATCCAAAGACCTCGGTCCTGCCAGGTAGCAACGACCTTCCCTAATCACCATCGTGTGTTTGGGAACATTTTTATTCTGCAATGCAATCTAAATTTTACATTTATAAATGTTAAATTTTGAAGTGAGAAAAGGGCAGGCAAGTAAAGACACAGGTATCATGCAGAAGGTGTCTGATGAACTAAAGAAACACAGCTGAGTTATAAAGCTCCAACCAACACATTAACATTCTTTTGAAATGAGCATATATATCTTTAAATACTGGCCTATCCTAACACAAATGCAGCTAAAGTGATAATACAAATTCTCAAATAATCATTTCCTGGCAAAAACGATATGCTTAAGGCTCCCCAAAACTATCTGCATGTGTGAAATCGATGGCCTTTGCAAACCTACCACAGCTTACATTGGCCAAAGTAATGAAAAACTAGGACAGAAATTAAAATGCAGATAATTAAAAATAAACACAGAAAACCTTTTCCACAAATTTCATGCTTTTTGAAATCATTATCCAATGCTGTTTTAAATTACACACATTTGCAAAAATAATTTGTAACATACATCAAAGTCTGATGGATGCTGAAAATAAA
The DNA here is from genome assembly GCF_047495875.1 of Pithys albifrons albifrons. Taxonomy (NCBI): domain Eukaryota; kingdom Metazoa; phylum Chordata; class Aves; order Passeriformes; family Thamnophilidae; genus Pithys; species Pithys albifrons. The sequence continues at coordinate 7,557,035 of NC_092464.1, forward strand.
ATTTAAAGAGACCTTAGACACTGAACTACAAAGTAACTGTTATCACGGTTGCAATCCCTGAGACTTCTGCTACCAAATGTTTCTAAGAAGCTACATCTGTTGGTGCTGCTTGTAACCTGGAGAGATTAAGAAAGCTCTAGTACTTAAAATACATTGCAAAATTGTTTACTGCAGCTGTACAATACTATTCTGATACATTTTCATCAGTAACCAGCTGTTCATACAATGACGATATAGTTAAAACAGAACTCTTCTTCTACAACTTCTTTTTGATCACGTTCCTATCCTTCAGGTCCATACCCTGGAACTTGAGGTATAATCCAAGTACAGGAGTTAACTTTCCAAGATTTCAGGCCATACAGTGAAATGGTACCTAATTATTCCCACTTTTTCCTATACAATAACAACAAGACCTCTCTTTGAACCCTGCATTTGAAAGCTTCCTTCTTCTCCATCATCTCCTAGTTTCAATAATGAAACTTTATTCTTTTTTTGACTTTTTTAAGTGCAATCTCTCTACCTTTTAAATTTATTTGTAAGATGATACTACAAAAATATTTTCCTCATTCGCTGCTTTGAGTATAGTTCTGTGTATTCTTCCTTCTTCCTGATAAACCATGAACTGTCAGTTTTAAGGCTCCTCATGGCCTGTTCTTGCTCCACCTCCTCTATTGGAGCTCCTGTTCTAGACAGATACTCTGTTGTCACATTGTAAGGAAGAAAATAGGAGCGTTGGTCTGGCACTTCAGGCAGGAAACAAACTATCTGTGAAAATCCTCGGAGTGACAATGTTACCCTGTTTTAAATGTATCCTCCAAGTTGGATGCCTATGAATCCTTCCGGATGCTGAGATAGCCAGGGTACTTCAACTTCATGTGCTTTGGCTCACAGCACTCTCACAGCTCCCTCGTGCTTTCCCAATACATTTCTTACATTTACATGCTGTCTTATCTTTACATTTAAATTAAGAAATTGTTTGTGTAGAAGGTATCTTTGCTTATGCATTTGTACTGCATGTAGTAAAATGGTGCCCTGGCCTCTAGGCACAATTACAATACAAATAATAAAAATGAACTGTTCACCTAAGATCAACTCTCCTGACAATGCTATCATGAAGCTACAACCTTCAAACAATGATAAAATGCTGTTTCAACATCACATTCTCCCATCTGTACCTCTCCAGGTACTGAGGGCACTGATTCCCAGTTCATCACCTATGGGAAGGCTCCACAGTTCCCTGTACAGATCTGTGTCCGCATCACCACTGGAATTTTTACTGATAACCAGCTAAAATGCATAAGGAGAAAGGCATGGGCAGTGCTGCCCTACTGAAGAACCCTGTACTCCCTTAACATAAGCATAATTCTGGGAAGACTTGAGAATCCTTGGCATCTCATAGGAGCAGATTCAAGGCAGTTTTTCATCTGTCTCCTTAAACTCACCAAACAAGGCCTTCAAGAAGGTAAAACACCAACCTACAGCACTCTCCAATATGGCATTGCTTTTTAATGGAAGCTTCCATAGCTGAGGAATTATTCTATTTTGACTTTGCCAGTTTAATGCAGGGCTCTTCATTTTATCATTACTTAGACTGCACTTAGACTGAACATTCAGTGGAACATTTCCCATAATGGGATAAAGCAGTTGAACAATTTGACTGGCTAATAGTGATTTAGACATGTGATTACAGTACAGAAAATGGTCTGACATATGCTCTTTTCTCTAGTTTACATGAGGCACATTAATCCAACTGGAAAGCACAGAAGTAAAAAGGAAGACAAGTCCAAGCAGTCACAAGAAAAAGACAGAAAATATTTTACTTGATTTATTTCTGCTTTTGATAGGCTAATTGTAATCAGTATTCTGTAAACAGCAAAACTTACAAAATAAAAACATTTTCTCCCCCAGATGGATGCAATTTAAAAAGCCCAATCTATACCTATGTCGTGAAAGTCAGAAAATAAGTATTTTTTATAAAATCCTGGTTTCAAAAGCATTTCTGACTTACATCATAATGCCTTAACAACAGTACAGGATTTCCACAAAGAAGCAGCAGGACACCAAGCACCACACCAGCCAGGAACAATCAGGGAAGGAGGCAAAAGAGTATTGATTCATTTTAATTTTTGTCTCAGCTAATTTAATTTCCAGCTCTTACACAAACATTCATGTCAGCATAAGTACCTATTTTTACAAGAAAATTTTATTTCCTGCTAAAACTAGTCAACAACATTCCCATGACACCAAAAACCTAACTGAAGACAAGGAATTACCTCTTTAGCACCCACTTTTCCTCAAGAACATATACACAGCCTCAAACTGGTCTAACAAGGTATGTCAGTTTTCACACTATTTAGCTTTTTTTCCCGCAGCCTGGTACATTTCAGTTGCATCTCCATTTCTCTTCCCACAAACTCCTTTAAAACAAAACATTCAAAGGTTTTCTATGTAAGGTTTGGATTCTGTGTGTAGAAATAAAACTGAAGTATATAAAACTAAGCTTAAAAGATGAATCCAGGAACTTTACCACATGTACATGTTTGCCAGCTACTTTCAATGATCAGTCTATGAAATTTTTATCAAGCAAATAGGTAAGATAATGAAAAGGGGGAGCTGCAAACAACGCACCTTTACCAAAACCAGGCGAGACATGAGAATCTTTGAAGGGAAACTTTCATCAATGACAACAAAAACAACAACAACAAAACGTGTAAAAACAAATGGAGGAAAGCATAGTCTGCGTGTGTTTAGGTCCAGCCCAGTAGAATCCCCTTGTCCTGTTTTGGACTTCCACTGTGACCTCATGGTCAGACTTGACCTTAAAGGTCTTTTCCAACCGAAATGATTCAGACACGGAAACTGGCAGTGAGGTCTGGGGTGGGCGTTCAGGGAAGCGTCAGGAATTCACCAGGACAAACACACCCAGTATGTCAAGCCGAGCGAGTGACCCAAAACAAAGGGAACAACCTCTGAACCCCGAGGCTCGCACAGACCCCATGGCACAAAAGCTGTTCCGGTCACATCACGACGCTCCCCTCCAAACGTGCTGCCCAGCTCTGTCCTATTACCGCTGCCATCAGCTATGCCATGGCAAGCTCCATCCTACTCAAAAATAACCCGCGGGGGAGCGCAGCCAGCGCGGCAGAGGCGCTTCCCGGGAAGCGGCCGCCGGGGGCCTCTCCCCGAGCCCGGTCTGGCTCCGCACCGCGGGCATCCGCAGCGAGGCCACCCCCGGCCCCTCGGCGGGGCAGCGGCGCTCGGCATGGCAGGATCCCCGCCCGGGGCTGCGCGAGCGGGGCGGCCCCTCGGGAGCGGCTCGGCGGGGCGGGGGGAGCGCCGGGGCGGGGGAGCGCCCGCGCCCCCGGCGGGGAGAGGCCGCGGTGAAGGGAGATGAGCCAGCGCCGGGGAACCAAGGCTCCCAGCGCCGGGGAACCAAGCACCCTCCGCCCTCTCCCTCCGTGTGTTTGTTGTCCTCCGCACCGTTCCGCCGGCACGTCCCCTCGGAGCGGCGGCCGCTGACAGCTCCCCCCGCGCCGCACAGAAACTCCTGCCGCAACTTTGCTGTGTGCGCGGGCGGCGGAGGGGGGTGCCCTCCTCGCCACCCGCCGAGAATCGTGTTTTCCTTCCCAAAAATAAAAGGAAGGGGGCATAACAAGGCGGGGGAAAGCGCCGAGGAACTACCGTCAAAGCACAGGGAGTACCCAGGGCGACGCTGAAAGCCAGCAGAGCGTCCTGGAAGCGAACGGACCCAAAAAGGATAAGGGGGAAGGTGCAGAGGCAAAGGGAAAAGGAGGAAGAGGGTGAAGGGGGAAGAGCTTAAGAGAAACTCCGAAAGAGGAGGAGAAGAAAGGAACAGGGACGGTGAAAGAAAAGTGGAAAAGGGAGAGCAGGCGGAGGAAGACAAAGGTGAAAAAGGAAGAAAGTGCAAAGGGGAGAGGAGGAGAAGAAAGAAGGGCCTTTCTCAAAATGGCATTAGGCAGAGGGAGGGGGCGACGAGCAGCGAGTCTCCACTGACAGCTCTGCCTGCGCCTGGCCGCCTGCCCCGGCCCCTCTCTGCCTCGCACACACAAACGCTGAACTTACTTCTTTCTGGCTCTCTGGAAAGGGGAAGCGCCATCTTTGCGAGGCCGGCCCCTAGGTCTTTTGTCTGTGGCTGCTGCTGCTGCTGCTGGGGGGGGAGCTCCAGGCTCGGGGGGCTGCTGCTGCTGCTGCTGCTGAGGCGGCTCCACCACCGCCACCACCAGACTCTTGTCCTCCGTTGACATCCTAGTCAGCAGGACGAGAGAGACACATGGATGATGATGATGATGAGGATGAAGATGAGGATGGTGATGGGGATCCCGATGCTCCTCCTGCTCCCGCGGCTCCTCTCCTCCTCACCTCCGCCTCCTCCACCTCCGCCTCGCATCGCTGGCCTCAGCCGCCGCCGACCAGCACAGGTAGCAGGGGGAGCAGCATGGGGAGAGCAGGAGGAGGAGGGGAGCGGGGAGGGCTGGGGTGGGGGGGTGGGGGGGCGGGGGGGAGGGTGGGGAGGGAGCGAAGAGAAAGCGCAGAGGAAGGAAGGAAGGGTCTCACACACAATAACCCCCTCCCCGGCTCGGCGGGGTCTGGGGGAGGTGAGGAGAGCGAGCGAGCGAGCGAGACGCGGCTGGTCCCGCCGCGGGGCGCCCCCGCTCAGAGGCCCCGGGCGCTGGCGGCGGCTCCGGCTGCGGCGCTGCCCGGCTGCGGCGGCCGCCGCTTCATTGTACCCTGGCCCTGCGCCCTCCCCCCGCGCCGAGCCCCCGGGGGCGGAGGAGGAGCGGGCGGCGGCGGAGACGGCGGGGGCCGAGGCCGAGCGGAGGAAGTTTTGACAGCTCCAGCTGGTGTGTGTGTGTGCCGAGGGGCTGAGTCCGGCCGGGCTCCGCGTCCCCTTCCCAGCCGGGCCGGGAGCAGGAAGTTTAACTTTGGGGAAAGAAGGAGGAGGAAGGGTGAAAAAAGGGGGAGGAGGAAGGGAGGGGGGAGGAGGAGGCGGAGGAGGCGGTGCCCTGCCCCCCTCCCCGCGGGGTGGGAAGGGATCCCGGCGCTGCCCTGGTGTGTAACCCCCTCCCTCCCTTCCCTCCCCGCCTCCCTTCCCCCCCGACAGTGCGACACATAGACACGGAGACCGCCCGCCCTCCTCCTTCTCCTCCCCTGCCGCGGCCCCACACTGCGCTTGCCCCGCCCGCCCACCGCCCGTCCCCGGCGCTCGCAGACACCCATCCGCCGCCACACTGACCTCACGGGCTGGGCTGGGGCTGCGGGGAAACCGCGGAGCGGCGCCCGGACGGGACGGGGCGCTCCGAGCATCCCCCGCACCGCGCCCCGCGGGGGCCGCCCCGCACCCTCTCTCCCCGCCCTCGGCTTGTTTTTCTTTTTTTTTTTTTTAATTATTTATTTTCCCCGTGGAAAAGAAAAATCCCCGTCTGGATGAGAGTCGCCGCTTCGTAGCCCCCTCGCCTGACCCGCACGGGTGGCTGCGCTCCCCAGGACGGCGGCCCCGGGGGGCAGCGCGCGGTCCTCGCCTCGGCGGGGCTCGCTCGCTTCCCCCGAGCCGGCAAGAGCCCCCGGTGGGGCGGCAGGAGCCCGGTGGCCCTCGCTCGCTCCCCCCTACCCGCGGGAGCCCCCGGGGAGGCGGCAGAGCATCCCCTTCCCCCATCTGTGCGGCTGCGGCTTGGGGCGGGGAAGGTGGGGGAGCCGCGGGCGCCCCGGGGGATGGGATGGGAAGGGAAGGGAAGGAGGGAGGGAGCAGAGTTCAGCGCTGTGTGCGAGGGAGACAAAGTCTGGGGAGCGTGGCCGCTTTCCAGCAGCTCCGACTGGAACAGCTGCGGCCGCTCGGGGCGGGGGGGTGCTCTCCGCGCAGGGGCCCGGCTGGCTGCCTGCCCGCTCGACTGCGGGGCGGGGTTAAGCCTCATTACACGGGATTTAACGTGTCCCGGAGGCCAGCAGGGACTCGGGCTCCGACGGGGGGGAGTGCCCGCGGCCTCGTAGCCGGAGAAAAGTCCGGCCACGGGGCGAGGAAGCGGCCGCGCCCCCGGACTTTCCTCCCGGGCGCTGCCCCGACACGCTCCGGCGCCCGCAGCGGGAGCGGCCCCGGCGGCGGGAGCGGCCCCGGCGGGGCGGCCGGAGCGAAGCAGCCGCTGGCCCGGGGCCCCCGCCCGGCACCGCCCCGAGGGCACCCCCGGGGCCGCCCTCCCCGCCGCGGGGCCCCAGCCCGGCCCTCCCCCCCTTCCTCCTTCCCTCTCGGGGCTGGAGCGGCGGGTGCGGACGGAGCGGTCTCGGTGCGCAGATGCTGAATCATGGAACGGGGCGCACGGGCAGAAAAGGAACGCGGTGACTCGCGTTTGGGGCGGGGGGGTTTGGGGACTTCGCCGGACTTGCAGACGCGGTGGGGAAGCGATAGCCCCCAGGGCTCCCGGTAAACACATCCCGCTCTGAGCGTTTCTCCAGCGGCATTTGGGTTTCTGTGTTTGAATACCAGTTGATGAAATGGCTCGGGATAGCGCGGAGGTACAACGAGGAAGGGAAGTAAGGAGGAGCTGATGTTAGTCGCTGAATTGTTTGTTTTGTTTTTACGTAAAAATAAACACAAAACACTCCAGACCAAAACACTTCTCTTCCTTCACAAATTTTTCACTTGTCAGTTTCAGAGTACTAAATTAACATAGGTGTGCTGGCAAATACGACTTTTGCTGGCCTGTTTTCCTCAGAACTACTTCATAATAGCATGCCTTCGTTGATTCATTTTCTGGGCTTATGAGTAATTAAATTAGACCTTTGTGACATTTTTATGTAAGGTATGAAATATATTAGAAAAATAACACATTTATCTTTGTCTATACACATACATATACAATTACAGAAAGCAATCTCTTTTGCTCAGCCGTGCACGGACAACTGGATTGTTGGTGTGACCTTCTTGGCCCTATCACTGAAAATGTACTCATTTATGCCAAATTAAAATATATATCCTGAGCTAAACATTTGTGTTATGAAGTCTGCAACTGACAACATGGGTATACTGCTCATACAGCTTCAGGTATGGGGTGTTAATCTGTTTACATGTTGTCTAACAGAGGAAAGTGTCTTTGAATTTTGTTAAGTTAGTCTAATTTAACTGAAAATATTTAATACTATACAGGCCCAGACTTGGGTGGAGCAGAGAGAAAAAAGGCAAGGAAGGGGAGGGAGAGGGAAGGAAAAGGCCACAGCCTTTGCACAGTGGGATTGCTGGTGTGGCATTTGCTGGAGTTGCCAGGTTGCCATCTGGTCTACTAAAAAAATGGCCATCTCCTGGAACAGTGGCTGTGCGTGTGCGGATCCGCTGCACATGCGCCACGGCTTGGGTGAGTCTAGGATGTGTCAGAGCCACTCTGCATGTGCAAATTGATTGGAGCTGTGACACGTGAGCACACCGTGGGCTCAGATCACTGCCTGGTGTCTGGGGAATAACTGTCACCGCCCACGGCAGAAATACGTCCAGTGAAATCACTGGATTCACTTTTCCTTGCATGGTTCATCCTGGCCTCCCATGGGAACATTTTTTTAACACCTTTAGACCATCTGTAAGAAGTTGAACTTCAGGTTTTGTCTCATACAAAAACAGATGTGTGATTTTAATTTTTTCTCCCTTTTTTAAATATATTAGCTATGTGTAGCTAACACAATATGAAATGAGTTGGCTTTGGTGTAGCATGGTCTAGCACAAGAGCGAGGTAAGAGACTTGTGCCCCTGACTTTTACTGCTGTTCCTTATCTCATTATGTGTCCACACACGGCTGGGCAGGTCTGCGCTGTGAACTGCTGCAGCCACTGCTGTGGCAATCAAAGGTGTGAAGAACTATGTAGGACTGAGAGACACTCGTGAGCAGGAACCTGAAGCAGAGATGGAATTGTAGGAACCTGTATTTGCAAGCATTATCTATCACTTGGAGAAGGTAGAGGGACAAGCTAGTAGACGTGTCACCAAACATAAATCCAATGTGGGAGTGCTCTGTTGATTCAGGATATTTGAACAGTTCTGTCAGGAAAATTTTTATGTTTATACCTTGGCCACACTAACCACCTATTATAAATTATCACTGTCTGGAAAACACACATTTTTACAGGAAATATGTAATATTGAATGAACAGGTTCTCTGCTTTACTGAATGTTAAGAGATCCTCCAGTCCATTGTAAACTAACTCAGGTGAGCTGACACACCTGCCTTTTTGTTTTGTTTTGTTTTAACTTTTCAGGGCAGGCAACTTTGAAATTTTTAACTAGAATTTTACATTCTAGCCTTCCTTAAAATAAACATTTCTGTGGCTTTGGAGTTGTTTCTGAAATGTGAGATCTTTGCAGTACTGATTAAACAAGGCATGCTAATGGTTTTAACTTCAAAACATCTCAGATTGTCCCAGTGTGCTTAATGTTCGTAATAGAACATGTTGAAGATGGGGTGTTGTCTTAAATCAGCTAGTTATGGAAAATGATCCTGATGTAGAAGTAATTAAAGGAAAATGACAACTAGTGTGTAAATACCATATACAACTAAAGCAGTGTATGTAACAGGAATAATGAGAAAAGTATTCCAAATTCTATCAGGAATGGGATCCACACACTTTCTCTTTTATGTCGTTAGTTCAGAACTCTGCCAGTTTTATCACCCTACATAAAGCAAATAAATAGTTTAATTTTTGTTCTCTTCGTATGTGTGTTCCCGCTGCAGAGAACTTGAAGTTCTCACAAAGGCTTCATTTAGGCTACATCAGCAACATGCTAACGTTTTAGGTGTTCGGTATATTGAACCCCTTGTCCTAACCTGTGCTTAATTGATAATTGACTGTGCTGAACATCTGCTTACCTGAGTGTGCTGCTCTGAAAACTGGGGAGAGTTTGGTGTCAGTCCATATCCCACAGGGCTATTCTTGTAGCAAACCTCAGGATAAAGGTGCAATGGGCAGTCAGGGCAGTAACCACATCAGCTGCCCATGGTATTTTTTTTACATCTGCATTCCTGTTCAGCCAAGTAGTTCAGAAATAGCCAAAGTACTGTTTGGGGGGTTTTTTCAGAATTAAATAAATGAGCACAAGATAATTTAAAAGAGTTCTAGACAAAGTCTAGATCAAGTGACAAAAGCAGGATTACCTCATACAAATATGTGATTCCTAGTTAATTTGTACTAAACTTGGCTGGACTACAAAAAATATTAGCATAGGTTAATTGTTGTATACTAAGGAATGCACTGTAGAAGTCTAGTTTTAAACCTGAAATGTTTGTTTCTTCTTTTAATCAGTTTTGCTTACTTGCCATCTCATAGACCTGCCTTACTTTGGGCAACAGCACAGCCTGGATAGTGAGTATGACATACACACCCTTAAGCAATGGTGACTTTCCCAGCAGTTTGGTGGGATGCTCTCAGCTGCAGATGATGGGGAATAAGCCTCGCTTCTTATCCTGAGCAGCATTCCCAGACAGCTAGAGAATTCCAGTTATCAGGTGCTCTGGAGCAGTGGGCTGGTGGTGTGGAGGTCCAGTCCGCCAGAATCCATCTACTTTCTTCGGAGGCAGCTCACAGTCTGTGAGGAAAAAACATTTCATTCTAGTTCAGGTTTTCTCACCTGCTCTCTGCTCTGAAATATCCTGACTTCTGTTGTCCAGCAGCTGCTCCCCACACAAACTGATCCAGAGTTTGTGTGAAAGGGGCCTTACACAGCCCAGGCTCCCCGACTCCTGCCTGCTTTCACTGGATTAGTTCAGTGGGTGCTAAAGGCAGCACTGTCCACGCAGCGATGGATGTGCCACCTCACACCTTTACACCTCAGCCTCACCAGAGCCCAAGGCCTTTTCATCGTATTAAGCCTCTTTGACTGGGCTAATGTGACTGAGAAGCACACCTTTTTTATCCATTAAGATGAGGCCAAAAATGTTAAGTGCTCAAGATGCAAGCCCCTAGGGCTTGTCTGTATATCTAGTTATTACACGTGGAGGCTTTTATCTTCATAAGAAAATGTTCTTTTTGTGCACGCCAAAGTGTGAATTTAAAACGAGTGGTTATGGTATAACCCTCATGCAGATTCACTCATTCTGACATCTTCTGGCTTTTTTCTGCTCAGATTAAGTCTAACTTGTTTAATTCATGTAAATGAAAATTTTAAAAAAGGTACTCTGAGTGAGTTTGTCCACTTAAGGAATTACTCTTGCCCACCTCTGGTAATATTATTAATAATGCCTTCCTATGTGGAGAAGCTTTGTCTATTAGGAATGTTAATTTTACACATGTTTGCACTTAGTAGGAGCATCAGTTGTTTACATTTGAATCGTCCTATTTTGACAAGTGGTATCTGATGCCTTCTACTGAAATTCATTGTTACTCCAAACAATGTTAGGCCATGATTCTGGGGATGCTAAATTAGGCAGATAAGTAACTAGATGCATGAATAGGTTCACTGAAGACAACTACCTCCTGAATCAAGTTTGTTCTGTGTTTAAACATTTGCAAAATGCTTAAATTCTTCCTAAACTAGCGATTTATATCTTTTGTTCTTAGAAGGAACTGTGAACTGGGCTCTGTTATGTTGTATCTTTTTAGCATCCCTGTGAAGTCACATAAAGTATCCAAAAGTTACTTGGGAACATTCTTTGTGAATTCCTGTCTGGTTTACACATTTATGAAACTGTACTTTATAAACTTTAATATTCTGAGTTTTAGCTTTGACATCTATGTGGTGGTGTGCAATAGAGAAATAATCTTTTATGACATATTATTAGTTGCATAGTTCTTTTGATCTGAACAGGTAGAATGCTAATTGTTTGAGTATAAATCAAATTAGTAGCTGAAACCAGTACGTGCTAAATACTGGCTGCACTGCAGATGGATGGAAAAAACCCAGAACCAGCAGCAAGCACCCAGGGCAGTAGCCGGCCCCTTTGCGTGCACCTCTGGGGAGAGACAATAGATTGCTGTGAAGTTAGGACTTTATCGTGCAGAAAGTTAAATAAATGTCTGAGCAGTGTTTGCTGTTTGCAGGAGTGGTGCATTAAACTCAGATTACTTAACAGAAATAATACAAATCAGGCCATGAAACTGGGGAAAGGAGTTGTTTGTGTGCAATCCTACATTTTTTTTAGTAAGACTATGTTTTTATTCCATGGTTTGCACAGCACCTTGAGCAGAGGGGTCCTGGTTCCTTATCTGAGATCTTGGGTGCTGTGATAATAGAAACCTAAATACTATTAGTAGAAATAAATTTGTCGTATATTGCCAGTTTTGCAAGGAATTAATCTGTCTCAGACAAGATGGGCTCACTTTTAGTGGAGTTGTTACAATGTGGGAGAGGCAGGTGCCTTGGATGGTAGGGAGGTAAACACCTGGACACAGGTGCCCGGTCCTGTTTACAGCTGTTTACTGCAACAACATGACGTGTCTGAGTGAGAAGGGCAGCATTTGGCCTTTGGTTTTTGAAGTTAATGGCAGACGATTAATGGGGACATGTCACATGCATGAGTTCCAGGCAGAATTCAGTCCTTCACTTCTTTAATAACTAGTTTTTTAAACCAATTAGCTGCATACCCATATGGAAACAATAGTAGAGGCTTCACAGCCAAGACTATACGGAGATTCTAAATTACATATATAATAAAGGTTGTGCATGTGTTTTCTGGCTGAGACCATGTTATGTTTCAGCCTCAAGCAAAAATTTTCTTCAAGCTTTAGCACCTCAACAAAACCACAGTTTTTAATGAAAGCCCTGACACCACCTTAATTACAGTGCAGCAAATATTACCATCATAATCCCATTTCATCCTTAGGCAAGGAGAGCATCTCTGGGGGCCTGGCTGCCAGTGACCAGTTTTGCAGAAACAACCTTTTCCCCAATGCATTTTTTAATTTAACCTGTGCTATGTTGCTCAGGGGAAGATAGATCAGGAGCTGTTTGTTCTCATCTCCCCACATTCCTTGCAACCCTCCTGGCACTCCCTGCAGCGCTGGGCCTGGAGGATGAAGTGGCACCCAGGGATGCCCAGCCTGCAGCCAGCTCTTTGGCTTCCCCACAGCCTCTCTGCTTGTCTCCCACGGGAGAGCAGGAGCCAAAAATTCAGGTTCAGCACTGGACCTTCACAGTATCACACAGTTACTCTTTCCAGCAGCCCCCAGGGTTATATCCCAGAATATGTGGTATATACCAGTGCCCAGAGACAATTCCCTTTATTTCCTGCCCACCACATTTCAGAAAAATCCTTGCTTTGGATCCAGGAATGCAGTGGGAAGGCTCTCCCAGTGGCAGTCCTAATCCAGATGGGTGAGGACAGAGCTGTTTGAAAAGCAATGCTGTGCCCAGCCCAGCAGTGAGGTGTTCATTTGAAGCAGGCTTGCAGTGTCTCCAGGCTATCACAGTGTTTGGGTGGGTAAGTAAAATGTGATTAGTTTCTCATTACCAAATCGATTCAGTGTGTAGATTTTGTGTGGGAGCTGCAATATTGACTGGACAAATTTGCAAGGCTATGTGAATCTGGGCTCTTTTCCTATCAGAAGTATGGGGAGATATATACATATATATACTCAAGGGTATACTTGTGGTTCTTACTTTTTTTTCTCCTGCCTTCTTAAATCAAAGTAATAAATCAGTATGATCAAAGGAGCTAGAATAATCAATCTCTCCAAATTGATCTGAAAATCCTAATTAAAGTCTAGAGAGAAACTAAACAGGAGGTTTCGTTTTCTCTCTACAACATTGTCAAGTACGGTACAGTTTTCTATTATGGAACTCCTTACAATTCTTATGTACAGAGTAAAATCATCCAGCTGAGGTACTTTCTCTAAAAACAGCAAAAGCCCTATATCTGCTGGGACTTCATTTCTGTTATCTTGTTCTCTCCTATTTAGGTTCTCATATGGTGTTCATCACCATGGTATCTTACAGCTTTGTGAAAATATAGAGCACCATATGTGATAAATCACTAATATTAAGAGTGAAGATGCTGGATAAAAATATTCTTCCCAAATCTAAAGCAGAAGACATGCAGTAATGGACATACCCAGACAAGCAGCCTGAGTAAAAGGTGGTGTGTGTATGAATGGGGTCAGAATCATTCCTCAGATGATAATATTGCATCCAGTCACTCTTTGTAAGTGTGAAAGGCACACTCACTCCTTTCCTCCCGTGCTACAGCTCACTAAAGCAGAGGGACTATGTTCAAGCCATCCCCTGCTCCCTCCTTTACCCTGCAGGCGAGTGCTCGCCTTGTAGTGTTCAACGGCATCAGCCAAAAGAGGATAACTTGCCAATAAATGCCAAGTGAGTTTGTACATTTGTTGTAAAGTGCACACATAATTACAATCCAAACATAAAGCAAAATGAGGGACCGTACTTCCATTGGAAAGAGTGCACTGAAGTGGTTGTAAGTTATCCTCCCAACTGGTAATCTCAGTTACATATTTTCTCATGGTTTTTCATTTCCCACTTAGTTTCAGCTGGATCTGTTTTCTATTTATATTGTAAGTGTCAACATATAAATAATTGTCTCTGTTGTATCCCTCACTACTACATTCTTTTTCTTGATGGAATGGCAGAAGTAATTATATTTATAAATGGAATGCCTGTTTTGCCTAAGTCACATATAATTCCCTTCTGTAAGAGGGATTTTTATAATTCCTCTAAATATGTCTTGGCAAGGATCAACCCACCAGTTGGTGGTGTGGATCCAGCCTTTAGGGACAGAACTCAGGATTCTGATCCCTTTGGCCAACAGGCAGGAGGGCACCACAGAAAAAATACTTCAGTTGGTTTGAGAGATTGATGCTGCTGTGAAATACGTGCAGTTATTAAGCACCCCAGAAAGTAAATTCACTGTGATTTGCTTTCCACCTGTGGATTTTGCTATTCAGCACAGAATTATTTTGGCAACTGAAGAATTCTTCATTGTGGACAGCTGTGGGAAGATATTAATCCTGTTCTTCAAGTAAGATACATTCACTGATCTATTAGACCTGCTCCACCTCTACCATATCATATTGTGAGAGGAAATCAAAGGAATTCCAAGAGAAAGAATGAGTAATCCCAAGTTCTTATCGCCTTTCCACCTTCTTTTTCAGCTGCTTTCTGCAGATAAGTTCAGCCATCTCTTGTTTAATGTGAGCAGAGCAGAGGGAGATCTATTCTGAGCTCTGCATTAAGGGAAGTTCAATCTCACATCTCTGGCCACTCCTTGAGGAAACCTCAATCAAAGTCATTGTATGGGGATGGTGGATCCCAGCCACAGGCAGTTCACAGCTCACTCACTGGATGAAACAGCAACAGGCCTCCTGGAGCTGATGAGCAGCACAGGAGGAGAAAATCATGAATTTCTTACTGGGTTCTGCTGTCTATGTGTGCACGGGTGTTCTTTTATTATAGTTTCTCTAATACTTGCTTTGATTAAAGGTACCTACACTTACAAAGCAGTGAGACATTCTATTCCTACAGATGTGGCAAGCTTGAGGAAGAGTGTATTGGAGCACTCAAAACCCATGTCAGGTGTCGTTTGGGAGCTGAAAATGTAGAGGTCTGTGTGGGAGCAATGTAGGTGATGTAAGACACGTCCTTGGATTTGGTGAAAAGAGTGCTTAAATCTCTGGAGTCTGGCAGAGTTTGAGGCATGACCCTGCAGTGTGGTCAGCATTTCCATGAGTATCAGTTTCTCAGCTGCTGGAGCTTCCATTACCCAGTTCTCACTGCAGTATGATCAGCAGAACCAAACATATACTGCTCCCAGTCTGGTATCTTTAACATAAATCAGCTTAAACTAACAGGGAAGTTTAATTGCTGCATCAGTGACTTGGCAACCAGCACACATTTGTGTCTGCCATCCCTGCAGGAAGGGTCCTGTGCTCTGAAGGCAGGGATGTCACATCCTCAGCCACTGCAGTGACATCCAGGAGGGCAGCAGTGTGAGTCCCAGGAGAGCCTGTGCTGCCGGGGCCTGGTTTATGCAGATGCTTTGAACGAGCTGGATCCTGCACCTCCAACAGTGTCATTCCATCAGTGTCAGCTACGGAATCCATCAAACTGGGAATGCTCCTGGGTGGTGAGTCCCAGCATGCCGTGGCTCTATTCCTGTCCTCTTGCTAAGTCTGACATCTCCTTTACAGCTCTGGCTCCATAAGCTGCAGCCTCTGAAGTGCAGAGAAACCCAAGTCCTTTTCTTACTTCCCTGTTGATTTAATCAGAGGCCTCTCAGAAGTTTTAGACTGTAGTCTTTCCTTTTCCCTGTGTAGCCCTACTAAGGCTTCATGTTTATTTAAGGTTTAACTTCATGAGCAGTTCTCCTTTCTCTCAGCATACACAGAACAAATTTGGTCTGTTCCCTCAGCTTTTGCATTCAGCTGGTTTGACTGATTTAACTTTGCTGATTTACCAGTGTAATTTAGCTTGTCTGAAAGGGAAGGAAGATTGACGTTGGCTGAAATAAAATTCTGAGATGCTTATGGAGTTTTATTGCCCTAGATTTCTGGATTGCTATTTATTCCAAAAAGTAGGCAGGACTCTGACTTCAGATTTTCAGGAATGTCTCCATTATGTCAGGGTTGCTAATTCTTTGAGTCAAGTCATTGTGGTTAGCCAATCTTGTTTTCTGTCTCTGTGGTAAGATTTTACATGCAGAAGGCTAACCTCAATGCTCCCCCACGAAAGCAGGCAGACATGACAAAGCATTTCCTTCTTTGACCTCTGTAGTTGAGTTTTGTAGAAAGATGAAATCTGTCAAATCAGACCAGACCTCACATTACCTGTATGAGAACCAACGGGTCAGACCCTGTGTCTGTAGCAATATGTGGAATAAAAATGGACTGAAATATATTTCGTAAAACCAATTTCTCTTCTAAAATAGTTTTTCCTCTAAATTCAGACTATGAACTGTGAAATTCTCTCATGCTTGTGAGTTACACACGACTATATATTATGTCAGAGCAAACTTGAGGTTACCTGGATTTCCAAATAGTGCATTTCCATCCTGAAAGATTGTGTAGTACTTGTCTTGAATTTCCTGGGTTTGTAATGCTTTGGGGGAGATAATTATAATATTCTGATTTCTTTACATAACTCTGGCTTAACATCATTTCTTTGGGGAAAACATGTTGTTCAATATACGCCTCTGAGATGAGGAGGGGAGGAGGAAGGTTTAAGGGAGATCCTCCTCTGTTTTACTTCTGCCTTTGTCTCCTTTCTAGCACTGATATTAGTCCAGAGAGCAGAGTTATAGCTTTGTGTGAGCAGTGCTGATACTGGGCCTGAGAGGTGGACAAAAGGTGCATGGCAGAGGGCCTGGAGAGCCCTGCTGCCTCCTCAGCAAGCACCGATCCCAGGCTCAGGTCTGCTCCTGCTGGGACAGGGCTGGGCTGAATCCCTTGTGCTGCGACAGAGGCCACATTTTACAGACCCTTAGCACCTCCTCTGGGTTCACACAGGGGTTGTGTCTCTTCTTCCACTGATCAACGTAATCATCCTTGAACTAAAGAACTCGATCCCGCCCAAATGGGACTGGAGCTGGTTTAAGGAGTGGAAGATATATAATATCAGCATTATGTCATATGTAATACTTTGGCTTGTCACCATGAAATTCACTTGTTTGCTCTCTGCTTGTACCTTTGGTGTTGTGCAAAGCAGCTGAAGTGAACTGGCCATTTGCACCAGGCTTAACTCCTTCTTTAAATCCCAGGACTATCATGAGAGAGCAGAAGTATTCGCTGTGCTGGAGCTGCCTCCTAACTGGCCACTCTGCTGCCCTGGCATTTCTCAGATCAGTGACAGATCAGACCAGTGGCAGCAGGTGGGTGACCAAGAAACCAGCCACCAACAAGCCTTTGCATGTGGTTGAAAGGACTGGTGACTGCACAATTCCCTCTAACTGGAGCTTTTCAAACCATAAAGGCACGTTTTGCGAAACCACCTCTAAGAGTGGAGGGACAGCTGACCACTTTGTAAGAACTGCCACTCTGGCATCACTTAAGACTGACCTGAGTTCTTGATCTAGGCAGTTTGTTGATCTATAATCATAGTGATCCACTAATTACTCAGTTTAATTGAAGCCAATTTATTATAATGAAAGGTTTAACTATACCTAGCTTTGTGAGTTTCTATGTTATTTTTCGTTGAGGTAATTTTCAGGCATAAAAGATCCCGCAATCAATGCCTTAAAACAACCCATTTCACAAAGAATGTGGAGCTTTACTGGTAAATTCTCAATACAATATTGTCTGCTCAGGCAGTAAATATCACAACTGTGGGAAACATCCTGTATTCTTCACACGCACACACAACAGGGGACTGGAGTTCCTCCCAATGCTGTTTGAGCCATGCACTCCTGACCTGCACTTCCATAACACCTCTTTGCTGTGATATGAGCACCAGGTGTACCATCAGCACACCCACCTTTTCATGTAATCTCTGATAGAAAGATGCAGTTAGCAAATGGCATCAGGTATTAATGCAGAAGTGACCTTTTAATGTCATGCACAGACACACAAAGAAAGAACTGCCACTGAAAACTTCTGATTAAAGATAAAAGTAGACAGCCTGTAAAAACACTAAGATAAAAAGTAAATCCATTTGCCCTGAGTTTCCCCTGCTATCCCACCTCCTACTCTAAATTGATGTTGTCAGCACTCATGATTTTATCACAAGTCTTGTGATGTTTGATGTTTCACTTACACTCCAGCTACTACAGTTGTGTAATGAGGTTAGAAACTCAGCTTTCCTCTTTCTTTAGTTTAAAGTAAGTTTCTAGTCCTAATGGTTAGAGTATAAAGCTTGCAAGTGTGACCCAGGTGCACCCTAACAGCTCAAAAACCAGAAAGCACTGTAAAAGAGCTCCACATATATAATTTTTCTGGCAGGCTTATGAATTTGAAGGTCAAACTGTAATTCTTGAACATTTGGACCTGGAAATGGGGAATTGGGGGGAAAAAATGCACCATGTTGCATTTTCCAGGGAAGCATATCAGTCATTATACCTCAGTGATAATTCTCTTCTCAGACATGCACATTTTCCTATTTACTTTGTTGTGCAGCATCTCAGGGTTCACCCCCAGCCTGATGGGGCTGGAGGGTGTGCAGCACTCCTTAGTCCCCACAGACTGCCATGTCTGTGCT
Source organism: Pithys albifrons albifrons (assembly GCF_047495875.1). NCBI lineage: Eukaryota > Metazoa > Chordata > Aves > Passeriformes > Thamnophilidae > Pithys > Pithys albifrons. The sequence goes on from NC_092464.1 coordinate 7,575,162, forward strand.
TAAAAACCTGTAAAACCAGGAATGTTCTGACATCCAGTCTTGGAAGTCTTTCCCTTTCGTAAAGTGCCATCAAGAAACAAGGAATTACCCACCCCTGCCAGTGCAGCAACAAAGGGGCAAACAACCAAACAAATTCAAATATGGAAATACAATAACATTGAAAATGGCTGATTTGACTTAAGGAGCCCAAAATGTGCCAAGTGCAGGTTTGATGTACAAACCAAAAATACTCAGCTGTTGAGTTTGGAAAAAACAAGCTCCCAATAGAAACAATTCAGATTTGAAGGAGGCATAATATTTAAATGGAATTCCAGATTATCAAAGACTTAACAGTATATTTAATTCATACTAAAAGTATGAACTCTACCCAGAACTGAAGGAGTATCCAAAGCAGTGAGTGGAGTGTGAGTGCTGTGTGGGCACATTGGTCAAAACTTCTCTGCAGTCCCAGACTGATGTTCCCAAAAGTCCTTCTCTGTTTGCCCTATATTATTGTGTAATCCATCCCGGAGGCAATAAAATTACAAAAAGCTGTGTCAAAATCGAACTGCAAAGAAAAGATAGAAGTCTCTGAGACTCAACTTCTACATGACTAAACAGAATAGAGGGAGGCTTTAAGTTTCACAAATATAAATTTGAGACATGAATTGGATAATATTTTCGAAGAACTAAAGAAGCTCAATTGATCCTGCACTGCCTCTACACTGCCCCTGTTATTAATTTTGCCCTTGAATCCAGCAGTAATTTCCATGTGGTAATTTCCATGAGACTGACACTTTGCTTCCAAACTGCTTCCCCTATAGAAAGCTGAAGAAACCATTATTGACTCTTGATCCCTTGGCTGAGCACATTTCTGTGCATCACAAGCCACATTATTTAAAGCTATGGAGTTATATTTTTTTATCTTTAAGTTAAAGCACTGTGAAAAATCTGTGTCTTGTAAGAGGCATTTTCTTCAGCCTAAGGAACTTCTAAATAACTTGGAACAGAAATGCAAAACACTGGAAGGGTCTGCATCTTTTTACCTTAGTTTCTGTGGAGAGGAACTTTCTTTTTAATCTTTTACAGCTCCTTTCTAGCTCTATTATCTCTAATTACTTTCAAATATAACCAAATCATCATCTCTATATTGAAATGAACTGTCTCTTATTCTCCCCTTTGCAGGCCTCTGGTGCTGTGATAACAATGTCTGGTGTATTTTTAAAATCTAAAATGGGTAAAGTTTAAAAAATTTTCCCACCTGTATTGTCCCTGCTTCCACAGCACTCCGTGGCAGGACTCTTGTTGCTCTGACAGGACAATTTAATGCTGGTTGTTGATTTTTAAATAACAGAAAGTGTATAAATTCCTTGTGGCACAGCCCTGTGTAGATAAAGCTGCATTCAAGCCAAAGATTTGACTTTGAAACTCCCCAATAAAAGAATTAAAATGCTAGAATTGCTGTCCTGTGAGTCTGTCTCCTTTTCTGCCTCACTAAGCATTAATTATTGTGGTCTTGACACTCTGTTCTGCCCTTTTCTTCCCCTTCCTCCTCCCCACTCCCCAGTGTCACTCCCAGTGGCTGGGGAGTCCTCCCAGTAAAGCAATCCAGTTCATCTCTCAATAAAAGGCCGTCAGCCAACATATTCTGGGCCTAAATTCATCTCATAAATATTGGTACAGGATTAAATAAATGCAGTGCCTCAGTTAATACACTAGATTTCAATGGAATTACATGGGGAATTAATTTTCCTCTGTCTGTAGCCTGAAAAACAATAAAATAGGGAAATGTTTAGGATCTACAACTTGGCTTTCCAAACCGGTTGAAGGACTGGTTCTTACATTTTGCTCATTAATGCAGACAGTAGCAGGATAGTCCTGATGCACATTTTTTCTGTACAAACTCATAACATTTTGGGCCTTATGATACAAGGCCAGAAGGCTCTCTAGGTGGCAGCTCCCCTGACAGTCAGCCTGTATCCTGTCTGTGTCATGTCATGTGTTTCAGTGTGTGTTTGTAACTTCTGCCACCTGTGACAGCACCTGTTTGTGTATGTTTCTCTCTCTGGGTAGTAGCTAGAGTTTCCATTTGTGTAGGGCTTTACAAAGAAGTGCCAGCAGCAGTTACAATTTGACAAGGGCCAGCAGGGTGTGAGTGGTTGGTCTGGTGTGTGCTGGCAAATGTAGCACCTTTTAACTCCATGTGCCTTGTGACCTGCTCTGGTACCCAAGTGAAAAGCTCCATGTCAGGATATTCCTGTACAGCTGGGTGGGAAGACACACAGGTAAAGAACGTGTGATGAGCTTTTCAGCTAAAACTTCATACTCTTTTTTAAATTTCATTCATTCATTCATTCATTCATTCATTCATTCATTCATTCATTCATTCATCCATCTCCCATCTCTTTTGTCTGTGTATCATACACTGTTCTCTCTCTTTACCCTCTTTCCTCCCATCACCCTGTGCCTTTTCCTTCCCAGATGAAACATCCCTCTCTTTTCCCATTGATTGCCCTTTGTAAGTTCTCTCCACGTAGCTCATAATTTCTGTCCCTCACCTCCCCCACTCCTCCCGACATCTTGGGCAGGAGTGATTGAAACGATGGATTCTGAAAGAGCAAACCAGTCTCCAGAGAGAGAAATACTGCAGATCATTATCTTCCTCTCTCTGTTAATGGAGAAACAGAAAATATGTGAAGTCAGCTGGTAACAAAATAAATGTGTAGATGAAAGTCCTTTTTCTGCAAAAAGAATCATAATATAAGGTACCTACAGGTATTTGATCTGAGCAGAGTCTTCCTTGACTCTCAGTATTCCCATTTTAGATCCAAATATAGCTGATGTCTGTAGGAAGACAATGAAAGTCCAAATCTGAACATTAATTAAATGATTGGGGTTTTAATGTGGAAGATGCAGGAAAACATTTTTTCTCTTTTCCAGAGTGGACAGTACACAAATTGTAATGATTTTTTTCGTGGTTATCATGACCACAATAAAACTGAATCTGCCCAAGAGCCTTTTGCTGAGTCTTCATGGATCAGTTAGGTCTGTTCTCACTGAGAAAAGGGTTTGAACTGTAGCATTACCATTTCAAATAATTTTCTAAACTGCTCTCTTAAAATGGAAGAAAAATAAGAATACAATAGTTGGGACCCCTTATAAAATCTTCCTAGAGGAGTCCAAGGATACTCACCATTGGTCTCAATGGAGCTTTCACACATCCTTGAAAGGAATTCATTAAGCTGGAAAAGCTGGCTAGAAACCAGTCTTCCTATAATGTCTTCCATAATTTGCTCCAAGGGACACATTTATAGTCACTCAGACTTTTTTATAGATCTTGTGCAAGATGAAGGGCTGGGTCACAATTGCAAGATTTTAATGAATAGATGTTTGTTACATGCCACAACCCAAATAATTTTTCAAGCATCTCAGCACTGTGCAGTCTTTTCAGTATGGACTTCCCCAGAGATATGCAGTGGGACAATGGCTGCAGTCTCTGGGATCACAATGATAAAGGGACCATTTTTGTTCCAGGTGCTCCTTTTTCCATGCTGATCCATGCAGATGCAGAAGGAAAATATCCAGCAATTGCAATTTAAACTCTTGATTTTTTTCAAGGATTTGAAGATTTCAGTTATTATTCATATTCACTTCTCTATGGGCTTGTACAGAGACAGATTACAATAGAAAGGCTCTTCCAATAAACAAAACATCACTGAAATTTTTAATATCTCTCAGTCATGGCCAGATCTCAGAATAACATTCTGCTTTTCAAAGAGTCCTGAGATGATCTTCATGAAGTCTGTTTAGTTTCATGGCAACTGTCTGTCATTCCCATTCCACCAAATGCTGCCATTGGATTATAATTGTCAGAGAGAAAGGCAGAAAAAATGTTATTTTGGGTGTGAAGCTCATTGGAGTTTTAGAATAGGGTGACCTTTGATTACCAAATACAAATTCAGTCAGAAACTTTTTATCTGAAGGTAGCCCAGATTAAGAACTAGCTTCCTTCCTAATTCTCCTTATCTTTCTGAGAAAACTGGCACATGGACACTGGACTTTTTTGCTGGACATTTTCCACCTGGCCACAAATACTAGAGTCATGTCTTAGCACAGTAAGCCAAGTAGCTGTTGCACAAAGAAACACTGAGCGTGTTTGTATATTGCACCAGAAACAGCCTCAAGTCACCATATTGATATACAAAGGATCAGATAGTAAACTTTTTATTAGCAGCCAGGAATTTCTTTTGAAAATTATTCTTTTTTGACATCCCTACATATGGGCTGAAGGATGCTGGTACAGTTCTATCAAAATAGGATATAATGTGTGACTGTGTTCTAGAAAAGTGTTACCTTTTTTAACAGATTTATAATTTTTTAATGTCAGACCACCACAGAGCTTTCAAGCAATAGCTGCTGGCCAAAATTACATTAGGAAAGTGCACGTTATGCTCCATTTCCCTCCAGGAAAGGGAGGTAAACATTGGCGATCTGGACTGGGAGGGCCAGAGCAGAGGTGAGGAGGCAGCCAGCTCCCCCAGCATCTTTCCTTTTACTGTGCTTCTCCTGGGGCTTCTACTGGATTGCCCCATGGCAGATTCAAACAAAGACAAAAGAACCTTTGCTGAAATTATCAGTCTTTCATGTCTGTGTCCATATTTAAGAACAAATTTGTTTTAATCAAGAGAGCTAGCTGGGCCTCAGCTTTCCAGGGCAGCCTGTTGGGCTCTGTGCAGACAGACACAGGCTCCTACTGCCCAAGCCTCTGAGCAGGCATATTAGCTTGGGCACTGAGCCACGCTCATACAGCTCCGTGGCTCCCAGACAGGGGCTGGCACAGGTCTGGTTGGCTCAGAGTACAGGCAGGGTGAGCTCACATCTGTCTGCACCTGTCCGTGCTGACAGAGTTAAAATTTAGAGTGGAAAAAGAAACAGGAGGAAACCTGAATGAGCACCTCTGATTCCACCTTGCATTCGCAGCCACAGTGCTTGGAGTGGGGGGGGTGTGCTGGGGTGCAGCCACACACTGCAGGAGCTGCTGTGCTGGATCCTGCCTCTGGAAGAGGGAGAGAGAGGTTCTGGGGCCTGCTTGTTCTGCACTGCCAGCAGGAACTCAGCAGGAACAACAGCTCTTGCAGGGTTTCTGCAGGCAGCCCATACACCCATTTCTTCCCAAAATGGCAATACAAAAGTAACAATACAAAATACCAAAGAAGGGATATTGTACTCTGCCGAATTCCAGCTACTCTGAGGAATGGGAAGCACAGTGTGGTTGTTGTCTCCTGGAGGAGAGACGGAGACGGCACCCACAGAGGGGGAAACAATATTTATGGTGAATTAGCACTGCTGACAGAATGCCTGGTACACAGGGCTGGTGGAGGCTGCTCCTTCCATCTGCAGGGAAAAGCAGTGCACAGTAAAGCTCAGTGGCATTTTGAAATACTTGTAAAATCAGTGCAGCACAACCTGAAACTATTATTAACTGGTTAGTCACAGTGCAGCTAGTTGCAAGTCACCTTAGACCAGGGAACTTGGGCTAAGGAACTGAGCTCAGGACAAACGACCACCTAATTTAGGCCCCCATTAGTCATCGCAGCAGCTGAAATTGGGTGACTTGACTCCAGCTGGACAAGCCAGGTCACCTTGGTTAGATATTTGAGCTTCATAAGCAGAGAGTGAGTCAAAAGTCAGTCTGCTTTCCTAAAGGAAGGAGGTGTTGGGGGGATACAGCCTGTGTTAAATGCTATGTTTTGTTTTGCTGTCCTCCCTGAAGCTCCAGCCCTCGCCTCAAAGCTGCCCACGGGAATTGCTGTCCTTTGGGATCTTGGCCCTGGAGGATCCTCATCTATTGGATGCCAAACTGACCCAGGCCCACTCCTGATTAAGAAACGGCAAGTGGCACTGAGCTGAGTAGAGCCTGCAATGCCCCTTTCCTGCTTTCTGAGCAGGTGTCCAAACTACTGTGAAAGAGATGGGCAGAAACTTCACCTCATCACTGTGTTTCTTTTTGTCAGTGTTTTCTGAGTGTGCCCTTCCAGTGATCTTTCAAGTTATTCATAGGATTTGGCCTAAATCTAGGTTGTAGAAGAGCTTAGATTGGAGACTGACCAGGGCCCCTCAGGAATCAGGCAATGATGGTGGTTAGGCAGTGCTGTCTTTAGCACTTCTGGAACTATGGTGTCTAAATTCTCTCTAAATCCAGAGGTTAAAGAGCAGGGATAAACTCTGACTATCCTTCTAAAAAAGCACTCAATACATAAATTGCACCTCCTGCCCACAGACAGTTGCATTGTTTGGTTCTGTGGCAGAGGGAAGCAGGGTCAGGTGTTTCTTTTGTGCTCAGTGAAATGATATCTGTGTGCCCGAGAAGCTGGAAGGGGTATCTGAGGTCACTGAGTTCAACCCTTCACTACTGTAGACAAACATGATGTAATCCCTTTCATTACATGGGCAAACTTCCATTCTAAAAGTAGTTAGTTTTGCTTGTTTTCCTTTTTTTTCCTCCACTTGATTTGCTCTCCTGTCCTCCTGCAGTGGAGTTATGCCCAACCTTACTTTTAGTTTTTGACCCTATGTTTACTTCCTGCTAGTTTTCCTCTCACACTCTAATGTCTAGCCCTTGTCTCCACATCTTTTCTATTTCTGGTGAGTGGAAATGGAAGATGAAATCCACAAGGAGAGAGTTCAATATCTCTACTTGTGCATATTAACTGCTCAGCCCACTAGTGTTGATTAGACAATTTTGAGACACAGGCAAATGATAATTACATTGGTCACAATACATTTAACTGAACATCTGAAGTATCCATTAAAAAGAAAACCCTTCTAGAACAAGAACTTTTATTTTAATAAATAATTTAAAATTTGGTCATATGGCTTTCAAAGATACTTATAGCTGAATTATAAAGTAGCTTATTTCACTTAGTGTCACTTTACATTTTACCAGTTGGAAGATCTGTGAAGTGTTTCACAAGGCAGAGATAAGTCCCCTGGCACCTTCCAATTCCATCTGAAAAACCTGGGCTCCTTTGCTCCCCCTTAGTCTTAGCACAGCATCTTACCAGTGATGTCCCAGTGAGCCAGACCTCTACCAGCAATCTGGCAACTCTTTGCTCTTCATCTCTGTCACATCGGACTTGAGAGATGATTTTAAGCCTGTTCTGTAATGGAGGTAGAACAGAAAAGCAAAGGCTTGGGAGCAAAATGATGAGGGTAGGAAAATGTTCCCTAACTGTGTGCAGGTGATTGTGGTTAAAAGGAAGTGTGAACATTTGCTGGCTTGCCCAGCACAACAGAACACTGCGAGCTGCCTTCCCTTGTGATACGTTCAAGGCAATTTTAATTTGAGTTTCTTTCCAAGTAAAATTTTAAGCTTGTTTTTTATCAATTTAACACATTGGTCCCTGGGACATTCTTCTCAAGGACTGTAGGGCTGCTGCTTCTTCCCATCCGTGCTCTACCCATCAGTTACAAAATACAAGAACTTGGATGGATGTAACCAGCACTACATATTCACAATATAGGACTGCTTGGAATTTGTATCCATGAACTGCATGTATAGATTCACAATCACACAAAGACAATTTGAATTTATACATAAGCATAATCAGCAATGCATATATTGATGCACAATAATACAAAACCAATTTGCAAATATCCAAAAATGCACATGGCCATTTGTATGCCATGACTTTTCCATTTGGATGTCTTCACTCATGGTTTGCTTGGAGCTGTCTCCTCTGTGGGCCAATTCTATGAGTACTTACACAGGTACATGTAGACCTTGGGTGCACTGGCTGCTTCTGCTAAACCTTTTCCTGTCTCCAACTGTTTGGCTGTCAGTGCTCCAGGCCAGCTCAGATGTGGCATGGCTGGCACCTGGGAAAGGACTGCTGGAAAAAGAGCATGTGAGAGGAGTTGGGAGAAGCCCTGCTGGTGACTGACCCCTTTCCTTGGAGCTGCCTGGGCTCCAAGCCTCACCCCTGGTCCTTGCCCAGGGGATGCCACAGCTGTATTTGCGCTGGTCACATTCCTCACTGGCCCTCACCTTCCTGGCTTGATTTTGGAGCAGCCTCTTCCCACACTCAGGCTGACACTCCCTGGCCATGTGGACAGGGCAATTCATGCCCAGGAACCCCAGAGTTGTTGTCCCTTCGTCTGCTCCAGGTGTTTTGGGGCAGGGAAGGCACAGTCACATCTCGTTCCCATTCAGGATTAGCAGTACTGGGCCCTGTTCCTGAGCAGGCACCTGAGTGCTGTGGTCATGTATCTTTCTATAAATAATTACTTCATCACTTGCAGCCTTTTTTCATCACCTCTTTTTTTCCTCAGACTGATGACTGTTTTGGGATGGAAGGCTTTTTTCCTCTCTAGCTGGACCAAGGCCATTCAATGGAGTGAGCAGCAGGAGGTACTGAAAGAGAGATACTGTTAGCCCTGTTTCCACATGCCCAAAGACTGATCTTTATGCAGCTGAGACTACGAGGGATATCCCTTAAAATAAAGGCCAGCTTATTACCCATCTTCTCCAGCTCCTGTGGAACTAAATATCCTGAAGTTGAGAGAAGCTGCTGCACAAAGCATCTTTATAGCTCTCAGTGTGCCTTCTTTGCTGGCTCCAGCTGCCCCTACACTCTGTTTTTCCTCAGTCTTTTCTTCAATATTTTTTCCAGTTGACTTAGTTATTACAGTACATGGACCAGACTGAGGAAAATACACTGAAGGTTGGAGCTGGCAGAGCAGGGAGAGCTGTGAGGGAAGTGCTTTTGCCATCCAATGACATCATCTGTGCGTTAATTGGTCGCATTCCCGCGGATGGGAGGCACTGGCCAGTGTCCTTGGGCTTACTTCCGTGATACAGAACAGAGACAGTGCCTGTCTCCTGCCAGCCTCTTTCATTGCCAGCCTTCTGGCAAAGCTTAGGACATTTATAAAAACAGTACAGTACTTTATTTAGCCTCTAGTGAGAAAAAGTCACTTCGCAGCTCCAGTTTAGGCACAAGGCACTAACAAGCAGATTAAAAAAAAAATCCCTTACATAAAAACATTTCAAATGAATGCATGAAAGTTGATTTGTATTCCAGATGACCTTGCAGACCAGGAGATTGAGCTGTGCCTTTTATCTCTGGAGAAATGGATTCAAATCCTGATTAGCCCATAGAAGAAATTCCATTTAATGGTGTAATTTTGGTGGGCTGAAAAGCTGTTCCCTGCCTAGAACTGCCATCTATTATGGCATGATTGGCAGTCTGTGTTCAAGACAGAACAAGAACTTCACCTCATCTCTACTCCTATTGCTTCACCCTGCCATCAGCTCACATCACCTAACCCTCTGCTTCCAAAGAGCCTGAGAAAACAGAGGGTTTGCAGCATGAACAGACTCCCACAGCTGTGCCTGCGGCTAATGGGGGCTGTGGTGGTGCCAGGAGAATGGAGAGGTGGCACAGGGGAGCCTGAGAACACAAGGGAGCTGTTGAAGGGAAGTTTTAATGGATGGAGATGGAAAGTAGACAAGAAGGGGGAGAAAGGGAATGAGGACACACAGGGAAAGGATCCTTGGATAAGCAAAGGGTGGGATGAAAGTATGCCCAGAACTGAAGGCAAAAAAGCAAAACAGGTGTAATTCTGTCTAAACAGTAGAAGGAAATGTCAGCTATGGGAGGGAGTCCCTCAGGGTCGTGATGTGACTAAATGTTTTCACTCTGTCTGGTGGTCCTGGATGGTCCACCCTTAGTCAAACACCTTTAGTCCTCAGCAGTATTGTTTTCCCAAGTCTTCATTCCTCAGAGCATGAAACACTGTTCTGCAGGGGAGCAGAAAATCTTCAAGACAGATCAGCAGCCAGCTCAGGCCTCCTGCACACCTTTGCAGAAGTCACAGATTAGGAAAAGAAAGCTTCATCTCCAGTCTAATCAGCGCAACACTTCCATGTTGTTTGGCTGTCTTTCTTCTGCCAGTGGGAAAAGGCCACATAGGGTCCTGCCTGGAGTTTTCTGTAGGCAGAGCAAGTAGAGGAAAGTAACAGGAATTTGCACTGTGACTCTGGTCAGCCTTACGACCTTGTTCTGTGCAGGGCTGTGAGCAGACACAAAACTTTGTCACTCTCAGGTGGGTGCAGGAGTGGATGAGAACCTGTGGGTGATGCCTGTGAAAGTATTTCTGCCACACCAGGGCAGCTTTTTAGCCAGATCTCACTGTTTTCTTTGTTCTTATAATCACCTTGGGTGTGAGAACAGGGGAGGTGCTTACAAAATACCTGTTTGGGGTGGTTTTGCTTGGGACAACTAAATCTGAATTTAGAAGGGCACTGAAAAGCAGGGAAAATGTTATAAAATCAGCCTGATGATTAAGGGTAAACCACAAAACAGAGAGGAGAAATACAAAAAGAGGATTTCTTAGCTGGGCAGTAGCATTGGGAGGGACTGGGGGTGCAGAGGGGACAAACGTCTAAGGACAATATCAGGTGTCTTGTTCTGGCTGCAGTTCCTCCAGCAGCAAAAGCCGCTGACTATAATGCTGTTGCTCATCGTCTCCTCCCACCTCAGCTTTCAGTTTCTTCCTGTCTGCTTATACCTCAGCTTTACCTGGATCTGTTAAACTGGAGATCAGAAAAGCCCTGTTATTTGAATTATTGCCTCTAACCTGGATTGTTTACCCAGATTGTGTTTGGGAGGGATTCTCTGGCAGTTATGTAGTTGACCTGGAAGGGGGAGAGCCTGCAGCTGAGGGGTGGTGATAAGCAGCTGGAGTGGGTGAAAAGAAATAAACTTTTCACCCAGCTCAGCTGCAGGCAGAACAGGATGTGTGACTGCAACCTAAGACATAGGAGATAATTATTCTACTCTACTTGGCACCGGTAAAGCCTCAGCTGGAATAGAGTGTCCAGTTTTGGGTACTGTGCTGCAAGAAAAATGTACACAAACTGGAGAGAGTCCAGGAGAGAGACACTAGAAATATCAGAGGCGTAGAAGGAACAACCCAGGAGGAAATGTTGAAAGGATTGTTTGTTTAGTCTGGGAACAGCAGAGTCTAAAGAAGAGCTGTGATAAAAATCTTGCAATATGTTAAAGTTTATTGTAAGGAGGATGGTGATAAATCTTTCCCCACGCTCACTGGGGGATAGTGAAAGAAGGAACCAGCTTCATTTACAGCTAATAAAATTTAGGTTTGACATTAGGAAAAACTTTCTAGATAAGAGGGTGATGTAGTAAAGCCAGCCAGGGAGCGCATGGATCTTGCTAAAATTCACAAGGGTGTTTTATTTTAACAGTGAGCATCAAAGGAATAAAGATGTTTCTTGTTTAAATAACTCTTCTGGGCTAACGCCTGGGACTGGGTTTCCACACGTTGACAGTACAGCCATGTGGATGCACTTGCAAGAAATAGCTCTTGGCCTGAAAGCTCCAGGGCAGACACTCTGTGTTGTGATCAGCATGTACAAAACCCAGCAGCTTGTGACTGATCTCTTGTTGAGGGATTTCTACATATTGCTGCAATACAAATAAGCCATCATGGAACACAAGGATTTGTATAAAATTTTACAAATACAGAAATAACCTTTCTCTTATGACTTCATTTCTGGCTCCACTCTATTTTTTCCTTGCAGGTTCATATCCTATATCTCTAATCCCTTCTTTGTAGATTTGCTGTGTGTGCACAGCTAGAGATATATCCCTGATTGCTGTTAATCCTTTGAGTGTTTTTACATTATACAGCATATGTCCAGGGAAAGTTCTGTCACGTGGTTTAACGATACTCACTGATCCTCCACCGACACTCCTGGAAACAGAAAATCACACCATTGTGTTTCCATCCCAGGGAGCTCTTAGACTGTGAACTGGGTTTTCTTCCACAGCAGAGAAGCAAAGAACCTCTGAACATTTTCAAAGTTCAATCTACTGTGTTTGCAAACTTACAAAAAAGTGGAAGGTTGGTCTAGAGGCTGGATGTGGAGGTAAAAATCAGTTCACAAAGTCCCACAAGTAGGTCTTTTGACTTGTCTGTGACCTTGTAGAGGTCAAAATCTATGGCTGGAGCTGGTCAAAATTTTTTCTTGAGGCTTATGGTAGAATCTCATTTTTTTGCATGAAATAAACTCTACCAGGGAACAAATATATTTGCTACTGTGCGGATGGTGAGGCACAACAACAGGTTGCCCAGAGAAGTTATGAATGCCTTATCCCTGAAAACATTCAAAGCAAGTTTGGACAGGACTTGGAGCAACCTGGTTAGTGGAGGCTGTCCATGTCCATGGGAGGGGGTTAGACTGGATGATCTTTAAGGTCCCCCTCAGCCCAAACCATTCAATGATTCTTATCTTAACTGGTTGAGATTTGAGGTGTAACTTCAGGTGTAAGGGCTTTGGATTTTCTGCTGCAGGTTTTACTTTAGTTGTAAAAATCTGTCAGAGGTGTTTTACTTTAAATTCCAAGTATATGTGCTTAACCTTCATTCCATCTTGAGGAAATTTATTTGTAAATGCACATTAATCAAGAAACCTGAATTCATGTGAGATGCTTCTAATATTTTGGAGGTAAGTAATAGTAAGCCTAAATCACATTTAAAGAGTATATTAATTGGAGTAGTAGAGCAGGACAAATCAGTAAAACAGAACAGACAGCTAAACAGGGCTATAGTTGCTTTGCTTTCCACAAAAGCACAAAGCACTCATGGGGTATTAATTACCATATTAATGAATACTTTTTTACAGTTCTTTGCAGAAGATTGGTGTCTACAGCATCTGTTGTGAAGAACCAGAAGTGGTCAGCCTTGTCCATTAAAATAAACTGGGAAAGGAAGCCATATGTCAGGAACCTCCTCTGTTGGGGGGTCACTGGATCACAGGAGATGGTTCAAGCCCACAGTTCCATGGTGGGCCTTCCAACCCCTAACTCTTGACAGTTCCGCAAGGGATTTGGACAATTGTGTTCCGAGATGATCCTCTTAGAGCTGTGGCAACATGAAAAGTTTACTCAGATAGAAAGAGTAGACAAGGAAGGGCTGGAGGGAGGAGAGGGAGAACTCAGCCCTGATGTAGATATTGAACAGCTGGATTTCAAAGACCATGTTAGTCACCCCAGGCTTCACGTACAGTCAGTAGAGAGGAAAATTAACTCAAAAGAGATATTTCTCTCCTTTCAGGACAGGAAATGGCTGTTTCCCTGCTGCCTATAGGAGACATGTAGGTACTTGGATACTCAATATGTGAAGTTAGCTGAGGTGACCTTGCATGGCCTTCTGGTTATGGCACTCTCCTGGAAGGAGAGATCCTGAGCTCTGGCCTCTGCTTCAGGAACTTCTCATAGAGCTTGTGCAGATTACAGGTCCTACAGACACAAGTAATAGTGAAGGCAGAGTGTCCCTTCTTCCTTCTGCCAAGGAGAGTGTGTTATCCTAGAGAATGAGTGCACTATCCCAGGGGCTGAGGCACCACTGAGAAAAGTAGGAGATGCATATTTGAACATTCTCTAAAGGAGAAGGAACTTGGTCCATGTGCTGCTTCCAGGAGAGTGCTTTGCCCATTAAACAACTGCCTCAAAGTGGGAACCAACTCCTCTGCAGTCCCTGCTCTGTCTCCAAGGCAGCAGTGACTGCTGTTATCTTTTGGAAGGAGGAAGCCCCTGCCATTGAGGTCCTGCCATGACCCAGCAGGCCTGACAGACTGGTTGCTTCAGGGGGTTTAGACTGAAGAGCAGTTTCAGAAGTCCTGATGGACTTGGAAGTGAGCTGGGTGCTGAACTTTTCAGGCTTGTCAGGCCTGAGGCTCTACCTGGGGAGGGGCAAAACATGTCATAGTTAAAAAGATTGGCTCTTCACTGTCCTTACCTGGCATCTGGGCAGAGCAAACCTGACATCTCTCTCACAAGGGTATCAAACCAAGCCCTTGCTGGCTTTCCCTGGGTTTCTGGCAGCCCTTGGATGATCCATGGTGGATCACAGGGATGAGGCACCAGCTGAAGGGCTCTGGGTGACAGCTGCTCGGGGGCTCTGCTGTTTTTCCAAAGCCTTGCAGCACACCACAGTAAAAGCCTTGCAGACAGAAGGCTGTGCTGAGGGCCAGTGGGAGGGAGAGCAGGAGAAGGAATGACAGAACACATTACAGCCAGGGAAAAGAAAAGGATTCTGCATCAAGGATTATGTAACTTTTGACATGTCCTATATATCACAGTCCAGTACCAGGGAGCTAATGCTGTGCCCTGCCACGTTAGCAGGACTTTAGACAATCACTGTTAAATGACATTCCTCTCTTGTCAGAGCTTCTCCAGTTTCATGTCTACTGTGTCCTTATGGGGCAGCTTCTCAGATCCCGAGTGCTGCGTGGCACCAGGCTGGAGCTACACGTTACATGTGTGTGTGCCTGGGCAGTGCCAGGGAAAGGAGCTCTTATCTCCTACTTCAGCTCCCTGCAGAAGAAGGGAGGCCTGCAGACAAGCCCTTCACCCCACTGCAGATCAGCACCCATTAGGACCTGGTTTACATTTAATTGCACCTCAGGAATAGGAATCCTCATTTGGTAAGCAAAATCCTTTGGCACTGTAACCAGACCAAACCCATCCTAGCTGGCTTTATGGCTCCTGATAGCTTTTCCACATTTCACATGGGACTGAGCTCTCAAATGCATTTTACAAACTTGACCAACTCCCTCCAGTGTCTGCAGGGGTTTGTTTTCCCATTGGTATTTTTTCTTATTCTAAATGAACTCCACACCTAGAGTTTTTTATTTGTTATTTTGGGGGTTTTTGTGGGTTTTTTTTCAGCAGAGGAATGGGCAAGTGAAAATGCATCACGTGTATGGTCTGGGAACAGCACAGAGGCAGCCAGGCAGCCATTGCAGGGGTTTGGCACCTCGCACGGGAATGAGCACATGCAGGTAGAATGTTATTCCACTGCTCCTGCTGAGCACTCGGCAATTTGCTCTCTGCTGAATCCTAAAGCCGATCAAAAAGCAGCTGGTTAAGGTGGAATTTGAAAATCAGTCATAAGATAAACAGGTTGCAACATTAAGCACTCTCCAAGGGAAAAGCAGTGTGCAGCATATGTTCTTACTTTGGAAGATATTTAAAAAAGAAAAAAACTTTAATGGACTCTTTACTGGCTTATGCTAGTGGAGCTGTTAATTAATTAAATAACTATATGTGAATGGCATCCATTGGGAAAGAGCCTCACAGCTTCCAGATGCCAGTTATTGGCCCCATTATGGGCCTAAAACTATTACAGTAAATCATTACATGCTCCAAGATGAGCTGGCACATGATTGCTGTGAGGAAGGATGGAGCTATTCTCACTTGTGCCATTTTGTGCCAGTTTTTATCTAGTGAGATTAATTAGTACTTTTAGAAGTGCAAGTCAGAGCTATAAAATATTAAAGGATATTCCATCAGTGGAGTGGAGACCTGCTTAAGCAGGGCTTTTAAAACTTTTGGATGTTCACAGATAGATAGGAGTTGGAAGAGATAATGAGCAACATCTGATTCTGATTTTGATTTTTTTTTTTTAGAAAGGTCAGATTTATAGGTAGTAGGACTTCATGAAATCTTTGTGTGCTGTGGGAATACTCAGAGGAGGACATTAAAGTTTATCACTGAAGTTCAGGTGCCAGGTAAGCAAACAGTTTCTCAAGCCAAACCCAATCATTTAAGGCAGTTATTCCAAATAGAAAATCAACCAGAAAGTATTAAACATTCTTTTAGCCTGGATCCCCTACTGGGAGGGGAACACTTCCTGACATTGGATGGCAGCCTAGAATCTATGATCTGGCCTAGAAATGTTTTTTTTTTCTTTTTTAATTAATAAGCTATAAATTTTCACCCTAAATGACCATATGGACATCTCTGTCTTTGTAGGCTGTGAGAGGGAAAACCACTGAGTCACCTACATCATTGCTTGGCCAGACAGAGCATCCTTTGAAAATCCTCTTGCCTGCTCAGTCTGTTCTGAGCCCAAAAGCTGAGTACTGAAGAGGCACTCCAGGGACTGTTTATACAGTTTACCCAATAATTAGTTCTTAGAGGCATTAATTCATGGGCAGACACTTCCTCTGAGAAATTATTCCACAGCTGAAATTCCTCCCAAAGCTGGATGAGGCAGGCTGAGCAGGCGGGCCTGGAGGTTTTACAGTTCATCATCCAGAGCCTGGGAGGAGCAGTGCTGAGGGACCCCTGCCACTGACCTCTTGCTCCAAGCCCTGGTCTGGACCATTTGTGAACTCTCTTGCCTGAGCCTGAGTTCAGCCAGGAGTTCAAGCAGGGTCAAAGGGGACAAGGGGCCACAGGGAGCTGCAGCAATGTCTTTGCTGGTGCTGATAACCAGCAATAGCCCTCCCACGCAGGCCCACCAGGGCAGACTGAGAGATGCGGTTGCTGATAGACCTCTGCCGCTTACCACAGCAACCTGTTAGTCTAGTAGGACAGACAAGATCTTCTACGGCTCAGTGGGAAAGTGTCCTGGACTTCTCCATCACAAAGAGCCTCTGCAAACACCCCCAGGACATGTACCAGGGGTGAGAGAGGGGCTGCAAGTGAAACACAGCTCTGCTGCTTGGCCACTTGCATTCAGGTAAGCCCAGCCCAGCTGCTTGGAGGTAAACATTCCTTACCTACACCATGGTCCCACATTGTGACCAATAACTCTTCATCATGGGTTGAAAGATCAAGTCTTTATTGGCTGGGAGGAATCACAAGAGAATGGATATCTCAGGAAAACCAACCTCATCTCGATGCTTCTCCTAAAGTGAAGGTAAGGCCACAACCAGAAGCTGCATTCACACAAATCCTACCAGGAAGTGGGACTTACTGCATGAGAAATGCATGAGTAAGGATTTGCTGACTAACCCTTAGTTAAAGGGAATAAATTGATTTATTATATGAGCATGACAAATTGAGGCACCGGTTTTGCAAGTTGGGCTGTGTGAGCAGAGCCCCACGTCCACGTGGCTCTGAAAGGGCCCAGTAAGTCTGAGAAGTGGGAGCTGTAGTTGCCAAACCAGGAATACAGTTGGCTTGATGGCAAAAGGTTGGAAAGTTTGTGTTTATACTGTCCTGACTTGGGTGGGAGCCATGGGACCTACAGCACCTCAGCTGAAGCCCAAGGACAGACAGCTGCTTTGTCAGCAGGGCAGCCTTCTCCGGCGTATGTGCTTGTCAGAAAGCATGGTCTTTACTGGTTTTAAACAAAAACAAATTGCTTTTAGGACCTTGGATCTGATGAGGGGAGTGTCATCATGTGTCCAACACAAACAAAAAACCGAGCTAAGCCAAGATCAGCCCAGTGCTTGTCTCCCATTCCCTGGCTGTAAACACAAGAGACTCCTTTTGGCTTGTATGAGAGTGGGAGGGAATGCAATCACCGAGCAAAATATGTTGTTTCTACTTAATAGTTTAACGTTACGTAGGCAGCAGTTATGCTTTTCTACTGAGCATACTTCTCTGCTCTGTGGAGTATTTGACTGACCCATCCTTGCAGTAGAGAAAAAGAAACCAAGATAGGGAAAATGCAGCTACTTTTTTTTTCTGTGACACAGCTTACTAAACTTTGTTGGATTTTTTTCCTGAGTGGAATGTATTTACCAAAAATACCAGTGTGGCCTTAAGCCATCAACACAATGACTGATATGTTGGATGGGAGTGGGCTCCAAATGACCAGGGCATGAAGAGTACAGGGGAGTGGGGAGAGAAGATGTTTAGATCACGGATTTTGATCCAGAACAAGGTGGAAGAGAATGTCAGTCATCACAGGTTGATGAGAGGACACTCCCCTTTGTGCAGTGAGCCTGTGGGAACCACTACAGGCCTCTGAATCACAACATGAGACAAAACCACTGCCAGCATAGCCCAACATCCTTCTCCAGACACCATCACCTGGCTCTGCCTGTGCATGGCCTTTCCTAACCACCACAATCATTTTTTCATGCCCCATGTTCTGAGTAATTTGGGAAAGAAGCAGGAAAAAAGAAGACACCCATATATAATTAGTATACAGTTGATGGTGGATTTCGAGTTTCTAGGTGGAGGAATAATGGACTAGTCTTGGAAATCTGGTTCAGTTATGTATGGTCTGGCAGACATAGCTGGAGAAAACCTTGAGGTGTAGATGCAAAGTCCATTTTCACTTTGTAAAGATGTATGCACACCCTTAACTTTAAAGGTAAAAATTTTCCCGTTGACTTCCCTGGAACTATTCATGCATTAAACACATGCATGAGCCTTTCTAGAAATAACGAATATAAATGAGGCTACCAAAATAGTTAACCAGAAATCCTTTTTGTAAAAAGGAATAGAAAAATCTACAAGAGGTGTGCACGTAGGAGCACTTAGGATCAGGTAAATGGAGGTCACACAGCTAAAAGACAAGGCATTGTTATTTGTGTATGAGAGGGTGTTTCCAGCTACCTATAGAGCAGACTGGAGTGCAGTTTGCATTCGTTACATTAATTAAGCAATTTACTGGAATTTAGCATGTGGCAGGTTGGCAGGAGACAAGTTTAACTTGGGTTGTGTGGCTGAGATCCTTTCACTGCGTTGACAACTCTGAGTCCTGCCAACAGAGCAGCACTCTCGGCAGTGCATTTCTGTTGGTGGATTCTGTGCTAAGTCCAACTTAAACAATTCCATTGGGGCCTAACAAAGGGAAAGGATAAAAATGAACAAGGTCTGCATTACTTAAGCAGTCTGTTGTGGGCAAGATATCCAGAGTCTGGTCATAAGTAATGAGTTTTTATTCAAGAAGTAGCTTCTCTGGGTTAGTAAGAATTCTGTTAGTTATTAGCCTCTAATTATTTTTTTTAATATTCACATGGGAAATGTTTCTATTTTTATTGTCTGTATCTGTTTCTTCACATTGTTTCAAGTCAGGGTATTTTGTTTATAGGTTTATTGTTTAGGCTATGCTGGAGTCATTAGCATTTAAATCTATAGGTTGTTCTGGAGTTACAGTGGCCCATTTGGGAATGTCAGTTACACAAACTTCCAGCAAATAACCAACATTGCAACTTGAGCTGGTGGCTGGAGATGAACATGGACCCAGCCTACAGCACTACCAAATCCATTTTTGGGGCAAAGGCCACTTGTTTTGGCAAAGCTGCCCTATACTTAAGGTTTTTAGACCTGTGTTTGCTAAACCATCTTAAAACAGACCTTTAAGCTTTGCTGTTTCATGGCAGAAGTTTGGGCAAGCTTTATTCTCAACCATCTTCTGTGTTTCCCTTGATGCATTAAAAATGAGTATTTAAACAAGACCATCAACTAAAAATTGACAAAAAAGCAATTCCTTATTCAGGAGTACTTAAGGCTTTTGTACAGTTGTGCGGGAATGGGGGGTTTGTTTCTTTGTATCAAGACAGCACTTTGACCTCTTTTTATTTCTGCATTCAAAAACTAATGTCACCCTGGCCAGGATTATCCAGATCTGCTTTTCAGTATCAAGACCAATGAACTGGTGAGAAGGAACGCTGTGGGGAAGCAAGGCAAATCCAAAACGAGATGAGGCTCCATTCTCTACTCCAGTCTCCACTTGTGTTTATTCTGGTTTACAGCAGGCTTCTTTTGGCAAGGAGAGATTCAACGCTTGAGCTTTGGCACAGCATTTCAGACAGGGAGGAGATCTGGGACAGGAGACCACAGAGTTAGAAAATGTACCTTACATTCAGTTTTTGTTAAACAAAAGGATTTCTCCATTCCCCTTGAATGTTCTCTTTTGTATCATGATGGCTTTGCTACATGAAATGCCTTCTGTCCTGTTGCTGTTGTTCACAAGAATCCTAGAGGCAGCTAAATATGTGCTTTAGTCTGCGGATGAATTAACATTTTAGTTTTAGTACATCCTACCCCATAATTATACTGAATTGGTTTTGGAGAGACTGAAAGCCTACCTGCTTCCCAAAAATAATGGGTTTGGCTTTATATAAATGACAGGACAACAGTGACACTGAAATTCTCCAGAGCACAGAGTAGCCAGGACCAATTCTAAATATTGGGAATTCAGCAGGTTATGAACTATTGCATTGATATTCAATGATTTCTTACCCTAACAGAAAGCATCTTCATTTGTGTCACCTTTATTTTCCTAGAGGCTACATCTTGCTCTTGGAGAAAACAGGTTGTAGGATCAAAAGATCTAGAAAATCAGCCTTGTTGTTCTGCGTCTGCAATTTTTTCCATCTCCAGGCTCTAACTTGGCCCTACTGTATATGTAAAAGTGCAAATTCAGAAGGAATAGTTCAAAGTTTGACTTTTGGCTTTCAGAGGCTGCAGAATTCTGTTCTCTTTATATCCATGTGGTCATTTAAATACCTGTCTGCACCCCCACCCCCACCATGTACAAGTACTCCCTCCTGCTTCTCCCATTCTCCATGGTATCTTTGATCAACCCGTGAGGGAAAGTGTTGTGTAATGTGCAGCCCAAACTGGAGTATGGCTTCAGTCCAGAAAATAAACCCAGAGATTGTCCCTTTCTTGCCTTTGGCCTGTCAGATCTCCTGCGGGTAGGATGCCACACACATTATATGACTTACCAGAAAAGGAAGTATTGGGAAATTTTGTTTCCTAGAAGAGATATTAGAAGTGGCAATAACCCCCAAACCAACAGACAAAGAAAAGCCTGTTTTGAAATCTTGACGCTCTGTTATGCTGCTCTTGTTAATATTTGGATCATGGCCAGAACTGCCATGAGGGTTGAGAAAAGTGTCACTGACACTGGTGGATGCAGCCTCTGCCCTTCATTCAGCACAGCGAAACCAATTAAGTTTCTTCACAAAACACAGGCAGAAATCACATGAGAGCAGAGCCATGAGCAGAGTTATGGGATTTGATCAATAGGAGACAAAGGAGTTTCCTTGGTAGTTTCTGCACTCTGTAACAGAGGTCAGGAGGCACTGCCATCACATTCAAACACTGTGCTCTAGAGTTGAGCAGAGCCTGCTCTGCCTGTGCCAGAAGGAATGCCAGGACCAGTGCCCTGCTTCAGGAGCCATGCTGGACCTCCCAGCAGGTGCCTCCAGGTGAAACTCTCCTTTGGTCTGTGCCATGGTGGTGGGTCACTGGCATGATTTGCTGGTCTGCAACTAGCGAAGACCCAAGCACGTCAGAAATTCCTGTTTCCACTGCTGAGAAAGGCTGATTTGCTACTGTGGCGTGATGATTTCGTTTCTGAGTCCAGGGGGGTCTCACTGACTCCTTGGCCATGGTGGGAGATGGAACCTCTCCTGAGCATTTAGCAGCCAGCAGAGCCTTTGGGAGTCTGAGCAATGGATTATGGGCACTCTCTGGCAGGCACCAGGCAGCTGAGAACTGTCTGCCTCCAGCTAGCACTGACTGTTCCTTGACTTAACCACACCTGCGGGAGCGAAGGAGAGAGTTCATCCAGTTGTTAGGATGCTTATGGAATCCCACAGGACATTTCCACAAAATTGACAACTGTACTAGCAAGTACTTTTTTGTGTCTGCTCGAGGGACTGGGATGTTTAAGTTATTATCTGCAGCAGGGACTTTAGGCTTAATATGCTCAGAGTGCTTGTGCAGGCCATACAATCAATGGGAAGGGTCACGTAGTGTCAGCCAGCAAGATTTGTTGTGAACAGGATTGCAGAATAATCATATTTGAAATGCCTCTATGGATTTTAAAGATGGTGAACCCTTTCCTTTAACTGCATGGGCTATTCAAATTCCTGGCTCCACTGGCTTCTGCAACTTCATTGCCTATGCGACTGCTCTATAGCATTTTCTTAGGGGATTCATAAATTTTATTAAAAGCATCATTTTTTCTGATGGGTGAAAATACAAGCACCTGTATAATTTCACAAAATGTGATTTTATTGTCAGAAAAGTGCCACTGATGCATATGGTAATTGAAGTGCAAGCAGTGGTAGGAGTATCACTGCAGAGCCACTAAATTAAGGCATTAAAATAAAGGATGAGGGAAAGTTCAGCCATGACCTTGTAAGTGAATGCTCCTCATCATGGGCAAGACTGCTCAGCAGCCGTGGGGACAGGGTGGCCTCACTCAGCTTCCCACTTCCCAGAAGGGGTTGAATGGTGTCCCATCTCAGCTGGAAGGAGCTGTGACAGGAACTTTGAGTGGCATTATGTGCTGTTCCACCAGGACAGGCTCAGAAGAGCTTAGAGGAGCAGAACAGCAGCTCTGGTTATGTCTCCTCTCCAGCCTGGTTTTCTTCTTCACTGTGGCCATGGGCTGCTCCTGCAACCTCCAGACCCTTTCAGAGCCTGCTGTTTCCAGCTAAGCAATTCCTTGCCATTAAGGACATTTTTCTACAGGCATTGGAGAGAAACAGAGCCCTTTGCCTGCCAACTTTTGATGACTATAGAGCTTTCCTGTTTTCCATGCTTCAGCAAAGCCTTGAGGAGTTCCCTAAACAGCCTCCCCTCTTCTCTACCCCTTCCCCCTCTTACTTACCTCATCAGTCTGGGCAGTAATTAACACCCAGCTGCTGGATGGTTTGGCTGTGTGAGATGATAGCCCTGCTGGATAAGAAATTAACAAGCTCTTATTCATTACTCAGCTTTGCAACTGATAATTTTTATAAAATACTCTTCAGTTTTATACCCCAGAGTATCTTCCCATTTGTGCTCTGTTTTGGAGACTCTTTCCTATTTTGAACCTGGAGCAGAAGAAACCTTCATCACTTCGGGGGCAGTCTCAGGTGCCTGGTGCCAGCCAGGCTGTTTCTCCACTGCACTTGCATCTCACATCCAGCAGGGCAGTCCATGATCAGCCTTTAGACTGCAACTCACTGAAGTCCAGTTAGGAAATGGCATCATACTGCACTGCTACACCAGTATGTTCATTGGAGGGCACGACCCTATCCATGAACCAAAGGCAAGCCCAGTAAATGACACACCACTGGATTTCACCAGACTAACACCTCCCGATGTTGTGCAGCTGGAGTGGCACAACTGCCACTGTGCAAAGAAGGTTCTCCTGAACTCATAATGTTTGGGACAGGCCAGATTAATTTCCATACCTAAAATCCCATTTTATATTCCCTGGGAAGATGGTTGTGCTCTTTTTTCCCCCCCCCTTTTGTTCTAATAATACTGTTTTTTCAGCAAGCTGTGGGTCTGTGGGACTAATCTTAGCTGTGCCTTGTGAACTGTGGTTTGCCACGGGGCATCTTGTTTACTTGCTTCTGCAGTTGTTTTTTACTGGATCAGAAAAACACTCTGCTCATTATTTTGCAAGAGTTGATAAAACTGCCTACGATTTTACTGAGCAGGAACCACCTGGCTTCGATGTGTGTAGGTTGCTTCCACTAGTGTACACTGATTTTCTAAACTCACTCATCGCATGGACCAAACATGGTGTGGATTTGTTCCATGACCGTGGGATAATACTTGGAAGTTGTGCCCTGCTCTGAAAAGAGATTCTTCAATGAACCTGGTGAACACAGTAAGAGAGACTGAGGGTCATCTGGGGGCTCAGAGATGGTCCTACTGAAGTGCTGAGTTCTGAGGACAGGTTTGCAGCTGGAGGCCTGGTCCTTCAAAAGGTATGGACTTGCATTTTCACTGATCAGTGTCCTCATATTGGCTCTGCTCCGGACTGCTCAGGTTTGGATGTGTGGCTCAATCCTGCCCTACACAACACTGTGAAAACAATGCCACAGTATCACTGATGCCCAAAGGTGATGACGTTCAGCTGGTCACTGCAGCAATGCTGTGTTATGGAGGAGGAGGCTGAGAGTCCATGGAGAAATCGGGATGGAGGCAGAACTGTCACTGATGGAGTTCGAGTAGGGCTTTTGAGATGCGCTTCCGAGACAAGCACTGCCCACCATAACATGGTCTTCTCTCTCAGCAGTAAGAGTATACAGATAGTCAAAAATCCTATTCATCCCTTCATGTGAAATGTAGAATCTGTTCCTTGACCTTTGCCAAGCCACCTTCAAGGCCTTGACCTCTCTCTGCCACTGCAGGAACCTCATGGCCTTGCTTGGCCTCTTTTTGTAGAAATGACCTAAAAATTTGTCCTTCTTAAGTGCAAACCCCAAGATTTCTCCTCTTTCCTATCTCCCTCCAGAGCTGGGAGGTCTTTTGCACAGGCCTAGCAAGATATGTAAGAAAGAAGCCGGGCAAATGGTTTAAATTAACAACTATAGTGGTTGTGCCAACTCCTGCAGTACGAGAGTGCCAAGATCCAGAACATGGCTGTTCACCAGCATTTGGCAACACAGTGACATCTTGTCACTGCTATCCCTGAGCAGTGAGGCCCACACAGGTACACCGACCAGTTGGCTGGGTGGGAAAGCAGAGGGAAGACTGCCAAACTTTTCCCAGGGAAAGTCACAGCCATGATTCTTCAAAATCATCTGCTCTGATGTTACATTACTCCTGATTGCAAACAGAACTGAGTCTCCAAAGCTGTGTACCAGTTACAGAGTTGTGGGCTCAATCTTCTGTATCTGGGTAGCCCAGTCTGAACTGGTAATAAAGAGTGTGTACATAAACTCTCAGCAAAGAAGAAAACTACCCACTTTCAGTAAATCTTGGGCCTGCCATAGAAAGCTGTGAGAATGCTTTGGAGCTAAGTGCTGACTGTTGGGAAGGTGCCTAGAACTGGAGGGAAAAAACTCCAACATAAAAAAGGAAGTCTGTTTTTATATTTAATTCCTCCTGGGTCCAGAGAAGCAGGGTTTTATATTTCCATTATAAATAAGGGATAAAGCATCTACATAGCGGAATCCATATTCCCAGGTGGAAGGAACCTGAAGGCAAACTATGGTCACCTTTCTCTTTAAAAGCATTACCATGCTAGACACATTCATGAACAGTTCACGGGTCCTTTTGTTATACCCATGTTATTCATAGCTCACTGCCACTCTGCTGCCTTCTTTCACCCACAGGGATGGCCAGACCTTTGATTTCAGAGACTGCTGCAGGGCATCAGAGTTCTCCATCAGATCATGAAGTTACATTGTATTGATGTTCCCTTCCCTGTCTGAAAGTTTCTCCCTTAGCCAAAGTCTTTGAAGCCCTTCAAGTGTTTCCCCTTCTTCATGAAAGACACAGGTCCTGTGCTACTGTGTAGTTGCTGGAAACATCACAACTGTCTGCAGCTTTTACACAGATCAGAATTCACTGCAATTTCCTATACGAGCTGAGTCTGGTGCTGTGGCACCGCTTTTTCCTGAGGTTGGTGTTCAGTTTGGCAAAAGACTTGTGATTGCAAAATGATGTTGTCCACTGCCCCATTACGGTATTTGCATATCAAAAATACATTTGAATAGAGAGATTCAAGAGACATTTAATTAGAGCAGCCACAGAAAAGTTAAAAGTCATGTTCCTCTACAGGACATGGTCCAAACCTTCTATAGAGCAGCCAACAACACGGAGTATTTCTTCTGCCTTTGCCCACAACTTTCTATCAAAAATAAAACTGCAGGTATGTTTTCACAGGAGAATCCTTATCTTCTGGCATTTCCAAGCTCCAGGGAAAACTAAGTGGCTGGAATCAGTTAAGTTAAAAAAGGGAAATTTGAATTTTATGCGTAAGTACAAACTTAAACCAACTGAACTGTTATTTGTATTTTATTTGCTCTATAAAAATTCTAGGAATACAAAGAAATTTTACTGAATATAAAATCTACACATGTTCTTTCTAGGTGTCCACAAAAATACTAGTTTAGTTGAAAATAAATATAAAACCTGCAAAATACTTTAATTTGGTTTTGCTAAGAATTATAAAAAGGATGAGGGAAAAGGGTGAACTAGTTCCTCTTTCTTTCAAGCTTGTTGCTTTAATTCCATAGTTCATATTGTCTCGGTTTGAGGGGAAAAACCAAAATGTTTTACCCACAAGCAGGGGAGGGGCCTCCTCCTCAATAATCACACCACTCTTTATCAAATTTAAGAAAAGGAATTTTAATACAAGAAGGATAACTGATATATATATATATATATATATATATATATGTAAACAGACTAGTGCAACCCACTTCCCCAACACCATAAGAGGAAAAAAAAAAAACAACAACAACAAAACCCAGCAGGTTTTCCTCCGGGAGAAAAGGTTATACTTAAGTGTCCTTGTCACAGCCCGCTGGCTGCAGAGTGAGTTTCAGTCCCTCTCCAGCGAAACAGACGAGCAGTGGGCTTTCAGATGGACTCAGTCTCTTTCCCTTGTGTTCCCCGTCCAAGAAGCAGAAAAGGTACGAGCGACCAGCAGCAAATCCAAGGCAGGTAGCAGCACGGCAGGAAAAAGTAATCCGAAGTAGGCAGCGGCAAGACAGCCAGGGAAAACCCCAGCAGTAACCAGCAGGGCAGCCTGCCTCCTTGGAGCCCCCACTCCCCCGTTCCGCCGAGCCAAGACTGAGGAGAATATCCAAAAAAAACCAAAAGAGACAAACCTGCCCCCACCCCAGCGATCACAGTTAACTACTTCTTTTGTCAACCGCTGGCCTGGGCAGTTAAGTGGCAGGGGAGAGAATTTACATAATAATCCCAAACTACAACATTATCCACCCCTAAATTCTCTTCCATGCCGATACTCTACATTAAACTTAAATTTTCTTTCAAATGATTAAGTGTTTACAAATACAGTAATATGAGTCGTTTACCCAGAGATAAGTTCCCCTTGAGGTACACATCGTGTCTCTCCATCTTCCTACATCACCCACCAGGTGGAACCAGATCCTTGAGCAAAGACAACCCCACGAATGGGTTTGCCTTTGCCTGAGGCAGGGTTGATCCAGACTGTTTTCCCTAGCATACCTCTCAGGTGTATTACAGGGACTTTGTCTCCATCTACAGTGTGAAGGGGTTCTGATTGGGCAGGGCCGGCTCGATTGACAGAGCCTCTAGTGTTGACTAGCCATGTAGCCTTTGCTAAGTGTTGATCCCAGTGTTTGAAAGTCCCTCCACCCAACGCCTTTAAAGTGGTTTTCAACAGTCCATTACACCGCTCAACTTTCCCGGCAGCTGGTGCATGGTAGGGGATATGATACACCCACTCAATGCCATGTTCTCTCGCCCAGGTAGCAACTAAGCTGTTTTTGAAATGAGTTCCATTATCTGACTCAATTCGTTCTGGGGTGCCATGTCGCCACAGCACTTGTTTTTCCAGGCCTAGGATGGTGTTCCGAGCAGTGGCGTGAGGCACTGGGTGTGTCTCCAGCCACCCTGTGGTTGCTTCCACCATGGTGAGCACATAGCGCTTGCCTTGGCGGGTCTGTGGCAGTGTGATGTAGTCAACCTGCCAGGCCTCCCCGTACTTATACTTATCCCAGCGTCCACCATACCACAGGGGCTTCACTCTCTTAGCCTGCTTAATGGCAGCACATGTCTCGCAGTTGTGGATAACCTGAGAGATAATGTCCATGGTTAAATCCACCCCTCGGTCTCGTGCCCATTTATAAGTGGCATCTCTGCCCTGATGGCCCGAGGCATCATGGGCCCATCGAGCCAAGAACAGCTCTCCCTTGTGCTGCCAGTCCAGATCTGTCTGTGATACTTTCACTTGCGCAGCTCGGTCTGCCTGTTGGTTGTTGAGATGTTCCTCATTGGCCCGATTTTTGGGCACGTGTGCGTCTACGTGGCGGACTCTCACAATCAGCTTCTCTACTCGGGTGGCAATATCTTGCCATATATCGGCAGCCCAGATGGGTTTCCCTCTGCGTTTCCAATTGGTTTTCTTCCATCGGTCTAACCATCCCCAGAGAGCATTGGCCACCATCCATGAGTCGGTGTAGAGGTAAAGCTTTGGCCATTTCTCTCGTTCAGCAATGTCCAGGGCCAACTGCACGGCTTTAAGCTCTGCAAACTGACTCGACCCACCTTCTCCTTCAGTAGCTTCTGCAACTTGTCGTGTGGGACTCCATACAGCTGCTTTCCATTTGCGATTAGTCCCTACAATGCGACAGGAGCCATCGGTGAAGAGGGCGTAGCGTATTTCCTCTTTTGGCAATTGATTGTATGGTGGAGCTTCTTCCGCACGTGTCACCTGCTCTTCCTCTTCATCTGCTAGACCAAAATTTTCACCTTCAGGCCAGTTTGTGATGATTTCCAGGATCCCAGGGCGATTTGATTTTCCTATACGGGCGCGCTGCGTAATCAGGGCAATCCACTTGCTCCAGGTAGCATCAGTGGCGTGATGTGTAGAGGCAGCCTGTCCTGACAACATCCACTTCAGCACTGGTAGTCGAGGTGCCAGAAACAGCTGTGCTTCTGTGCCAATCACCTCTGAGGCGGCTTGGACTCCTTCATAGGCGGCTAGGATCTCTTTCTCTGTGGGGGTATAGTTGGCTTCAGATCCTCTGTAGCCTCGGCTCCAGAATCCAAGTGGTCGGCCTCGAGTCTCACCAGGCACCTTCTGCCAAAGGCTCCAAGACAGGCCATTATTCCCGGCGGCGGAGTAGAGCATGTTCTGTACGTCTGGTCCTGTCCTGACTGGTCCAAGGGCTACAGCCTGAGCAATCTCATGCTTGATCTGGTCAAAGGCTTGTTGCTGCTCAGGGCCCCAGTGGAAATCATTCTTCTTACGGGTTACCAAGTAGAGAGGGCTTACAATCTGACTGTATGCTGGGATATGCATCCTCCAGAACCCTATGGCACCCAGGAAGGCTTGTGTTTCCTTTTTGCTGGTAGGTGGAGACATTGCTGTGATCTTATTGATGACTTCTGTTGGAATCTGACGGCGTCCATCCTGCCACTTCACTCCCAGGAACTGGATCTCTTGGGCTGGTCCCTTAACCTTACTCCGTTTGATGGCAAAGCCAGCTCCCAAAAGGATCTGGATGATTTTCTCTCCTTTCTGAAAAACCTCTTCTGCTGTGTCCCCCCACACAATGATGTCATCAATGTATTGCAGGTGTTCTGGAGCCTCACCCTTCTCCAGTGCAGTCTGGATCAGTCCATGACAGATGGTGGGACTGTGTTTCCACCCCTGGGGTAGTCGGTTCCAGGTGTACTGCACGCCCCTCCAGGTGCAAGCAAACTGTGGCCTGCACTCTGGTGCCAGAGGAATGGAGAAGAACGCATTAGCAATGTCAATAGTGGCATACCACTTTGCTGCCCTGGACTCCAGTTCATACTGGAGCTCCAGCATGTCCGGCACAGCGGCACTCAGCGGTGGGGTAACTTCATTCAAGCCACGATAGTCCACAGTCAATCTCCATTCTCCATCAGACTTATGCACAGGCCAGATGGGGCTGTTGAAGGGTGAGTGGGTTTTGCTGACCACCCCTTGGCTCTCCAGTTCACGGATCATCTTATGGATGGGGATCACAGCATCACGGTTCGTTCGGTATTGCCGACGGTGCACTGTCGTGGTGGCAATTGGCACTTGCTGTTCCTCAACTTTCAACAGTCCAACAGCAGAAGGACTTTCTGAGAGACCTGGCAATGAGTTCAATTGTTCAATCCCTTCTGTCTGTACAGTGGCTATTCCAAAAGCCCATCTATGCCCCTTTGGGTCCTTAAAATATCCATTCCTGAGGTAGTCAATGCCCAGGATACATGGGGCGGCTGGACCAGTCACAATGGGGTGTTTCTGCCAATCTCTCCCTGTCAAGCTCACTTCAGCTTCTAGCACAGTCAACTCTTGAGATCCCCCTGTCACCCCAGAAATAGAAATAGTTTCTGAGCCCACATGTCCTGATGGCATTAATGTGCATTGAGCGCCAGTATCAACCAAAGCCTTATACTTTTGTGGGTCTGATGTACCAGGCCATCGAATCCACACAGTCCAATAGACACGGTTGTCCCGTGCCTCTACCTGGCTAGAGGCAGGGCCCCTCTAACACTGATCCTGGTCATAGCGGTCAGAACCTTTTCTCGATGAGTACACCTGGGAGGTGCCCTCCTGTGGGTCAGATTCTTGCCCGTGGGAAACTGGGACTGCACTTACTCTCACTGACCTTCTTCCATTCTCCTTCAGTTCTTGTACTCGGGCTGCAAGGGCACGGGTGGGTTTCCCATCCCACCGTCCCATGTCTTCTCCATGTTTGGCCAGGAAGTACCACATCTCAGTTCGTGAGGTCTGTCCACTTCCTCTGGCTGGGGGGCGTCTGGCTCTGACTTCAGAGGTTCTCATTCGCACTGGTGCCACTTGGAGACTTTCCCTAATTTCCTCTCTGATCGCTTTTACCTCTGCAGGCAGCGTCTTGAGACTCTCAACCAATGTCTCTACAGCAGAAATACGGGCCTGCATTGGGCTGTGGGTCATGCTTTCATATATCCGGAGCTTATTTGCTACTGCGCCCACTGTTTCATGGTTCTCTTCCCTATACATGGATGCCAGGAAATCGGTGTATTCAGCTGGCCCCGAGCGTGAAAGGTCCCACCACATATGTGGTGTGCATCTGACCTTGTCAGGGTCATTATTGGCTTGCCCACCTCTTCCAAAAAGCACGTCCATCATTGCCATCTCCCTCAGACGTAAAATTCCTTCTTCCATCGTCTTCCAAGTCTTCCTAATATGATGTTCCTGCAGGATTTCTCTATAAACAAACTTCTCTCTTACACTCGTTAGAAGTCGTGCCCAGAGTGAAAGGGGCTTTGATTCCCTCACGAACACCTGTTCAATAGCCACGTCCTGGGCCAGAGCCCCCAAAAACCTGGCTTCAGCACCATCCAGTTGTAAGGTTTCACCCATAAGGTCCCAAACTCGGATCAACCAAGTCAGGATGGGCTCACCCGGGTGTCGAGCAATGTCTTTCCGCAAACTACGGAGATTATCAAATGACAATGACTCAGTGATGATCTCAGGCTCTGGGTCTGCTTGCTGTGGAGGTGCAGCAGCCCCCTCATCGTCTGCTGGATGGTCTAATTTGGTCTTATATTTCCTTTTCTGAATAGGGGCAACTTCCATAGGCTTGGCCTGTCCTCCTGGTTTAGCCTCATCCTTTTCTCCCTTCACTGTGGCATCAGGGGTTTTATTCTCTCGCTTTTCCCCCTTCACTGGGCTAGGTTTCTGAATGCATTCTGGAAAAACTCTGGCCCTACCTTCAAACATTCTGTAAGCTGCAGGGATACAACCCTGCAGAAAAACCATAAAGAGCAAGATATCTCTGGCATCCAGGGAGAATTTAAACATCTCAAAAGCTGTTGTAGCAGACTTGAATGGGGAATGGACAAAGGGTTGGGAGAAGAGATTCCCCTTTGTTCCTTCCCAAGGGTCCGTACTATTATCACTGAATCCC
The DNA here is from genome assembly GCF_047495875.1 of Pithys albifrons albifrons. Taxonomy (NCBI): domain Eukaryota; kingdom Metazoa; phylum Chordata; class Aves; order Passeriformes; family Thamnophilidae; genus Pithys; species Pithys albifrons. Next base: position 7,606,285 of record NC_092464.1, read on the forward strand.
CAGAGGTAGCAGCTTAGGTTGCGGCAGGAAAACAGCCTGGAGAGCACCACCCACATGACATCCAAAGGCATCGAATTCATGGCACCATAAATCCAGAGTAAGAACTCAATAATAATTGCGGCTATTTGAGTTTTGCTCATTGATTTGTTGATAAGACTTAAACCTGCCGCTCCTTTTGGCATGAATTTGTACCAACAAAAAGCCAATATATTATACAGGATGGTCCTGATGAACTCTAAGCTCAAGACCCACATGGTGCCACAAAATAGCAGTTATCCTTCTTTGTTTACAAGCCCCACGTTGGGCGCCAAGAAATGTCTCGGTTTGAGGGGAAAAACCAAAATGTTTTACCCACAAGCAGGGGAGGGGCCTCCTCCTCAATAATCACACCACTCTTTATCAAATTTAAGAAAAGGAATTTTAATACAAGAAGGATAACTGCTATATATATATATATATATATATATGTAAACAGACTAGTGCAACCCACTTCCCCAACACCATAAGAGGAAAAAAAAAAAACAACAACAACAAAACCCAGCAGGTTTTCCTCCGGGAGAAAAGGTTATACTTAAGTGTCCTTGTCACAGCCCGCTGGCTGCAGAGTGAGTTTCAGTCCCTCTCCAGCGAAACAGACGAGCAGTGGGCTTTCAGATGGACTCAGTCTCTTTCCCTTGTGTTCCCCGTCCAAGAAGCAGAAAAGGTACGAGCGACCAGCAGCAAATCCAAGGCAGGTAGCAGCACGGCAGGAAAAAGTAATCCGAAGTAGGCAGCGGCAAGACAGCCAGGGAAAACCCCAGCAGTAACCAGCAGGGCAGCCTGCCTCCTTGGAGCCCCCACTCCCCCGTTCCGCCGAGCCAAGACTGAGGAGAATATCCAAAAAAAACCAAAAGAGACAAACCTGCCCCCACCCCAGCGATCACAGTTAACTACTTCTTTTGTCAACCGCTGGCCTGGGCAGTTAAGTGGCAGGGGAGAGAATTTACATAATAATCCCAAACTACAACACATATGAAGTAAGAAAAAAATTCTAAGGAATGTAGAAAAGCCTTAATCACACCACACTGGGCTGAAAAACAATGGCACTGACATGAAAGGATTTTCATTTCTAAGAAATACCTGGCTGCATCAGATTTTAGGAATACATGCATTCCATCCTCTTCTGCAGGGCTGATTTCCAGCAGCACAGACCTACTAACCCAAAATGAGTTTCCTCCCGGGGAGTTTGAGCTGCAGCAGCACAGGGCACTCCAGGTGAGACAGGGGGATGGAGACAGGGCAGTAACTCAGGTCTGGGTGAAAGAGGAGAATCTGCATTTAATAGCATATATTAAGTATAATGCTACCTTTAAAATACTGTTCCTGGCTCACGAGGACAAACTGCATTCTCCACTGACTTTTGAGAAAGAGCTCCATTTAAAAAAGGTAAACTCCCCTTTTCATACCCACAGTGCTTTAAGGTACAAACAAAATTGCTGCTTCCCATGTTCTTTTATCACTGCATCTTTCTTAGACTTGTATCCTAAAGGCTCACTTTTCCAAATAGCATAATTTTGGCAGAGGCTGAGGTCAGTGCACTCCCAGATTGCATCCTGCCTCCTCCTGCAGTATTACAGGGATATGAAGATGCTCAGCACCTCGGAAATCTATGCCTGCTATACAGCTAAAACAAATATGCAGAGCATGAATATTAAAATTACCAGAGAATTAAAGAAATGTCTGCATTCAAAGCAAAAATAAAACTGGAAATTTCAAAATTTCCCGGGGTGCTCTTTTTGATCAACTAGAACTTTGGCTTCCTTTCAATTTAGGCATTTCTTCTATAGTGCAATGCAAAATACAAACTACATTGTGAATAATATAAAAGCTTTTTTTCCAGTTGGGAATGCTGCCTCATATCCATTGTTTTGGTTTTTTTTGTCAAGCATATTTTTTAACAAGTATGATGTTATGAACCAGTTAATCATCAGTGGAACTGTATTCTCCACAGAAAGGGGGGCACTGCTTCTTTTACTAGTACAAATTATGTAGTCCTATAATTTCCACATTTTAGAGTTCTCTAGTTCTACTTGAATATTCCCATTGTTTTTAAGAAAAAACTCAAGAATGCCCTTTATAGTAATTCCTACTGGAAGTGTCTACTCATGGTAAACCATCTGACTTGGGTTGCTGTATATTTTTTCATGTATTTGTGTACTTACACGAGTCTGAAATAAAATACATATTTTGATGGAAAAGAAAGCCCAAATGAAACAAATTCATAGAATCATCAGCTCTGTGGGATGTTGAAAAGGCAAAGGTCACTCAGTGCCACAGAAAAGGAACTGACAGTGTGAAGAAGTGATCAGATGGAAGGTTATAATGGGAGGGGGGGAAAAAGGAAGTTTTCCTACAGGAAGAATAATTAAACTGAACTCATTGTGAACAGAGTAAATGAACTATACGCAGCTGGGAATCCAGACACACATTCAGCTTCAAAAAGCTGCCTCACAAGTCAGAAATTCAAATGTGTCTCACAACAAATTTTTTTAGGCATCTCCCTCTAAAAGAGAGATACTCAAAGAGCTAGATACTTCTTCTTAATATGCATTTTTAAAATAATCTGTTCAATCTAAACTATAAAACGTGCTGTGCAACATGACTGAACGAAAATCGCTGTGAGAAATACTTCCCCCTTGTTTGAGTAATTTGAATTTGTAAGCTAATGTCAGTTTTTCTATGAAATAATGCTCTGTGTGCAATTTTCTTTCTTGTACAGCACTTTGAAGCTTTCAAAGGGCACTCTAGGTTCATAAATAATATGGTATTCTTTGCCAGAACTGTAGGGCATTTCCCATAAATTCTGAATCTTCTTTGCCAAAATTGCAACATGTTGCATGCCAAATCCTGCACACAAATGTTCTACATGTGGCAAATACATATTGGTAAAAACCAGAGGCCTGGCATTCCTGGATTTCTTACAGAGTGGGGGCAGGGAAATAAGTGGGAAGGAGTAAGGAGGAGGGAAGAGAAAAATGTCTGTGCATCACCTAAAAAACCTGCCAAATCCACCCTTCACCCTACTCAAACCAAACCGTAACCAGCACTTAATTATTTTCAAAGGCTGAACTGTTTGCTGCACATAGTGCAAATTCACAGGTACCCACAGCTGGGCCTTTAGTTTTCCTTCAGTTATGGAAATCAGGCTTCTTTTTCTGAGATAGCTGTAGACTCTTCAAACCCAGATGTTTGTAAGGGGCAGCACACCTGCAATCCCTGCTCCTCCCAGAACAGTGCAAATGAAAGGGAGAGGCTCTGAGCTTGGAGAAGCACAATCGGGACTGCCACTATTTCACAGGCTGTGAAAATGAATCCTCTTCTTCAGGTCAAGTCGTGAATGCATTTCATACGCTCAAGGCCATGGGGAATAAATCAAGGCCAATGTTTATAAATTGAACTCTCACCTCTTTGCAGTCTCCCCCATGGACAACCAGGGTCCTGCTTTTGGAGCTTAGAAGAGAAATGTAAAGCAGCAAGACCCAGAAATTCAGTCAGTGCATTTGGCCACACACCACACAGGTGAGATTACTGAAGGATACTTGCAATTTAATGTCTCTTTGGTTAAGCACAAACAAGCAATGCCAACATTCCCCTATAGTTTGGACTGAACTCCTGCAGTAATTAGAAAATTTTACCATTCTGCTCTTCACTAAATTTTAAGAAACTGGTGACAACAATTCTTAACAACTCAACAACAAACAGCTCCTATTAAAGGTGTTAGAAACTACTTAGAGCTAATCAGGCCTTAAACACCAAGATTTGCTAAACGTTTACAAAACAAATGGAAGTTAAAACTGAACTCCACATTCTGCAACACTAAATGAACGTTTTACTACCTGGTTTCTTTTGAGGTGGCAAGAAACGACTGTAAAACCTTTGCTGTTGCCAGAATTACACTGCTTAGAGAAAAATATCCTGTGGGTTACCATTTGTTGCCATGACTTACAAAGATATGGTCTATAGTCGGTATCGGTTTCATGTGGAAGTTTTAAAGGGAAAAAGTTTTCTGCAGAGTTTGCAGATTTCTGCATAAGTGTCTGTGTTGTTGCAAAGAGGACCAAGTGGTGCTGTCTCACAAGCTTTTCAATAAAGTTGGCACATTTCTTCAGATTCATCTCCTGCAAGGTAAGGCTCTCCCCTCCATTGCTTCTGTCTATCCAATAAAAAGCTGATATACTGTCTACAAGCAGCACACAGAGCGAGGGGTGAGCGCAAAACAGGTTTTCTAAAGAGTAGAGAGTTAGCAGTAACTGAGTGCTATTATTGCAGTTCACAAGAAAAAGCCTTGCCAGGCATTGTTTTATCATTTCTTCTGTCCTTTGTGCCAGTCTGTTCTCCAGAATGGTCACCAAGCGCAGCATATCAAAATGGTAGTCCGTGTCGATGAACATGACTTCTACTTCCAGTCCTCCTCCCAGTTTTGGAATGATGCAGCGGGCTATCAGGTGATAGAGCATTTCCGTTTTTCCTGTCCCTTCTGGACCATGGAATTCAATGATGTCTCCTGTTCAAAAACAAAGCAGCATGTTGTCAGGCAAGGGCATTTATAGCCCAGAGCTGATGTCCAGTGAATGAACACTCAGTATTCCACAAATTGGAAAAAACATTTTAGAAAGTTTGATATTCATTACACTGTTTAAATCCTGGTTAACATCTACCAAGACACATTTCAATTGTCAAGAAAGGCCTCTAAAGGCGAGAAAATCA